>NC_140992.1:90484785-90917285 GCF_052327205.1 Somniosus microcephalus | reverse complement strand
CCTTCTTTCTTTCCTTCCTTCTTTCTTTCCTTCTTTCTTTCTTTCCTTCTTCTTTTTCTTTCTTTCCTTCTTCTTTTCTTTCTTTCTTTCCTTCTTCTTTTTCTTTTTCCTTCTTCTTTTTCTTTCTTTCTTTCCTTCTTCTTTTTCTTTCCTTCTTTCCTTCTTCTTTTTCTTCCTTTCTTTCCTTCTTCTTTTTCTTTCTTTCTTTCCTTCTTCTTTTTCTTTCTTTCTTTCCTTCTTCTTTTTCTTTCTTTCTTTCCTTCTTCTTTTTCTTTCTTTCTTTCCTTCTTCTTTTTCTTTCTTTCCTTCTTCTGTTTCTTTCTTTCCTTCTTTTTTTTCTTTCCTTCTTCTTTTTCTTTCTTTCCTTCTTCTTTTTCTTTCTTTCCTTCTTTCTTTCCTTCCTTCTTTCTTTCTTTCTTTCATTCTTTCTTTCTTTCTTTCTTTCCTTCCTTCTTTCTTTCCTTCTTTCTTTCTTTCCTTCCTTCCTTCTTTCTTTCTTTCTTTCCTTCCTTCTTTCTTTCTTTCCTTCTTTCCTTCTTTCCTTCCTTCTTTCTTTCCTTCTTTCTTTCTTTCCTTCTTTCTTTCTTTCCTTCTTTCTTTCCTTCCTTCTTTCTTTTTTCCTTCCTTCTTTCCTTCCTTCTTTCTTTCTTTCCTTCTTTCTTTCTTTCTTTCCTTCTTTCTTTCTTTCTTTCCTTCTTTCTTTCCTTCCTTCTTTCCCTTCCTTCTTTCTTTCCTTCCTTCCTTCTTTCTTTCCTTCTTTCCTTCCTTCTTTCTTTCCTTCCTTCTTTCTTTCCTTCTTTCTTTCTTTCCTTCCTTCCTTCTTTCCTTCTTTCTTTCCTTCCTCCTTTCTTTCCTTCTTTCCTTCCTTCTTTCTTTCCTTCCTTCTTTCTTTCCTTCTTTCCTTCTTTCTTTCTTTCCTTCCTTCCTTCTTTCCTTCTTTCCTTCCTTCCTTCCTTCCTTCTTTCCTTCTTTTCTTCTTTTCTTCTTTCCTTCTCTTTCTTTCTTTCTTTCTTGTCTCCTCCTCCTGTTCTCTTTTTTCTCTTTCTTTCTGTCCTCTTCTGTCCTCTTCTGTCCACTTCTGTCCTCTTCTGTCCTCTTCTTTCCACTTCTGTCCACTTCTGTCCTCTTCTGTCCACTTCTGTCCTCTTCTGTCCTCTTCTGTCCACTTCTGTCCTCTTCTGTCCACTTCTTTCCACTTCTGTCCACTTCTGTCCACTTCTGTCCTCTTCTGTCCTCTTCTGTCCTCTTCTGTCCACTTCTGTCCTCTTCTGTCCTCTTCTGTCCACTTCTGTCCACTTCTGTCCTCTTCTGTCCACTTCTGTCCTCTTCTGCCCTCTTCTGTCCACGTCTGTCCTCTTCTGTCCTCTTCTGTCCACTTCTGTCCTCTTCTGTCCTCTTCTGTCCTCTTCTGTCCACTTCTATCCTCTTTCTCTTTTTCTTTTTATTCCTCTTCCTCCTCCTCCTCCTCATCCAAGGCGGGTCTGTGAGGAGCCACTTGGTCCTGAGGAATCTGCAAGCCATGATGCTGTGCCATGTTGTGAAGTACACAGCAAACCACGATGATTCTGGAGACCCTGGCTGCTGAGTACTGTAGGGCTCCACCTGATCTATCCAGGCATCTGAAGCGCATCTTCAGCAATCCGATGGTTTGCTCAATAATGCATCTGGTGGAAGTGTGGCTGGAGTTGTAGCGCTCCTCAGCTTCGTTGGTTGGTCTCCTCAATGGCATCATTAGCCACGTCCTCAGGGGCTAGCCCTTGCCTCCAAGTAGCCATCCCTGAAGTTCGTCTGGCAGCCTGAATAGCGGAGGCACAGTAGACTGGCGCAGTATGAGGGAGTCATGGCAGCTGCCGGGGTACTTGGCACAAACATGCAAAATCTCCTTCTTGTGGTCACACACCAGCTGAACGTTAAGGGAGTGGAAGCCCTTGCGGTTGACAAAAACTCGTGGATTGCGATGGGGTGCCCTAAGGGCCACATGTGTGCAGTCAATGATGCCCTGCACCCTTGAAAAGTCTGGTTTGACTCAGCGCTCGCACAGGTGCTTCAGGCCAGAGCTTTGCAGTTGGATTTAACTTTCAGTGCCATAGCCTTGAGTCGCCACATATAATGGGGGCTGCAATGGGTGGAAACGTTGGCTTACTGCATTGCATTCAAAGGGCTCAGAGACGCCGTGAGAGAGTGCCAGTCATGGCCAGATGGAGAAGGGCCAACAGGCATCAGCACAGGAGGCCTTACCCACCCAGGGTATACCGCCAGCAGTTCTCATATCTGAACATGTCTGAGGAGCACTGTGTTCGGAGGCTGCAATTCAGAAGGGAGGTGGTCACTGAGATCTGCCACTTGCTTCACAGAGATCTGCAGCCACAGCTGAGGAGTAGGATGTCTCTGTCGGTGGCAGTGAAGGTGACAGTGGCTCTCAACTTCTATGCCACTGGCTCCTTCCAATCCGCTACTGGGGACATTGCCAACATCTCCCAGTTCGCAGTACATTGCTGCATCTGCCAGGTGACCAATGCCCTTTTCAGAAGGAGACGTCAGTACATCTCCTTCCCCATGACCCTGGACAAGCAGCAAGAGCGTGCAATGGGATTTGGAGGAATAGCGGGCTTCCCCATGGCCCAGGGCGCCATTGACTGCACGCATGTGGCTTTGCGGGCACCTCTACAGAATGCCGAGGATTACCGCAACTGGAAGGGCTACCATTCACTCAACGTCCAGTTGGTGTATGACCACAGGCAGCTCATACTAGCTGTCAATGCCCACTTTCCAGGCAGCAGCCACGATGCCTTCATCCTGCACCAGACTTCTGTGGCAGACATTTTCGAAGCCCAGGCTCACCCATGAGGATGGCTTCTCGGGGACAAAGGCTATCCTTTGTGCACCTGGCTGATGACCCCGCTCCGTGCACCCAGCACCCCTGCTGAAGAGCGATAATGACAGCCATCAAGCTACCAGGAACATCATTGAGCACACAATCGGCGTGCTCAAGCAACGGTTCCGCTGTCTGGATCGTTCCGGAGGAGCCCTACAGTACTCGCCTGAGCGAGTCTCCCATTTCATTGTAGTGTGCTGCATGCTGCACAACCTGGCTATCCTCAGGACTCAGCCACTGCCAGCAGACATTGGAGGACCACCAGAGGAGGAGGAGGAGGATGAGGAGCACCAAGATGGGAGGGAGGCACAAAGTGCAAGGGCTGTCCGTCGGCAGCTTATTGCAACTCAGTTCTAGGCCCCCTCTCAGGGAATGGCTTGTGCCAATGAAAGAACATGAATGGAGCCGTTCCGCAAGCCCTCAGCCGGTCAAGGCAACAAATAGTTCAAACTGCAAACATGGACAATGTGATTAAATAAAACTTTTTACTGTGCAAACTCTGTGCCCTTCCCGCATGACAAACTAATTCAGATAAACCCCCCAAAAAACAAACAGTCAGAGACATAACTGGCTCTCACAACCTTCAGAAAATGAAAAAAACAGTTAAACAAAAATGACCATGATCTTCGGCCTTCATACAAAAAACAAACACTACAGTCTCAGCCTTCATAAAAAACAAACACAACAGTCTCGGCCTTCATAAAAAACAAACACAACAGTCTCAGCCTTTATTAAAAACAAACACAACAGTCTCGGCCTTCATAAAAAACAAACCTTCTCGGCCTTCATATATAAAAAAACCTTCTCGGCCTTCATATATTAAAAAAAGCCTTCTCGGCCTTCATATATAAAAAAAACATTTGGCCACACCTTCTACTTTTTCCCCTGCGAGGGTGACCCACCTCGCTTCCGCGAGTGGCCCTTTCCCGCCCTGCAGCTCCTCCTCAATGGGACCCCAGTGGCTGCAGCAAGGCTGGGGAAGGCTGCTGAGAGTCAGATCATGAGACGGCAGATGCCCTTGGGGGACGGCCTGGACCAGCTCTGGGCCTGGAGGGCCCGGCTGCTGACTGCTCCAACTCTGCTTGGGTGGCATTAGTCTGTCCTACGGGTGGTGGCAGCTGCAGTGGAGGAGTGACAGTGCTGGCTGCAGGAATGCTGCCAACCTGACAGAGCACAGGCATTCCCTGGTCGGCTGATACACTGGCACTCGCACGGGCCAGCACTGCAGCATGCGCAGCAATCTGCTGAAGCACAGACTGCTGGGCTGCTGCGGCGCGGCGAGGGTCCCGGCGATGCCTGGCCGATCCAGCAAGGGTGGCAGCAGTTAGTGCCCTTGTGGCCCTGATCTGTGTCTGCATCAGACCAGCCAGTGGATGCACGACTGAGCACTTGGCTGGAAGCCGCCTGTGCTGCCGTGAAGTCCTGCAGACTCCTTGCCTGTGCTGCACTGAATTCTTGCAGACTCCTGGCCTGTGCTGCCCTGAATTCCTGAGCACTCCTTGCCAGTGACTCTATGGAGTCAGGCATCCTTGCCACTGCAGCCATGAGCTCAGTGTGCCTGTGCTCAGCCTGGGCGCCCATTTCGCCAAGGAGCCACACCTCCTCTGCACTCACCGTAGCAGGACTGGAGACCGCACTCATCCTCCGGGGAGAAGGCCGACGAGCTTCCCCACCCCTCCCGCATTGCTGCAGCCCGCTGGGCCCCGGAGCTTCACTCTCCTCAGACCCTTCCCCCCCTGCTCCCCTCCAGGGAAGACGTGTCCCCATCATGGCCATGGGCTGCCTCGGCTGAGGGTGGCACTGATGGGCTTCCTCTTCCTCCTCCTCGAATTCAGAATCACTGACAGTGGCAGCTTGAGGGCCCGCCTCCTCACCTGGTGATTCAGCATCTGAAAGCAGGGAGGCACAAGAGTTGCTTTAGAGTGAGGAGAGGGCGGCAGCGAGGGAGGCATGAGTGCTGCTATGCACTGCATTGGTTCGATAGTAGCAAAGGATGCTGGTGTGAGGCACAAGTGGAAAGAGAGAGGTCAAAAAGGTGATGACCTTACCATTGCTGTGCAGAACAGGGTCGGCATCTCCACTGGCGACAGGGCCAATCAGCCAGCCTGCCATAATGCGCTCCACATGCTGCTCCAGGTCGCTGAGCTCTTTGAGGTCAGGATGGCCTCCTCCGGTCCGTCGCTGCTGCCTGCGATTGTGGGCCAGCTTGCCTGCAAGAGAAAGGACGGCCTCTAAGTACAGTGTCAAGCCCTGATCTTGCCTGCACTGCCTCCCATGGTGGAATAGCCCTGACAGTGTCAAGCTCTGATCTTGCCTGCACTGCCTCCCATGGTGGAATAGCCCTGACAGTGTCAAGCCCTCATCTTGCCTGCACTGCCTCCCATGGTGGAATAGCCCTGCCAGTGTCAAGCTCTGATCTTGCCTGCACTGCCTCCCATGGTGGAATAGCCCTGACAGTGTCAAGCCCTGATCTTGCCTGCACTGCCTCCCATGGTGGAATAGCCCTGACAGTGTCAAGCCCTCATCTTGCCTGCACTGACTCCCATGGTGGAATAGCCCTGACAGTGTCAAGCCCTCATCTTGCCTGCACTGCCTCCCATGATGGAATAGCCCTGACAGTGTCAAGCCCTGATCTTGCCTGCACTGACTCCCATGGTGTAATAGCCCTGACAGTGTCAAGCCCTCATCTTGCCTGCACTGCCTCCCATGATGGCATAGCCCTGACAGTGTCAAGCCCTGATCTTGCCTGCACTGACTCCCATGGTGTAATAGCCCTGACAGTGTCAAGCCCTGATCTTGCCTGCACTGCCTCCCATGGTGGAATAGCCCTGACAGTGTCAAGCCCTGATCTTGCCTGCACTGCCTCCCATGGTGGAATAGCCCTGACAGTTTCAAGCCCTGATCTTGCCTGCACTGACTCCCATGGTGGAATAGCCCTGACAGTGTCAAGCCCTCATCTTGCTTGCACTGCCTCCCATGGTGGAATAGCCCTGACAGTGTGTAAAGTGCTGAATGTGCAAGTGATTTTCATGAGAGTCCCATAGCTGTTGGATGAGGGCTGGGCATTGGGGCTTTCAGGTCCCTTTGGCCATAAAGTGAGGTGCACATGCAGGGATGAGGAGGATACTGGAAAGGGTACTCACCCTGACAACCAGAGTGAGGTCGTTGAACTTTTTCTGGATTGCACAGGAGTCCTGGCAACCATGCTGTTGGAGGTCACCCTGTTTGCCACCTCCCTCCAGGCTTTTCTATACTCGCTGGGCAGCGGCCTCCTGCCACTATCAGGGAAGAGGACAAGTCGCCTGCGCTCCACTGCGCCAACCAGTAGCCTCAGGGCACCCTCGCTGAAGTGCTGCGCTCGCTCCCTAGCCTTCTCCATAGTCGTGGGCGTTGAAATGTTGAAGCAGCTATGTTCAGGGCTTGATTCAGGACTGCAGTGTGCAGGGCGTGGCAGCCAAACAAGTCCACCCTCCCCCTTTAAGAGCTGACCGGCGCCAGCGTGTCTGCCTTCAATCAGCAACTCGCCGCACCTGCGCTGCGCCCGCCCTTGGTGGTAGCGCCTCGGCACGCCGGCTTAGCGCCTTATGATAGTCGTGCATCGCCTGCTTTAGCGCAGCAGCAACCTCTTGGGGCGATGCAACTGAATATCGGCGAAGGTGGCGCTAAGTTGCGCCGGGCGCTAAATTTAGCGAACGCCCGGCTGTAACGCCCCAAACGTGGCTATACTGAATTTCTAGGCCTATATTTCTAGAATTGTCTCAGAGTAATTCTGTATAGAACCCACAAATTCTGTACATTCTTTTGTAAGGAGTTGCAGAATTCTGGGGGGTATTCCGGACCCTCATAATATCTGGAAGGTTACAGTCTAGTTCAACTTATTAAAAGTACTATCCGGAGGACGGTAACATCTTTAGGTGGTCCTTTCCTTTAGGGAGAGAT
This sequence comes from Somniosus microcephalus, assembly GCF_052327205.1. Lineage (NCBI taxonomy): Eukaryota > Metazoa > Chordata > Chondrichthyes > Squaliformes > Somniosidae > Somniosus > Somniosus microcephalus. Next base: position 90,910,471 of record NC_140992.1, on the reverse strand, counting down.
AGCCTGAACCTTTAGACCCATTTAAGCATCTTATGGAATTCGGCTATCTCTAACTTAAGTTGCGGGTGAACATCTGGGGAATACGCTTGATCTGGAATAGCCCAAAAGGGCTAGGACTGTAATTATCCCTTCAAGCTATGCCTCCTGGGTGGCGCAGGAAAGTGCCAAGGGCCTGCGGTTCACAGCTCAGGGAATATGTTTGCGCTTACGGCAGTAGAAGTGCAGGGAACCGGGTTACAGAGAGGCATAGAGGTCCTAGGGAAAGCCGTAATAAAGGCGAGTGATTTACAGTCCAAGGGGCGAGCATGTGACATGCTGGCTCAGGACTTGATTGACAGTGTTGAATCAGACATTGAAGACATCAGGTTTGGGATGGTGCCCTGGCATGTGCAGAAGGAAGTCAGCAGTCTCAATCTGATTAACTGGGAGGAAGATAGACAGGAGCTCTTGGTAACCCGACCAGCAGGTGGGGGGGCTGTGGATGCATTTAGATTTCTAATGATGATGTCACGGGGCACAAGAATGGGGCATATCGGGGGGATGTAAAGTAGAGTCTCTGGGAGTGGTCAGAGGCGAATCGGTGTACACTGGCTCGGCCTCCACTGGAGTATTGTGTCCAATTCTGGGCACCGCACTTTAGGAAGGATGTGAAGGCCTTAGAGAGGGTGCAGAAAGGATTTACAAGAATGGTTCCAGGGATGAGAGCCTTCAATTAGTGGATAGAAGGTTGAGGGGAGGTTTGATAGAGGTGTTCAAAATCATGAGGAGTCTAGACAGCGTATATAGAGCAACTGTTCCCATTGGTGGAAGGGTTGAGAACCAGAGGACACAGATTTAAGGTGATTGGCAAAAGAACCAAAGGCGACATGAGGAAAAACTTTTTTACACAGTGAGTGGTTAGGATCTGGAATGTACTGCCTGAAAGGGTGGTAGAGGCAGATTCAATCATGGCTTTCAAAAGGAAATTGGATATGTACCTGGAATAAAAATATTTGCAGGGCTACGGGGAAAGGGCGGGGGAGTGAGACTAGCTGAAGTGCTCTTGCAGAGAGCTGGCACGGGCTCAACAGGCTGAATGGCCTCCTTCTGTGCTGTAACCATTCTATGATTCCAAGCTTATATTGTGGTTAATAACAGACACACCCTGTTCTTTCCCCTGATCTGATTACAGATTCCAACCAGTCAATTCAGTGAATAGAATGTCTTATCAGTGTTGCCATGGCGACCTGTCTGCAGTGAAAAGCCTGTTTGAGTTTCTAACTCAGACTAAACTTCTCTTTCCCATAATACACATTGGCCTAGAAATTCAGCTGTTTGCGCCAGCCGTTAGCGCCAGATTTCCGGCGCTATCCACTTAGCGCCCGGGCACCGCCGGATCTGCGCCTACGCCGAAATTCAGCTGGGCTTTAGCGCCGGCGCAAAGTGTTAGCGCCCGCTCAGCTGCGCGCGCATCTTATGACGTCATTCCGTCGTGCAACGCCGTTTGTGCGCCCCAAACCGGAAATTCAGTGGCGCCCGGCCGATGTGGGCGTGGCGCTGCTAAGAACTGTGAAATGGAACTCAACAGAGGCCCTGTGGGATTCGGGGAGCGCTAATTAAAGGGCACATCCACTCACCCATAAAAGCCAGCCATTTCGCTGCAATGACTTGACTGGTTTGGATTTCTGCACAGAGAGCAAGGCACAGAGATTACTGATTTCGGACACCATAGGAGAGGTATTTTTGGCTTCTAGCCAGTGCTTTGACATTTGCATCCTTGTGATTTTGCTGTTTGGAACTTTGTAATGGGGGCTGCATGGGGGGCCAACCCTCAGTTGCTACATTTTGTGCGAAGGGCTCGCAGACGCTTTGAGAGAGGGCCAGGCATGCCTAGACGCAGAGGGGCCATTAGGCGTCGCCAACGTAGGCCTTACCCAGTCAGGCAATACCGGGAGCAGGTCTCATATCTCACCATGACTGCGGCGCATTGTGTTAAGAGGCTGCGCTTCAGAAGGGAGGTGGTTGGAGAGACCTGCCAGCTGCTTCATGCAGATTTGCAGCCACAGCTCATGTCCAGGGCGTCTCTCTCGGTGGAAGTGAACGTCACGGTGGCTCTCAGCTTTTATGCAAGCGGCTCCTTCCAAGCCGCTGCTGGGGACATTGCGAACATCTCCCAGTTCGCCGCGCATCGCTGCATCCGACAGGTCACCGAAGCACTTTTCGCGAGGAGGCACCAATTCATCTCCTTCCCCATGACCCAACACAAGCAGGAGCAGCGTGCAGTCGGATTTGCCAGGATCGCGGGCTTCCCCATGGTGCAGGGCGCCATTGACTGCACGCATGTGGCTATGCGGGCACCTATCCACAATGCCGAGCAATACCGCAACCGGAAGGGCTACCATTCCCTAAATGTGCAGCTGGTGTGTGACCACAGGCAGCGCATCCTAGCTGTCAATGCCCGCTTCCCAGGAAGCAGCCACGATGCCTTTATCCTGCGCCAGACTACTGTGGCTGACATGTTCCAGGCACAGCCTCCACCAAGGGGATGGCTTATCGGGGACAAGGGCTACCCTTTGTGCAGATGGCTCATGACCCCGCTCCGCGCGCCCAGGACCCCAGCAGAGCTGGCATACAACGAAAGCCATCAAGCCACAAGGAACCTAATAGAGCAAACGATAGGCGTCCTCAAGCAACGGTTCCGTTGCCTGGATCGTTCGGGCGGGTCTCTTCAGTATTCGCCGGATAGAGTCTCCCAGTTCGTCGTGGTGTGCTGCATGCTCCACAACCTGGCTATCCGCAGGACTCAGGCACTGCCACCTGACATTGCCCCACCACCTCAGGAGGACGAGCAGGAGGACCCTGAGGAGGAGGAGCACCAGGCCAGGAGGGAGCGACAAGGTCCAAGGGCCGTCCGCCGGGGGCTTATTGCTCGACACTTCTAGGCCCCCTGTCAGGGAATGGCCTGGGCCACTGAACGCAGCCGCTCCGCAAGCCCTCAGCCGGTTAACCCAACAACCACTTGAAACATGACACCTGCACATGGTGAATAAATAAACATCTTTATTTCAAAAACTCAGGGCCCTTCCCACATGGAAGAGCAAAACAGAGAAGACCCCCAAAAAACAGTCACAAACTTCTGTCACTCCCAAAACCTGGGGAGGACTAACAAAACATCACCATCCAAATGGCCTTCGTCACTGGCCTAACAAAAACAAGCCCCCCCCACAACACAAACACCCCCATAAAACCAAACCACATAATGCCCCCCAGAACAGAAGCCCCCGCATCACCCAAACCCTCGCTCAACACACTCTATTCGGTGTGGCGAGAGGGCGAGTCTGTCGACAGCCGTCTTTTGCCCCGGCCCGTCCTGCTGCTGCGCCTCAAGCTGGGCCGTGAGGCTGTGGCGAGGCTGGGGGAAGGATCTTCAGGGCGACAAGGCATCTCGCCAGATGCCCTTGGGGGTCGGCCTACACGAGGGCGGGCCCGGGAGGGGCCGGCTGGTGGCTGCTGCAGCTGTGGGTGGCCCTCTTCACTGGCTGCAGCAGCTCCTTGCACCCTGGCTGGGGGAGTGGCAGGCTCGCCTGCACCAATGGGGACAAGGTGGGTGATGCCAGGCGCGCGCTGGTCGCCAGACACACGTGCACTCGGGCGGCCTGGCCGGGGAGCAAGCGCGCCAAACTGTTGGTCGCCAGACCGGTGTGCGGCAGCAGGGCGGCGGCTGGCCTGGCGACGCCTCCGCGCCAGTGCGAGGGTGGCAGAAGTCAGTGCCCCAACTGCGCCGGCATGTGCCCGCATCTGCAGTGCCATTGTCTGCACAGCACCTCTCAGCTGGCGACTGGCGTGCTGCGCTGCCTCGAGTTGTTGCACCCCCCTCTCATGCGCTGCCACAAGGAGCTCCACCCCCCTGGCGTGCGCTGCTGCGAATTGCTCTAGGCCCCTGGCCTGGGATTGGCCGAAAGCCACCACACTTTGTGCGAGGCTTTCGATGGCGTGAGGCATCTGTGCCACCACCTCCATGATTTCGACGTGCCGCCGCTCCGACGCCGCCGACATCTCGTCCAGGAGGCGCACCTCCTGGGCGACGTCCGAGTCCGGACTGGAGGGCGCCTCCACCCTCTGGCCAGAAGGCTGGCGTGCCGCCGGAGCCTTGCCGCGTGCGGCCACGCCACTGGGACCAGGTTCTGCCCTCCCCTCCACCGCCTCCCCCCTCTGGGCAGAAGGCTGGTGTGCCGCCGGAGCCTTGCCGCGTGCGTCCATGCCACTGGGACCAGGTTCGGGGCTCCCCTCCCCCGCCTCCCCCTGGCTCTCCGGCACGCCAGACGTCTCCCCTTCATTGCCATCTCCTGGAGCGGAGGAGGGTTCCCCCGAGGTGGCGCCTTCCTGCTGCTCCTCGACGTCCTCCTCCTCCGAGGGCCTGGCTGTCTGGGCTTCAGGGAGCACCTCCTCCTCACCAGCTGAAAGCAGAAAGGCACAAGTGTAGCTTTAGAGTGAGGACAGGCCGACAGCGAGGGAGGCCGCACTGGTGCATTATGCGCATTTTTCGGCCAGTGGGGAAGGATGTAGATCTGATGCGCGAGGGCAAGGAGAGAGGTGCACCCGGTCCTGTCCTTACCAGTGGGTTCCAGTATAGGGTCGGCGTCGCCGAGCGCCACAGGCCCAATCACCGGGTGACGCAGCAGTCGGGCCACCCTCTCTTCCAGAACCGTTAGCTCCTGGTAATCGCGAGGGCCTCCACCAGTGACACGCAGGCTCCTGGCGTTCCTCGCCAGCTTGGCCTGCAAGAGAAAGGAGGGCGTCTAAGTACAGTGTGGTGCCCCGTTGTTGTGTGTGAGGCCTCCCATGGTGGAATAGCTTGCACAGTGTGGTGCCCTGTTGCTGTGTGTGAGGCCTCCCATGGTGGAATAGCTTGCACAGTGTGGTGCCCTGTTGCTGTGTGTGAGGCCTCCCATGGTGGAATAGCTTGCACAGTGTGATAAGTGCAGAAAGAGCTATTGATTAACATGCAAGTGCCATTGCAGCGGCAGCAGGGCTGGGCATTAGACCTTGGATGTCCCTTTGGCCCGAATGGGAGGTGCACATGCAAGGATGAGGGGGACACTGGAAAGGGTACTCACCTTGACCAGCCGACATAGGTCATTGTATTTCTTGCGGCACTGGTCCGCACTCCTGGGAACATCGGAGTTGGAGGAGACCCTCCGGGCAATTTTGGTCCACGCCTCCCTGAACTGGCTCCTGGGAGCCTTCCTGCCACTAGCCGGGCACACGACCCGTCTCCTCTTGCGTACCCCATGAAGGAGCACACCCAGCGCATGCTCAGAGAACCGCTGGGCTCTTTCATGGGCCCTCTCCATGACCTCCAGGCGTTGATTTGGTACACAACCAGTCCTGAGGCCTAGTTGCAGGGCTACAGCATGCAGGGCGTGGCTGCAGTCAAAGTTGACCCTTCCCCCTTTAAGAGCTGGCCGGCGTCAGGGTGTCTGCTGACACTCACCACATGATCGCACCTGCGCTGCGCCCGGAATCGGCGTTATCAGGCTGCATCGCCGGATTAGCGCCTGAACACAGGGTTCCAACGCCTTTTGCAGCGCTCGGCCAAAAAGTTGGCCAAATCTACTGAATTTCGGCGAGCTCGCCTGCACTTTCCGGCGGCCGCTAAATTTGCCGAGCGCCCGACTTTAGCGCCGCAATAGCGTCCGAACTGAATTTCTAGGCCCAAATGTCTGATATAATGGCCTAGAAATTCAGTTCGGACGCTATTGCGGCGCTAAAGTCGGGCGCTCGGCAAATTTAGCGGCCGCCGGAAAGTGCAGGCGAGCTCGCCGAAATTCAGTAGATTTGGCCAACGTTTTGGCCGAGCGCTGCAAAAGGCGTTGGAACCCTGTGTTCAGGCGCTAATCCGGCGATGCAGCCTGATAACGCCGATTCCGGGCGCAGCGCAGGTGCGATCATGTGGTGAGTGTCAGCAGACACCCTGACGCCGGCCAGCTCTTAAAGGGGGAAGGGTCAACTTTGACTGCAGCCACGCCCTGCATGCTGTAGCCCTGCAACTAGGCCTCAGGACTGGTTGTGTACCAAATCAACGCCTGGAGGTCATGGAGAGGGCCCGTGAAAGAGCCCAGCGGTTCTCTGAGCATGCGCTGGGTGTGCTCCTTCATGGGGTACGCAAGAGAAGACGGGTCGTGTGCCCGGCTAGTGGCAGGAAGACTCCCAGGAGCCAGTTCAGGGAGGCGTGGACCAAAATTGCCCGGAGGGTCTCCTCCAACTCCGATGTTCCCAGGAGTGCGGACCAGTGCCGCAAGAAATACAATGACCTATGTCGGCTGGTCAAGGTGAGTACCCTTTCCAGTGTCCCCCTCATCCTTGCATGTGCACCTCCCATTCGGGCCAAAGGGACATCCAAGGTCTAATGCCCAGCCCTGCTGCCGCTGCAATGGCACTTGCATGTTAATCAATAGCTCTTTCTGCACTTATCACACTGTGCAAGCTATTCCACCATGGGAGGCCTCACACACAGCAACAGGGCACCACACTGTGCAAGCTATTCCACCATGGGAGGCCTCACACACAGCAACAGGGCACCACACTGTGCAAGCTATTCCACCATGGGATGCCTCACACACAGCAACAGGGCACCACACTGTGCAAGCTATTCCACCATGGGAGGCCTCACACACAGCAACAGGGCACCACACTGTGCAAGCTATTCCACCATGGAAGGCCTCACACACAGCAACAGGGCACCACACTGTGCAAGCTATTCCACCATGGGAGGCCTCACACACAACAACGGGGCACCACACTGTACTTAGACGCCCTCCTTTCTCTTGCAGGCCAAGCTGGCGAGGAACGCCAGGAGCCTGCGTGTCACTGGTGGAGGCCCTCGCGATTACCAGGAGCTAACGGTTCTGGAAGAGAGAGTGGCCCGACTGCTGCGTCACCCGGTGATTGGGCCTGTGGCGCTCGGCGACGCCGACCCTATACTGGAACCCACTGGTAAGGACAGGACCGGGTGCACCTCTCTCCTTGCCCTCGCGCATCAGATCTACATCCTTCCCCACTGGCCGAAAAATGCGCATAATGCACCAGTGCGGCCTCCCTCGCTGTCGGCCTGTCCTCACTCTAAAGCTACACTTGTGCCTTTCTGCTTTCAGCTGGTGAGGAGGAGGTGCTCCCTGAAGCCCAGACAGCCAGGCCCTCGGAGGAGGAGGACGTCGAGGAGCAGCAGGAAGGCGCCACCTCGGGGGAACCCTCCTCCGCTCCAGGAGATGGCAATGAAGGGGAGACGTCTGGCGTGCCGGAGAGCCAGGGGGAGGCGGGGGAGGGGAGCCCCGAACCTGGTCCCAGTGGCATGGACGCACGCGGCAAGGCTCCGGCGGCACACCAGCCTTCTGCCCAGAGGGGGGAGGCGGTGGAGGGGAGGGCAGAACCTGGTCCCAGTGGCGTGGCCGCACGCGGCAAGGCTCCGGCGGCACGCCAGCCTTCTGGCCAGAGGGTGGAGGCGCCCTCCAGTCCGGACTCGGACGTCGCCCAGGAGGTGCGCCTCCTGGACGAGATGTCGGCGGCGTCGGAGCGGCGGCACGTCGAAATCATGGAGGTGGTGGCACAGATGCCTCACGCCATCGAAAGCCTCGCACAAAGTGTGGTGGCTTTCGGCCAATCCCAGGCCAGGGGCCTAGAGCAATTCGCAGCAGCGCACGCCAGGGGGGTGGAGCTCCTTGTGGCAGCGCATGAGAGGGGGGTGCAACAACTCGAGGCAGCGCAGCACGCCAGTCGCCAGCTGAGAGGTGCTGTGCAGACAATGGCACTGCAGATGCGGGCACATGCCGGCGCAGTTGGGGCACTGACTTCTGCCACCCTCGCACTGGCGCGGAGGCGTCGCCAGGCCAGCCGCCGCCCTGCTGCCGCACACCGGTCTGGCGACCAACAGTTTGGCGCGCTTGCTCCCCGGCCAGGCCGCCCGAGTGCACGTGTGTCTGGCGACCAGCGCGCGCCTGGCATCACCCACCTTGTCCCCATTGGTGCAGGTGAGCCTGCCACTCCCCCAGCCAGGGTGCAAGGAGCTGCTGCAGCCAGTGAAGAGGGCCACCCACAGCTGCAGCAGCCACCAGCCGGCCCCTCCCGGGCCCGCCCTCGTGTAGGCCGACCCCCAAGGGCATCTGCCGAGACGCCTTGTCGCCCTGAAGATCCTTCCCCCAGCCTCGCCACAGCCTCACGGCCCAGCTTGAGGCGCAGCAGCAGGACGGGCCGGGGCAAAAGACGGCTGTCGACAGACTCGCCCTCTCGCCACACCGAATAGAGTGTGTTGAGCGAGGGTTTGGGTGATGCGGGGGCTTCTGTTCTGGGGGGCATTATGTGGTTTGGTTTTATGGGGGTGTTTGTGTTGTGGGGGGGGCTTGTTTTTGTTAGGCCAGTGACGAAGGCCATTTGGATGGTGATGTTTTGTTAGTCCTCCCCAGGTTTTGGGAGTGACAGAAGTTTGTGACTGTTTTTTGGGGGTCTTCTCTGTTTTGCTCTTCCATGTGGGAAGGGCCCTGAGTTTTTGAAATAAAGATGTTTATTTATTCACCATGTGCAGGTGTCATGTTTCAAGTGGTTGTTGGGTTAACCGGCTGAGGGCTTGCGGAGCGGCTGCGTTCAGTGGCCCAGGCCATTCCCTGACAGGGGGCCTAGAAGTGTCGAGCAATAAGCCCCCGGCGGACGGCCCTTGGACCTTGTCGCTCCCTCCTGGCCTGGTGCTCCTCCTCCTCAGGGTCCTCCTGCTCGTCCTCCTGAGGTGGTGGGGCAATGTCAGGTGGCAGTGCCTGAGTCCTGCGGATAGCCAGGTTGTGGAGCATGCAGCACACCACGACGAACTGGGAGACTCTATCCGGCGAATACTGAAGAGACCCGCCCGAACGATCCAGGCAACGGAACCGTTGCTTGAGGACGCCTATCGTTTGCTCTATTAGGTTCCTTGTGGCTTGATGGCTTTCGTTGTATGCCAGCTCCGCTGGGGTCCTGGGCGCGCGGAGCGGGGTCATGAGCCATCTGCACAAAGGGTAGCCCTTGTCCCCGATAAGCCATCCCCTTGGTGGAGGCTGTGCCTGGAACATGTCAGCCACAGTAGTCTGGCGCAGGATAAAGGCATCGTGGCTGCTTCCTGGGAAGCGGGCATTGACAGCTAGGATGCGCTGCCTGTGGTCACACACCAGCTGCACATTTAGGGAATGGTAGCCCTTCCGGTTGCGGTATTGCTCGGCATTGTGGATAGGTGCCCGCATAGCCACATGCGTGCAGTCAATGGCGCCCTGCACCATGGGGAAGCCCGCGATCCTGGCAAATCCGACTGCACGCTGCTCCTGCTTGTGTTGGGTCATGGGGAAGGAGATGAATTGGTGCCTCCTCGCGAAAAGTGCTTCGGTGACCTGTCGGATGCAGCGATGCGCGGCGAACTGGGAGATGTTCGCAATGTCCCCAGCAGCGGCTTGGAAGGAGCCGCTTGCATAAAAGCTGAGAGCCACCGTGACCTTCACTTCCACCGAGAGAGACGCCCTGGACATGAGCTGTGGCTGCAAATCTGCATGAAGCAGCTGGCAGGTCTCTCCAACCACCTCCCTTCTGAAGCGCAGCCTCTTAACACAATGCGCCGCAGTCATGGTGAGATATGAGACCTGCTCCCGGTATTGCCTGACTGGGTAAGGCCTACGTTGGCGACGCCTAATGGCCCCTCTGCGTCTAGGCATGCCTGGCCCTCTCTCAAAGCGTCTGCGAGCCCTTCGCACAAAATGTAGCAACTGAGGGTTGGCCCCCCATGCAGCCCCCATTACAAAGTTCCAAACAGCAAAATCACAAGGATGCAAATGTCAAAGCACTGGCTAGAAGCCAAAAATACCTCTCCTATGGTGTCCGAAATCAGTAATCTCTGTGCCTTGCTCTCTGTGCAGAAATCCAAACCAGTCAAGTCATTGCAGCGAAATGGCTGGCTTTTATGGGTGAGTGGATGTGCCCTTTAATTAGCGCTCCCCGAATCCCACAGGGCCTCTGTTGAGTTCCATTTCACAGTTCTTAGCAGCGCCACGCCCACATCGGCCGGGCGCCACTGAATTTCCGGTTTGGGGCGCACAAACGGCGTTGCACGACGGAATGACGTCATAAGATGCGCGCGCAGCTGAGCGGGCGCTAACACTTTGCGCCGGCGCTAAAGCCCAGCTGAATTTCGGCGTAGGCGCAGATCCGGCGGTGCCCGGGCGCTAAGTGGATAGCGCCGGAAATCTGGCGCTAACGGCTGGCGCAAACAGCTGAATTTCTAGGCCTTGATGTCAATGTATTTCAGACATGTTATGTTAATATCTCTGAAATCTACAGGGAGATCAGATACACAAATCTTTAAAAGTTGGAGGACAAGTTTATAAAGTAATTTAAAAATGTTACCCGAGGTTTTTTATAAATGGGGCGTAGAAAACAAAACCATCGGTTCGGCTGCAGTTAGAATAAGTGTTGGGCATCTTACACTCGGAAGGATGTTGGGGCCACAGAGAGGCTGCAGAATAAATTAATGGAGGTTATACCACGGATGAGAGGCTTTAGTTATCAGAGAATCAGAGAATGATACAGCACAAAAGGTGGCCATTTGGCCCATCATGCTTATGTTAGCTCTTTGGGAGAGCTATCCCATTAGTCCCACTCCATTGCTCTTTCCCCATATCCCAGTAAATGTTTTCCCTTCAAATATTTATCCAATTCCCTTTTGAAAGTTACTCTTGAATCTGCTTCCTCCACCCTTTCAGGCAGTGCATTTCAGATCATAATAACTCACTGGGTAAAGAAATGTTTCCTCATGATGACCTGTCTGCAGTGAAGCGCCTGTTTGAGTTTCTAACTGAGGCGAACTTCTCTTTCCCAGGAGGAGAGACGAGAGAAACTGGGGCACTTCTCATTAGAATAAAGCAGGATGAGAGGAGATGTGAGCGAGGTGTTTAAACTTGATCAACGACACCGACCAAAATATCAGAGAGACTCCCTGTCCTTCAGGACCTGTGTCCAGGGAAGAAGCTGATGGGTTTATCAGATCATCTTTGGGTTAAATATTGTGCTCGTGGAGCTGAGCCCCTAGTGCCAGCATTAAACACTCTCCAGTTGGGTACAGCACGGGTTAGACACAGAGTAAACCCATCAGCCGCTCCCCGACACATACCGAGGGACAGGGAGTGTCCGGGACAATGACATTTCTCACTCAATAAGGTATAAATTGATCCTGTACCTCTCCCCATTAATCCTGGGCTCCACATGGGGCGAATCCTGCTCCTGTTTCCCTTCCAGTAACCGTACTGAGCTAAACCCAGCCTTTAATGAGCAGGGCTGAGGGAGGTTGGTTGCTAGGCACTGCAGTGATGTCATAAAGCAGGGCCATTCGGCCCAGCTGGTCGTCTCCTTGACCCTTTAAATGTCGAGAGCCGGGACACCCTGTCTCCAAACACATCCCACCTGTTCATCCTGAGAATCCCCGGGGAAGGCCCAAGGCCCAGAGTGTGGAACACAACCAAGGGGGAAAGAGGAGGAGAACCAGGACACCCTTCAGCTCCACAATACAACAGAGGGACTTTGGCCTAGAAATTGGAGATCACTAAAAACCTGCCGGTGCCACCGTGGGCTGGAGTTAACGGCTGCCGAAATTGATGGCGTTGGCAGGACCGGTAAATTGGTGTTGGCTGCTAATTAACATTAGCCCAGCACTAAACTTAACGTGGTTGGTGATTATTCTTTATGTTTAGTAAGAAGTATTGTGATTGGTTGTTTGTTTCCTGCCTTGGGATATATGCTGTAATCTCATTGGTAGTTGATGTCATGTATTTTTTTTTTAAATACATGACATCAACTACCAATGAGATTACAGCATATATCCCAAGGCAGGAAACAAACAACCAATCACAATACTTCTTACTAAACATAAAGAATAATCACCACAACGTGCAAGGCCGTTTTCATGGCATTAGTCCCAGCAGGATGCCCCAAAGTAGCGTGGCCGTAGCGTCATTGCAGCAAGGACAGCTTTCTCTTAAAGCAAGGCTGTTATTTTAGAAAGCAGTGCGGTCCCTTAACGGGGTACTGCCTTCTAAAATGAGAAAAACCAAAATTAATTAAAAATAGGCAGTTTTTAGTTCTTACAGCGCAACTGCCTTCTGAAAATTCCCAAGTGGCAGTCTACAGCTTTTCATGCTGAATTGTGTTCCGAAACTAAAAAATGGGAAAAGTGCTATTCATTAACACAAATGGCTCAGCAAGCCAGGGAAGGGTCACCCAGGGTCTTGCATGCAGCACTCCAGCTTTGTGCAGGGGGTCAACACTGCAAGACAGGCCCTCTACCCACAGGGGCCACAGGAGGCTCTCCAGAAAGAAGGATGTGGGACCAGATCACCGAGGCCGTCACTGCTACCTGGCTCCAGTGTCCAAAGTAGCTTCATGACCTTAGACCACTGATGAAGGTCAGTGAATGCATCTTCAAAAGCCATCTCCTACCAACTGCACCACAAGCCTCACATACTTCTCAATGCATGACTCCACCCCACCCCCATCACTCACCTACCAACAATCTGTACCAAACACGAGGCACACCTCCCATTCCTAACTTCACCTCACCCCCTTGGAGGAGATGGCGCTGGCCATTCTTGACAGGGGCATGGCTGAGCCCTTGGCCAGTGGCGGGGCTGAAAGGATGCAAAATGCTGGTATTGTCATACATTATCCTCCTTCTCGCATGCACCTCTTGCTTTCCCGTCCTTCCCTCACCACATCTTCACCCTTGTGCCTTTCTCATTTCACACACCCAAAAAATGCAGACTGCGCAGCTAGTGGCTGACCAAGAAGAGGGAGCAGAGAGTGAAGAAGAATAAAGGGCATCACTCAATTTCACACTCCCAGCCACCAACTCCTCAAGGTCAACCAGCAAGGCCATTTGCATTGTCCCCCACTGAAAGTCAGCAGCCCTCCACCAATCATGCTGCAGCCATTGGAGCAGGCAAAGGCACTAAGCGAATGCATAAGGGTGATGAGTTGATTTCTTGATGTCATATTGGATGGATAGATGTATAAAGTTGGATTGGAAAGTTAGCTCTGTGGTGGCTTTTACTTCAGCATTGTGGCCAAGAGGACGCTGTGGTCAGTAACAGAGGTAAGGTAAGGTGAGACCAATGTTGAAAGGGAATTGGGTTTGTGGTCATAGAAACATAGAAGATAGGAGTAGGAGTAGGCCATTCGGCCCCTCGAGTCTGCTCCGCCATTTAATGAGATCATGGCTGATCATCCAAATTCAGTACCCTGTCCCTGCTTTCTCCACATATCCCTTGATCCCTTTAGCCTTAAGAAATATATCTAACTCCTTCTTGAATATATTTAATGAATTGGCCTCAACTGTCTTCTGTGGTAGAGAATTCCACAGGTTCACCACTCTCTGGGTGAAGAAATTCCTCCTCATCTCAGTCCTAAATGGCTTACCCCTTATCTTTAGCCTATGACCCCTGGCCTGGACTCTCCCGCCATTGGGAACATCCTTCCTGCATCTAGTCTGTCTAGTCCTGTTAGAATTTTATAAGCTTCAATGAGATCCCCTCTCATTCTTCTAAACTCTAGCAATTATAAACCTAATCGACCCAATCACTCTTCATACGTCATACCTACCATCCCAGGTGTCAGTCTGGTGAATCTTTGCTGCACTCCCTCCATGGCAAGAACATCCTTCCTCAGATAAGGCGACCAAAACTGCACACAATACTCAAGGTGTGGTCTCACCAAGGCCCTGTGCAACTGCAGCAAGACATCCTTGCTCCTGTACTCGAATCCTCTCGCTATGAAGGCCAACATACCATTTGCCTTCTTAACTGCCTGCTGCACCTGCATGCTTACCTTCAGTGACTGGTGCACAAGGACACCCAGATCTCGTTGCACTTCCCCTTTTCCCAATCTCTTGCCGTTCAGATAATAATCTGCCTTCCTGTTTTTGCCACCAAAGTGGATAACCTCACATTTATCCACATTATACTGCATCTGCCAGGCATCTGCCCAATCACCCAACCTGTCCAAATCATATTGGAGTTTCTCTGCATCCTCCTCACAGCACACACGCCCACCCAGCTTTGTGTCATCTGCAAACTTGGAGATATTAGATCTAGTTCCCTCATCTAGACCATTAATATATATTGTGAATAGGTGGGGTCCAAAGACCGATCACTGCGTTACCCCGCCAGTCACTGCCTGCCACTCGGAAAAAGACCCGTTTATTTCAACTCTTTGCTTCCTGTCTGCCAACCAGTTCTCTATCCAAGTCAGTACCTTACCCCCAATCCCCTGTGCTTTAACTTTGCACGCTAATCTCTTATGCGGGACCTTATCGAAAGCCTTCTGAAAGTCCAAATACACCACATCGACTGGTTCTCCCTTATCTATTCTACCAGTTACATCCTCAAAAAATTCCAGTAGCTTAGTCAAGCACTATTTACCTTTTGTAAATCCATGTTGACTTTGTCTGATCCTGTCACTGTTTTCCAAGTGCTCTGGTATTACAGCTTTTATAATGGACTCTAGCATTTTCCCCACTACCGATGTCAGGCTATAATTCCCCGTTTTCTCTCGACCACCTTTTTTAAATAATGGGGTTATATTAGCTATCCTCTAATTCATGGGAACTGTTCCAGGGTCTATAGAATTTTGGAAGATGACCAGCAATGCATCTACTATTTCTAGGGCCATTTCCTTAAGTACCCTAGGATGTAGGTTATCAGGCCCTGGGGATTTATCGGCCTTCAATCCTGTCAATTTCCTGAACACCATTTCCCTACAAATACTGATTTCATTCAGTTCCTCCCTCTCATTAGACCCTATGTTCCCCGACATCTCTGGGAGGTTATTTGCATCCTCCTTTGTGAAGGCAGAACCAAAGTATGTATTTAATTGGACTGCCATTTCTTTGTTCCCCATTATAAATTCCCCTGATACTGACTGCAAGGGACCTACACTTGAATTCACCAATCTTTTTCTCTTCATATATCTATAGAAGCTTTTACAGTCAGTTTTTATGTTCCCTAAAAGCTTACTCTCGTACTTTATTTTCCCCCTCTTAATTAATCCCTTTGCTGAATCCTAAACTGCTCACAATCCTCAGGTTTGCTGCTTTTTCTGGCCAATTTATATGTCCTCTCATTGGATCTTATGCTATCCCTAATTTCCCTTGGTAGCCACGGTTGAGCCACCTTTTTTGTTTTATTTTTATGCCAGACAGGGATGAACAAATTCTGTAGTTCATCCATGCGATCTTTAAATGTTTGGATGTTTGTATACAACTCCCACTAATGTTTTCTGCCCCTTGGTATTTCTCAGCTCTACCCATACAGATTCCACATCATCAGAGTTAATGGCCTAGAAATTCAGTTGCGTTTGCGCCCACTTATTGGCTATAAAGTGGTTTGCGCCTAAAGTTTTTTACCGCCCGAAATTCAGATGGACCCTAACATCGGCGTTAGCCGGTAGCGCTGCGCCGGCACCGATGACGTCATCGGTGTGCGCAGCGCCCCGGTTGCAATGCTATTCCGGCCCGATGGCCAAATTCAGTTGCGGCCGCCTCGCCCGTGGCAGCCGCAAACAGCGTTTGTGAAACGGGGTCTTGCAGCTCCGAAAGGCCGGCGCATAAAGGTGGAGCGGCGGCCGGCCGCTTTCCCGGCGGCCGCCTGCCCGCACCTCCCTCCCCGGACTCCTGCACCACCCCCCCGCGGCACTGATGTCTGTGTCCCGCGAGCCCGGCACTTCTCTGTGGTGCCGGGCTCATTTGCCGGGGGAATCCACCGGTGATCTGACGGCTGCAGGCAGCTCCTCCTTAAGAGAAGGAGGAGGCCTGCAGTACCCCAGCCTGCCGCACCGCATCGGGTGCCGCAGCGGGAGCTGAACGCCTGAAAGTGACATTTAACGCCCCTAGCGAGGCGGCCAAACCCTGCAATAGCGCCCGCCGCCGTCTTGGCCCGTCGCAACTGAATTTTAGGCGGGCGCTACGGGAATCCTGGCGAGCGCTAAATTTCGGGCGCAAAAGACCTGGCGGGGCCATACCGAATTTCTAGGCCAATATCTTTCCTTACTATTGTGTTAATCTCCTCTTTAACCAGCAATGCTACCCCACCTCCTTTTCCCTTTCGCCTGTCCTTCCTGAATATTGAATATCCCTGGATGTTGAATTCCCAGCCTTGGTCACCCTGGAGCCATGTCTCCGTAATCCCAATTAGATCATATCTGTTTACATCTATTTGCGAAGCTAATTCATCCACCTTGTTACAAATGCTCCTCGCATTAAGACACAAAGGCCTAGAAATTCACTATGGCCCCGCCAGCTGGCTAGCGCCCAAAAGTTAGCGCTGGGCGCGGAGCCAGTTGCGGCCGTCAGATATTCAGTTTTTGCGCCCCAAGTTGGAACCGGGCGCTATTCCAGGGTGTGCCCGCCCCCGCTTGGGGCGCTGAAACTGAATTTCAGCGCTCTAGGTGCCGCTGCGACACCCGATGCGGTGCGGCAGGCTGCGGTACTGCAGGCCTCCTCCCTCTCTTAAGGTGGAGGTGCCTGCAACGGGGAGATCGCCGCTGGATTGTGCCGGCAAATGAGCCCGGCACCACGGAGAAGTGCCGGGCTCGCGGAAAGCAGCCGGCAATGCCACGGGGGGGGTGGTGGAGGAGGCCGGGGAAGGAGGTGCGGGCATGCGGCCGCCGAAAAAGCGGCCGCCCGCACCTCCACCTTTATGCACCCCACTAAGGCTGCAGTAAGGCCCTGGTCTCCGGATGTTAGTAGCGGCCGCCACGGAGGAGGCGGCGGCAACTGAATATGGGCGTCGGTCCGGCATCGGGGCGGAAACGGGGCACTGCGCACACCGATGACATCATCGGTGCCGGCGCAGCGCTACCGGCTACCGCCGCCATTACCGCCGAGCTCAATATCAGCGCAACCTCCTCTATTGGCGCAGAAGCCCTCTTTGGGCGGTAACTGGCCGCAAAGCTGGCAGCGTCTTACTGAATTTCTAGGCCAAAGTCTTCAGCCTTGTTTTTTTAACACTCTCTTAGTCCTTTTAGAATTATTATTTACTGTGGCCCTGTTTGAGTTACACCCTTGATTTATCTGCCTTCCACTTTTGCTTTTCTCCTTCCTGTCTTATGCTTCTATCCTTGCTTCCCTTTCCTCTGTCTCCCTGCACAGGTTCCCAAGCACCTGCCATTTTAGTTTAAATGCTCCCTAACAGCACTAGGAAACACTCCCCCTAGGACATCGGTCCCGGTCCTGCCCAGGTGCAAACCGTCCAGTTTGTACTGGTCCCATCACCCCCAGAACCGGTTCCAATGTCCCAGGAATTTAAATCCCTCCCCCTTGCACCATTCCTCCAGCCACATATTCATCTGAAATATCCTTCTATTTCTGCTCTGACTAGCATGTGGCACTGGTAGCAATCTTGAGATTACTACCTTTGAGGTCCTATTTTTTAATTTACCTCCTAACTCCCTATATTCAGCTTTTAGGACCTCATCCCATTTTTTACCTATATCGTTGGTACCTATATGCACCACAACAACTGGCTGTTCACCCTCCCCCTCCAGAATGCTCTGCAGCTGCTCCGAGCCATCCTTGACCCTTGCACCAGTGAGGCAACGTACCATCCTGGAGTCTCGTTTGCAGCCGCAGAAACGCCTATCTATTCCCCTTACAATAGGATCCCCTATCACTATAGCTCTCCTGCTCTTTTTCCTCCCGTCCTGTGCAGCAGAACCACCCATGGTGCCAGGAAGTTGGCTGCTGCTGCCTTCCCGCGAAAAGCCATCTCCCCCAACAATATCCAAAGCGGTATATCTGTTTGAAAGAGGGATGGCCATAGAGGACCCCTGCACTACCTGCCTGCGCTTACTAATCTGCCTGGCGGTCACCCATTCCCTTCCTGCCTGTGCAGCCTTTACCTGCGGTGTGATCAACTCCCTAAACGTGCTATCCACGACGTCCTCAGCATCGCGAATGCTCCAGTATGTATCCATTCACAGCTCCAGCGCCACAATGTGGTCTGCCAGTAGCTGCAGCAGGATACACTTCCCGCACACATGGTCGTTAGGGACACAGAAAGTGTCCCTGATTTCCCACATAGTGCAGGAGGAGCATGCCATGGGGCCGAGCTGTGCTGCCATGACTTACCCTTTAATTCAAATTAAATTTAATCAAATCAAATCAATACCACTAATTACACTGCATTTAAATGATATACCCAAGGGCCCTTGTTTACTAGCACTCCCCGCTACACAACTGGGAGCTTAGAAAGTATAAACCACAAAAATTAAGACCTTCTAAACTTTATAAAGTATTAA
The DNA here is from genome assembly GCF_052327205.1 of Somniosus microcephalus. Lineage (NCBI taxonomy): Eukaryota > Metazoa > Chordata > Chondrichthyes > Squaliformes > Somniosidae > Somniosus > Somniosus microcephalus. The sequence goes on along the minus strand of NC_140992.1, from coordinate 90,892,144 downwards.
CCTTAACTGTCAAACTATAGAGTAGTATAAGTAGTCACCCAATCAGCTGCTTCCTCTTGCCCACATCACTTTTTGAATCATGACGTGGCTCTGGAATGCTGCCGTCAGTCTGCGAGATTGCTAAGTCTCTGATGAAAAAAGCCCACGAAAGTGAGTTCAAATACTCACTGTGCTGCCGCTCTCCTGCTGCTCCTGACACCGGTCTCTGAGGACCAACTCCTACAGGGTGAAAAGTTAGGAAAAACAAATGTGAAGCAAGGGAGCTCCCGCTTCCACTCCTCACCTAACTCCCTGACTCACCCAACCCAACTCACAGCACTCTGTTCAAACTGCACTCAGTGCAAAATCGCACTTCAAAGCCTGTTTTATAGGCCCTGAAACAAAGGAGACTTTATTTAATTAACTGCAGGAACAGGGAGACCTGGGGTTCACATACACATACACCATGAAGGTGGCTGGATAAATTGTTACGGTTGTTAAAAAAGCATATGCGACTCTCAGCTTCATAAATAGAAGCAGACGGTAGCGTAGTGGTAATGCCACTGGGATAGTAATCCATAGTCTTGGACTAATGGTCCAGAGACGTGCATTCAAATCCCACCACGGTAGCTGGGGAATTTAAATTCAGTTAATTAAATAAATCTGGAATAAAAAGATAGTATCAGTAATGGTAACCATGAAACTATCGGATTGTCGTAAAAACCCATCTGGTTCACTGATGTCTTTTAGGGAAGGAAATCTGCTGTCTTTGTGGTTGACTCTTAACTGCCCTCTGAAGTGGCCTAGCAAGTCACTCAGTTGTAACTAACTGCTACGAAACAAAATAATAAGATTGAAACCGGACGGACCACCCAGCATCAACTTCGGCTACGGACACGGTAATGGCACACCCAGCCCAGTCAACCCTGAAAAGTTCTCCTCACCAACATCTGGGGACTTGTGCCAAAATTGGGAGAGCTGTCCCACAGACTAGTCAAGCAACAGCCTGACATATTCATATTCACAGAATCATACCTTTCAGCCAATGTCCCGAACTCCTCCATCACCATTCCTAGGTATGTCCTATCCCACCGGCAGCACAGACCCACCAGGGGTGGCGGCACAGTGGTATACAGTCGGGAAGGAGTGGCCCTGGGAGTCCTCATTGACTCAGGATTCCTCATTGATTCCGGACCCCATGAAGTCTCAAGGCTTCAGGAAAAGCATAGGCAAGGAAACCTCCTACTGATTACCACCAACTGCCCTCCCTCAGCTGATGAATCAGTACTCCTCCATGTTGAACACTACTTGGAAGAAGCACTGAGAGTAGCAAGGGCACAGAATGTACTCTGGGTGGGGGACTTCAATGTCCATCACCAAGAGTGGCTCGGTAGCACCACTACTGACTGAGCTGGCCGAGTCCTGAAGGACATAACTGCCAGTCTGGGCCTACAACAGGTGGTGAGGAACCAACCAGAGATCAGGCCATCTTAGACTGGGTATTATGCAATGAGAAAGGGTTAATTAGCAATCTTGTTGTACGAGGCCCCTTGGGTCGGAGCGATCATAATATGATCTAATTCTTCATTAAGATGGAGAATGAAGTAGTTGACTCAGAGACAAGGGTCCGCAATTTAAATAAAGGAAACTACGATGGTCTGAGGAGCGAGTTGGGTAGGATTGTGTGGGGAATGGCGCTCAAAGGGTTGACGGTGGATAGGCAATGGCAAACATTCAAAGACCGAATGGATGAGCTACAGAATTTGTTCATCCCAGTTTGGCGTAAAAATAAAACAACAAAGGTGACCCAACCGTGGCTAACAAGGGAAATTAGGGATAGCATAAGATCCAAGGAGAGGACATATAAATTGGCTAGAAAAAGCAATAATCCTGAGGATTGGGAGCAGTTTAGGAGTCAACAAAGGAGGACAAAGGGATTAATTAAGAAAGGGAAAATAGAATATGAGAGTAAGCTAGCAGGGAACATAAAAACTGACTGTAAAAGCTTTTATAGATATGTGAAGAGAAAAAGATTAGTGAAGTCAAGCATAGGTCCCTTACAGTCAGAATCAGGGGAATTTATAATGGGAAACAAGGAAATGGCAGACCAGCTAAATGCATACTTTGGTTCTGTCTTCACAAAGGAGGACACAAATAACCTCCCAGAGATGCCGGGGAACATAGGGTCTGATGAAAGCGAGGAACTGAAAGAAATCAGTATTTGTAGGAAAATGGTGTTAGGAAAATTGATGGGACTGAAGGCCGATAAATCCCCAGGGCCTGATGGTCTACATCCCAGGGTACTTAAGGAAGTGGCCCTAGAGATAGTAGATGCATTACTGATCATCTTCCAGAACTCGATAGACCCTGGAACGGTACCCATGGATTGGAGGGTAGCTAATGTTACCCCACTATTCAAAAAAGGTGGGAGAGAAAAAGCGGGGAATTATAGACCGGTAAGCCTGACATCGGTAGTGGGGAAAATGCTAGTGTCTATTATAAAATATGTAATAGCAGAGCACTTGGAAAGCAGTGACAGGATCGGACAAAGTCAACATGGATTTACAAAAGGTAAATCATGCTTGACTAATCTACTGGAACTTTTTGAGGATGTAACTGGTAAAATAGATAAGGGAGAACCAGTGGATGTGGTGTATTTGGACTTTCAGAAGGCTTTCGATAAGGTGACGCACAAGAGATTAGCGTGCAAAATTAAGGCACATGGGATTGGGGGCAAGGTACTGACTTGAATAGAGAACTGGTTGGCGGACAGAAAGCAAAGAGTTGGAATAAACGGGTCGTTTTCCGAGTGGCAGGCAGTGACTAGTGGGGTACCGCAAGGATCGGTCCTAGGACCCCAGCTGTTCACAATATATATTAATGATCTGGACGAGAGAATTGGATGTAATATCTCCAAATTTGCAGACGACACAAAGCTGGGCGGGAGGGTAAGCTGCGAGGAGGATGTCGGGAAACTCCAGTACGATTTGGACAGGTTGGGTGATTGGGCAGAAACATGGCAAATGCACTATAATGTGGATAAATGTGAGGATATCCACTTTGGTGGCAAAAACAGGAAGGCAGATTATTATTTGAATGGTAATAGATTGGGAGAAGGGGAAGTGCAAAGAGACCTGGGTGTCCTTGTGCACCAGTCGCTGAAGGTAAGCATGCAGGTGCAGCAGGCGGTTAAGAAGGCAAATGGTATGTTGGCCTTTGTAGCAAGAGGGTTTGAGTACAGGAACAAGGATGTCTTGCTACAGTTGTACAGGGCCTTGGTGAGACCGCACCTTGAGTATTGTGTGCAGTTTTGGTCACCTTACCTGAGGAAGGACGTCCTTGCCATGGAGGGAGTGCAGCGAAGATTCACCAGGCTGATACCTGGGATGGCAGGAATGACGTATGAGGAGAGATTGTGTCAATTGGGCTTATACTTACTGGAATTTAGAAGATTGAGAGGGGATCTCAGCGAAACCTATAAAATTCTGTCAGGTCTGGACAGACTAGATGCAGGAAGGATGTTCCTGATGGCCGGGGAGTCCAGAACCAGGGGTCATAGTCTAAGGATAAGGGGTAAGCCATTTAGGACTGAAATGAGGAGGAATTTCTTCACCCAGAGAGAGTGGTGAACCTGTGGAATTCTCTGCCACAGAGGGCGGTGGAGGCCAGTTCATTAAATATATTCAAGAAAGAGTTGGATATGTTTCTTGAGGCTGAAGGAATCAAGGGATATGGGGAAAAGGCAGGGACAGGGTACTGAATTTAGATGATCAGCCATGATCACGTTGAATGGCGGAGCAGGCTCGAAGGGCCGAATGGCCTACTCCTGCTCCTATCTTCTATGTTTCTATGTGAGTGAACCAACAAGAGGGAAAACCGTACTTGACCTCGTCCTCACCAATCCACCTGTCGCAGATGCATCTGTCCATGATAGCATTGGCAGCAATGACCACCGCACAGTCATTGTGGAGACGAAGTCCTGTCTTCACACTGAGAACACCCTCCATTGTGTTGTGTGGCACGACCACCGTGCTAAATGGGATAGATTCAGAACAGATCAAGCAGCTCAAAACTGGGCATCCATGAGGCGCTGTGGGCTATCAGCAGCAGCAGAATTGTATTCCACCACAATCTGTAACCTCATGGCCCAGCATATCCCTCACTCTACCATTACCACCAAGCCAGGGGACCAACACTGGTTCAACAACGAGTGTAGAAGAGCATGCCAGGAGCAGCACCAGGCGTACCTAAAAATGAGGTGCCAACCTGGGGAAGCTGCATGCTAAAAAGCGGAAGCAGCATGCTATAGACAGGGCTAAGCGATCCCACAATCAACGATTAGATCAAAGCTCTGCAGTCCTGCCATATCCAGTTATGAATGGTGGTGGACCATTAAACAACTAATGGGAGGCCCCAAGAATATCCCCATCCTCAATGATGGTGGAGCCTAGCATGTGAGTGCAAAAGACAAGGCTGAAGCGTTTGCAACCAACTTCAACCAGAAGTGTCGCGTGGATGATCCATATCGGCCTACTCCCGAGGTCCCCACCATCACAGAAGCCATTCTTCAGCCAATTTGATTCACTCCACATGATGTCAAGAAACGGCAGAGTGCACTAGATACAGCAAAAGCTATGGGCCCCGACAACATCCCGGCTATCGTACTGAAGACTTGTGCTCCAGAACTAGCCGCGCCTCTAGCCAAGCTGTTCCAGTACAGCTACAACACTGGCATCTATCCGACAATGTGGAATACTGCCCAGGTATCAAATCCAACACGGCCAATTACCGCCCCATCAGTCTACTCTCAATCATCAGCAAAGTGATAGAAGGTGTCATCGACTGTGCTATCAAGCGGCACTTACTCACCAATAACCTGCTCACTGATGCCCAGTTTGGGTTCCACCAAGACCAATTGGCTCCCGACCTCATTACAGCCTTGCTCCAAACATGAACAAAGGAGCTGAATTCCAGAGGTGAGGTGAGTGAATGTCCTTGACATCAAGGCAGCATTTGACCGAGTCTGGCATCAAGGAGCCCTAGTAAAACTGAAGTCAATGGGAATCAGGGGGAAAACGCTCCACTGGCTGGAGTCATACCTAGCACAAAGGAAGATGGTTGTGGTGGTTGAAGGTCAATCATCACAGCCCCAGGACATCACTGTAGGAGTTCCTCAGCACAGTGTCCTAGGCCCAACCATCTTCAGCTGCTTCATCAATGACCTTCCCTCTAACATAAGGTCAGAAATGGAGGTGTTCAGCGCCATTCGCAACTCCACAGATAATGGCCCAGAAATTGGTGTCGGGGGCTTCCCGTGGGTGCAAGCCCCCGACCTACACTTACATAGCGCGCCGACAGTTGAAGCCTGGCCCTGCGTGGATTTCCTGTCAGTGGCCTGGTTCAGCTCCCGGCGTGCTGTGCTTACATAAGAACATAAGAAATAGGAGCAGGAGTAGGCCAATCGGCCCCTTGAGCCTGCTCCACCATTCAATAAGATCATGGCTGATCTGATCCTAACCACAAATCTTCTATCACTCTCCATCCACCCGAACACATGTGATCTCCCGGGAGAGGCGAAAAACCAGATAAAAAACCCAATGGCCAATTTGGGAGAAAAAATCTGGGAAATTCCTCTCCGACCCATCTAGGCAATCGAAACTCGTCCAGGAGATCACTCTGTCCCTATATTTTCTACAGTACTTACCTTCTGTAAAGGCGATCTCCACCCCAGCCAGGAACAGGAAGAAAAGCATCTCCTGAAATCTAACAGAATTAGAACACAAGAAGTAGGAGCAGAACCAGGCTACACGTCCCCTGGGCCCACTCCACTACCCACAGGGCCATGACCATTCCGAACCTACACTCATGTCCAATTTCCTGCCCGCTCCCCGTAACCCTTAATTCCCTTTACTTCTAGGAAACTATCTATTTCTGTTTTAAATTTATTTAATGATGTAGCTTCCACAGCTTTCTGGGGCAGCAAATTCCACAAACCCACCACCCTCTGAGTGAAGAAGTTTCTCCTCATCTCAGTTTTGAAAGAGCAGCCCCTTATTCTAAGATTATGCCCCCTAGTTCTAGTTTCACCCATCATTGGGAACATCCTCACCGCATCCACCCGCTTCACAATCTTATATGTTTCAATAAGATCGCCTCTCATTCTTCTGAACTCCAATGCGTAGAGTCCCAATCTACTCAACCTCTCCTCATATGACCACCCCCTCATCCCTGGGATTAACCGAGTGAACCTTCTTTGTACTGACTCGAGAGCAAGTATGTCCTTTCTTAAGTAAACTGCAGCAATATCTCCCTGTTTTTATATTCTATCCCCCTGGCAATAAAAGCGGTGTAGTTAGTTCGATGAGCCGGCTGGGATCACGTGAGCACTGGGCAACCAATCTGTTGTATCCGTGTGTTAATGGAGACACAGAATGCAGGAGTTGGTTTAACAGGTGTTTACTGAACAAAGTCTGGAGGTGAACTAAAAGATACAAGACACTATACAGGCTTATATACCCGAGTGGTCACTACCGGTATTACAGTACACAGGGGCTCTTAAAGGTACATACACTACAATTCCTCCCCTTTTAGATAATTAGTGCATAAAATTTTAAGTAATCATTAATTAACATGTTTACAAGAACAATAATCTACACACTTGCTGCAGTTAATCAATTATAAGTCAGTCTCTCTGGAGGCTTCCTGACTCGGTCCGGATAACGCCTCGGTGGTGTAGCAGTTTTCGGTGGTGTAGTAGGTTCTTTTGGCAAGGTTGATTCGGCTTGAATGCCAGTGTCGGGTTCATCTGGTTCCAGTATCACCGGATCGGAGGTAGATACTATGGGTATCTCTGCTTCATCATTAGGCGTATAGATTTGTGGTGTAGGTTGTCCCTTTTCAGATGACTCTATGATCTGGTCAGCATGGCACCTTATTATGCGTTCTCCAATGTCCACGGTATACATCAGCGGTCCTAGTCGTGTGCAAATAGTTCCAGGCTGCCATTTCTCGGTACGGTAGTCCCGGGCCAAAACTTGTTGACCTATCTGGAAGGTTCTAGTTGGCCTTTCATTCATGCCTTGAAATTGCCGGTTCTCTACGTCCCTTCTGATGTTTGGCTTGATCAAATCCAGCCGGCATCTTAGTCTTCTATTGAAAAACATCATGGCGGGAGTTTGGTTTGTAACCACATGTGTTGCATTCCTGTACGCAAACAAGAAGTTATCTACCTTATGTTGTAGATTTATGTCTTCATTACCCATGGCCTTTATGGCCTTCTTGAAGGTCTGGACAAACCTTTCAGATAATCCATTGGTGGCGGGATGGTATGGGGTGGACGTGTAGTGCTTAACCCCATTGTTTTTTAAGAACTTCCTGAATTCTTCGGACACAAATTGCGGTCCATTATCAGAACAGATCTGTTCAGGCAGCCCATTCCTGGCAAATATGGTCCTTAATATTGTGATGGTTTTTTCTGTGGTGGTGGAGGACATCTTTATTACCTCCGGCCACTTGGAGTGTGCATCAACCGCGATTAAGAACATTGAGTCCATAAATGGACCAGCAAAGTCGATATGTACCCTTTGCCATGGAGATGAGGGCCACTCCCATGGATGTAGAGGGGCTTGTGGTGGGGCGTTTTGGACCTTCTGGCATCCTAGACAGCTCTTGGTCATTTCTTCGATGTCTCCATCGATACCTGGCCACCACACAAACGCTCTGGCTAGGTTCTTCATTTTCACTCCACCCAGATGCCCCTCGTGAAGCTCCTTTAGCACTTTATCCTGGAGTTTGGGTGGAATCACCACTCTGGATCCACACATCAAGGTTCCTCGGCACACTGACAGCTGTTCTCTTCTTTGCGAGAATGCTGGCAACAGTGGTTCGCCATGTGCTGGCCATCCCTTCACCGTTAAATCGTAGACTCGTGAGAGAGTCGGGTCATTTCTCGTTTCCTTTTCAATGGTAGAATTTGTTACTGGTAGACATTCCACTATGGTTGAGTGGAACATCTCCACTGGGTCCACTGTAGGTGCCTCTTCTACCATTGGCAACGGTAGGCACGATAAACCGTCAGCATTCCCATGCTGTTTTGATCCTTTGTATTCTATGTCATATTGGTGTGCCCCTAGGAAAAGGGAGCACCTCTGTAGCCTTTGCGCTGTCATAATGGGAACGCCTTTTTTAGGGTTGAATATGGAGACGAGGGGTTGATGGTCAGTCAACAAGGTAAATTTTTGTCCGTGTAGGTAATGGTTGAATTTCTTCACTCCCCACACCAGGCTGAGTGCTTCCCTGTCGATCTGGGCATAGTTACGCTCAGCTGAGTTCAATGAGCGTGACGCAAAAGCTATCGGCCGCTCCGAGCCATCAGGGAATCTATGCGATAATACCGCTCCTACGCCGTAAGGGGATGCATCGCACGCCAGTCTGATTGGCAGTGATGAGTTGTAATGAGCCAACACTTCCTTGGACGTGATCAAGCCTTTGCATTTATGGAAGGCACGTTTACAGTCTTCGCTCCATTTCCAAATTACTCCCGTTTGTAGCAGTGCGTTAAGAGGGTGCAGAACAGTTGACAAGTTCGGTAAAAATTTATGATAGTAATTTATCAATCCCAGGAACGACCTTAATTGTGAGACATTTTCAGGTGCTGGGGCTTTTATTACCGCTTCAATTTTTTCAGGTGACTTATGCAACCCTTCTTCGTTAATTATATGGCCACAATATGATATTTGTTTCTGGAAAAATTCGCACTTGGGGCGATTTGCTCGTAGGCCCCGTTCTCTCAGCCTAGTGAGCAACTGCTCCAAATTGGCAAGGTGCTCGTTGTCGTTTTCTCATGTTACAAGGATGTCGTCTAGGTAGCATTGAGTCCCCGGAATCCCTTTGTCACGGGGTGGGGAGCCACGGGGCCGTGTAGATACGGGGCCGTGCTCTCCGAGCAAGGTAGGTTCTGGACCCAAGTGCAGAAACCAGGCTAGAGGCAGGTAGACAATCCTTAAGGTACTTTACTAGATTCACACATAACTAGATTCATACAAGGAACACAACAACAAACATAAGAACTCAAGACAAGCAACCAAACAGCAAGTCAAGATAGGAACTCAGGACAGCTTCCATGAGGAAACCCACTTGTCCATACTGAGCTTGCGACAAGCTACCACAAGGGGCAAGCGGCTTGCCAAGGCGAGACTCAAGACAAGCTACCCCAAGGGTAATCGGCTTATCAATGCAAAGCTCAAGACAAGCTCCCAACGGCTCCCACGTAGCAACACGCTTGTCCAAATAGCACCTTACCAAGACAAGCAACTTGACAGAACAACAGACTTAAATACATCTTAAAACACAAGCAAGAACCATGGCAACCAGCTTGTGAAGGCAAGCTGCCATAGAGCAAAGGCTAGTCACACAGAGCACCTAGTCAAGACAGAGAACATTGTCAAGACTAACTCCCTGGTTCACCCTAGTGAGGACTGAGCACAGAGAGAAGCAACCACTGAACTTATATACCAAGAAAACCAGGTGAAACCCATGAACAGCTAACAGGCCATTAAGAATTAACACAGGAGGCTAGGAACAATTAACAAAGGAACAAACAAGTGAAGGTGCCATCTAGAGGTTACAGAAGGAACTGACTGGCACCCTCACAGGACCCCCTCCCCAAGGAACGGCTCCTGACGTTCCCTCTGGACAATCAGGATGGCAATAGCAAAAAATCCCTGAGAAGTTCAGGGGCGCAAAAACACAGGATTCAAAAACACAGGATTCAAAAACACAGGATTCAAAAACACAGGATTCAAAAACACAGGACAATCATTTAAATGAACATAGAGCAAATACTTAAATTCTCTAAACTTCTGAATTAGTGGTATGGATACCCAAGTGGGGGAAAGACTTAAAGGCTTAAGCTAGATCAATCCAATGTCACACGTGTAAAACAGAGGCAGCCACACACCCTCCTGGGCATTTAGAACCAAGTCAAAACTGAAAAAGTCTGTTTTAGTACACATGGCGAATCTTCTTAGCTTTTCAAGCAATGATATTCCCCATTCCAACTGTTCACAAACTGCAGATGTTCAGAAATCTCAAGACAGAATCATCCTCCTCATCCACTAACGGCAGGGACATGTCGTGGCGATCATATGATTGAGAGTTGGCACGCTCAATGGATTATATTTGTCCCAGAGAACTCGAAAGCATCCCATCCAGGAGAGCTCAAAAGTTACCTTGTCCAGGACAGCTCAAAAAATTCAACTTGTCCAGGAGAACTTGAGAGTTTAATTTGTCCAGGAGAACTTGAAAACTTAATTTGCCCAGAAGGACTTGAAAGTCTCTTTTCTAGGAGAATTTGAAAGCTTAACACGATAAAGGTCCAGTAGACTTGAATTTAACACAGGAGACTTGAAAATTTACTCAAAAATTCTAACACTATGAAGGCCACACAGGAGGCCTGAGAATTCACTCGGGGTTCTAACACAGTAGAGGCCCAAGAAGCTTGAGAGTTTACTTGGGGGTCGAACACAGAAGAGGCCCAGGAAGCTTGAGTGTTAACTAGAAAGTTAACACAATGAAAATCCAGAAAACTTGAAAGTTCATTCGAAAGTTTAACAAAGAAGGCCCGGTAGGCTTAAAAGTTCAGTTAAAAGTTTAACACAGAATACTTGAAATTTTAACACAGTGGGCTTGAAAAATCAACACAGTGGGGGTCTTCTTCCTAGGCGACTCAAAAAATTAAACACAAAAACACAGCGGGGAGTCTTCTCCCTAGGAGACCAAATCTTGCCCAAAAAAGCTCAAAAAATTAACTAGAGAGAGAGTCTCAAACCTTGGCTGGTTGGTTTCTACTGGGTCCATGTGTGTCTCAGTCCTACTGTCACGGGGTGGGGAGCCACGGGGCCGTGTAGATACGGGGCTGTGCTCTCCAAGCAAGGTAGGTTCTGGACCCAAGTGCAGAAACCAGGCTAGAGGCAGGTAGACAATCCTTAAGGTACTTTACTAGATTCACACATAACTAGATTCATACAAGGAACACAACAACAAACATAAGAACTCAAGACAAGCAACCAAACAGCAAGTCAAGATAGGAACTCAGGACAGCTTCCATGAGGAAACCCACTTGTCCATACTGAGCTTGCGACAAGCTACCACAAGGGGCAAGCGGCTTGCCAAGGCGAGACTCAAGACAAGCTACCCCAAGGGTAATCGGCTTATCAATGCAAAGCTCAAGACAAGCTCCCAATGGCTCCCACATAGCAACACGCTTGTCCAAACAGCACCTTACCAAGACAAGCAACTTGACAGAACAACAGACTTAAATACATCTTAAAACACAAGCAAGAACCATGGCAACCAGCTTGTGAAGGCAAGCTGCCATAGAGCAAAGGCTAGTCACACAGAGCACCTAGTCAAGACAGAGAACATTGTCAAGACTAACTCCCTGGTTCACCCTAGTGAGGACTGAGCACAGAGAGAAGCAACCACTGAACTTATATACCAAGAAAACCAGGTGAAACCCATGAACAGCTAACAACTGGCCTTAAAAAAGTTTGGGCTTGCGTTTTCTTCGATTTTAATTGTTGCTGTCATGCCTTTTAGTGTGCTGAGTCCTTGCTGGAACACTTCTTGCACGTCGGTTAGGATCTTTGACAGTCGCCCAGGTGTGACGTCATCATCCTTTTTGGCTGCCATAGTCAGTGCTTGTATGGAATGCCAATCCAGCTGTATTTTCTGGATCCATTCACGTCCCAATAATGGTGGTCCTCCATCTTGCAATACATACAGGTCTAGTTTTGGTATTTCCTTACTGCTATATATAACGGTCACCCTTATTTTTCCTTTGGGGTAGACTTTTTGCCCTGTGTACGTCTTCAAAATAATTTTTGTGTCTCTCAAGGGTATGTGTGAGAATAGCTGCTCATAGTCCCATCGGTTTATGACTGTTAGGGCTGATCCTGTGTCCAATTCCATTTTTACCTGGACTCCTGCTATCTTGAGAGTGACCCAAATGGTTCGGTGCTCCTCTGTTTTGATCACATTATGTAGTTTCAGACAACTCAGCTCCCTATTTTCGGAGTCGGTATCACTCTTTTGTTCGTCTGAACTATTCTCCGTCACCTTATGCACCTTCTTGTACTTTTCTTTTGGAGATTTCTTATTGCTGGTTTTCTTTCCTGACCTGCAGACTCGTGCTATGTGTCCTACTTTTCCATACTGTCTGCACACTTTGTCTTTGAACCAGCAATCATTGTGGTCGTGTGTTGTTCTGCCGCAGCGATAGCACTTCTCTGTTCTGTATGACATTTCGTTTGTGCCATATTCTTGCGGTCTCTGTTGTATCTCTGCAGCGCCCCGTGCTGCTGCTTCATATGATACCACAATGCTGAAAGCCTTGTCCAGCGTAACGTCCTTTTCAGATAAAAGCCGTTTCTGGGTTCCTTCACTTTGAAGCCCACACACAAACTTGTCCCTTAAGGTATCTGCCAGTCCCATTCCAAACTGGCAGTGTTTCGATAGTTTGCGCAGTTCTGTTAAATATTCAGCATTGCTTTCATCCTTATGCTGGTTCCGTTTGTGGAACTTGAATCTTTCTGCTATCAGCAGCGGTGTGGGGTTTAAATGTTCCTGTAGTATCGTCACTATGTCTCCAAAACTCTTTTCCACTGGCTTCGCTGGGGTTACTAGATTTCGTAATAAGCCATACGTCTTTGCACCCATTAAATTTAACAATACCGGCGCTTTCTTGTCATCTGACACCTCATTTGCCTTGCAGTCTACCTCTATTCGTTTGACATATGTAGTCCAATCTTCGACTTCATTGTCAAATGCGGCGATACTGCCACTCTTCGGCATTTTGGGTGTGGCTTAAAATGGCGTCTCCCGCGCTTTCCTTCCTCCCCCGCTGCTGCCAACGCCGCTCTCGGCGGTCCTCGTGGCAATAGCGGCGCCCTGTAGGTTTCGCGCGCTTCTCCTGCGCTGCTGCCAACGCCGCTCTCGGCGGTCCTCGTGGCAATGGCGGCGCCCTGTAGGTTTCGCGCGCTTCTCTTGCGCTGCTGCCAACGCCGCTCTCGGCGGTCCTCGTGGCAATGGCGGCGCCTCACGGGTTTCTGCGCATCTCTCTCCCTCTCCTCGACACTGCTCGGCCCCTGAACACCGGCTGCGCCCTGTGCGCTCTGCCCTCTCTCTCTCTCTCTCCCATCGATGCTGCTTGGCCCTTTGCTGTGCTGCTCGGTCAGGCTCTAGCCCGCCGCTGTCCGGGAAGGGTCTGCGCACTACCTGTTGCCAGCTCGTTTCGCTGGACCACTGTGACTGGAAAGCCAAGCCTGGCTCTCAACAGCCTCCCCCGCAATTCTCGAGTCTCTGCTGGATGACTGGGCCGTTGCCCGTGGTCGACGCCCGTGTCTCTGGCCTTGACCTCCAATCTACTGGTCTCCAGGAACGAATCCCTGGGAGGTGATGCAGAGTTGCAGGTAGGATCGAATTTGCCTCGTCGCCAATGTAGTGTCTGTCAGTAGTAAGACACAAGACTGCAGGAGAATGGTCAACAGGTGTTTACTCAGCGTGGCTCACTCTGGAACTGAACTGTACAGATTACTACTCAGTGTTATATACAGGTGTGGTCACTGCCAGTAATACAGTATACATGAGCTGTAAAAAGTAGTTCCCCCCTTAAAGGTTTATACATTACAGGGGGCACTGTGTGTGAAGGGGGCATTGTGTGTGGAGGGGGCACTGTGTGTGGAGGGGGCACTGTGTGTGAAGGTGGCACTGTGTTTGGAGGGGGCACTATGTGTGAAGGTGGCAATGTGTGTGGAGGGGGCACTGTGTGTGGAGGGGGTACTGTGTGTGGAGGGGGCGCTGTGTGTGGAGGGGGCACTGTGTGTGGAGTGGGCACTGTGTGTGGAGGGGCACTGTGTGTGGAGGGGGCACTGTGTGTGGAGGGGGCACTGTGTGTGGAGGGGTCACTGTGTGTGGAGGGGGCACTGTGTGTGGAGAGGGCACTGTGTGTGGAGGTGGCACTGTGTGTGGAGGGGGTGCTGTGTGTGGAGGGGGCACTGTGTGTGGAGGGGGCACTGTGTGTGGAGGGGGCACTGTGTGTGGAGGGGCGCTGTGTGTTGAGGGGCCTCTCTGTGTGGAGGGGGCACTGTGTGTGAAGGGGGCACTGTGTGTGAAGGTGGCACTGTGTGTGGAGGGGGCACTATGTGTGAAGGTGGCACTGTGTGTGGCGGGGGCGCTGTGTGTGGAGGGGGCAGTGTGTGTGGAGGTGGCGCTGTGTGTGGAGGGGGCAGTGTGAGTGGAGGGGGTACTGTGTGTGGAGGGGGTATTGTGTGTGGAGGGGGTGCTGTGTGTGGAGGGGGCACTGTGTGTGGAGGGGCCTCTGTGTGTGGAGGGGCCTCTGTGTGTGGAGGGGCACTGTGTCGGGAGGGGGCGCTTTGTGTGGAGGGGGCACTGTGTGTGGAGGGGCACTGTGTCGGGAGGTGCGCTTTGTGTGGAGGGGGCACTGTGTGTGGAGGGGGCACTGTGTGTGGAGGGGGCACTGTTTGTGGAGGGGGCACTGTGTGTGGAGGGGGCGCTGTGTGTGGAGGGGGCACTGTGTGTGGAGGGGGCGCTGTGTGTGGAGGGGGCACTGTGTGTGAAGGTGGCACTGTGTTTGGAGGGGGCACTATGTGTGAAGGTGGCAATGTGTGTGGAGGGGGCACTGTGTGTGGAGGGGGTACTGTGTGTGGAGGGGGCGCTGTGTGTGGAGGGGGCACTGTGTGTGGAGTGGGCACTGTGTGTGGAGGGGCACTGTGTGTGGAGGGGGCACTGTGTGTGGAGGGGGCACTGTGTGTGGAGGGGGCACTGTGTGTGGAGGGGTCACTGTGTGTGGAGGGGGCACTGTGTGTGGAGAGGGCACTGTGTGTGGAGGTGGCACTGTGTGTGGAGGGGGCACTGTGTGTGGAGGGGCGCTGTGTGTTGAGGGGCCTCTCTGTGTGGAGGGGCGCTGTGTGTTGAGGGGCCTCTCTGTGTGAAGGTGGCACTGTGTGTGGAGGGGGCACTATGTGTGAAGGTGGCACTGTGTGTGGAGGGGGCAGTGTGTGTGGAGGTGGCGCTGTGTGTGGAGGGGGCTCTGTGTGTGGAGGGGCACTGTGTCGGGAGGGGGCGCTTTGTGTGGAGGGGGCGCTGTGTGTGGAGGGGGCACTGTGTGTGAAGGTGGCAATGTGTCATGAGGGGGCGCTTTTTGTGGAGGGGGCACTGTGTGTGGAGGGGGCACTGTGTGTCAGGAGGGGGCACTTTGTGTGGAGGGGGCACAATGTGTGGAGGGGGCACTGTTTGTGGAGGGGGCACTGTGTGTGGAGGGGGCACTGTGTGTGGAGGGGGCACTGTGTGTGGAGGGGACACTGTGTGTGGAGGGGGCGCTGTGTGTGGAGGGGGAACTGTGTGTGGAGGGGGCGCTGTGTGTGAAGGGGCACTGTGTGTGGAGGGGGCACTGTGTGTGGAGGGGGCACTGTGTGTGGAGGGGGCACTGTGTGTGGAGGGGGCGCTGTGTGTGAAGGGGCACTGTGTGTGGAGGGGGCACTGTGTGTGGAGGGGGCACTGTGTGTGGAGGGGGCACTGTGTGTGGAGGGGACACTGTGTTGGGAGGGGGCGCTGTGTGTGGAGGGGGCACTGTGTGTGGAGGGGGCACTGTGTGTGGAGGGGGCACTGTGTGTGGAGGGGGCACTGTGTGTGGAGGGGGCACTGTGTGTGGAGGGGGCACTGTGTGTGGAGGGGACACTGTGTTGGGAGGGGGCACTGTGTGTGGAGGGGGCACTGTGTGTCGGGAGGGGGCACTGTGTGTATGGAGGGGACACTGTGTGTGGAGGGGACACTGTGTTGGGAGGGGGCGCTGTGTGTGGAGGGGACACTGTGTGTGGAGGGGACACTGTGTTGGGAGGGGGCGCTGTGTGTGGAGGGGACACTGTGTGTGGAGGGGGCACTGTGTGTGGAGGGGACACTGTGTTGGGAGGGGGCACTGTGTGTGGAGGGGACACTGTGTGTATGGAGGGGGCACTGTGTGTGGAGGGGACACTGTGTGTGGAGGGGACACTGTGTTGGGAGGGGGCGCTGTGTGTGGAGGGGACACTGTGTGTGGAGGGGGCACTGTGTGTGGAGGGGACACTGTGTTGGGAGGGGGCACTGTGTGTGGAGGGGGCACTGTGTGTGGAGGGGACACTGTGTTGGGAGGGGGCGCTGTGTGTGGAGGGGACACTGTGTGTGGAGGGGGCGCTGTGTGTGGAGGGGACACTGTGTGTGGAGGGGACACTGTGTTGGGAGGGGACACTGTGTGTGGAGGGGGCACTGTGTGTGGAGGGGACACTGTGTGTGGAGGGGGCACGATGTGTGGAGGGGGCGCTGTGTGTGAAGGGGCACTGTGTGTGGAGGGGACACTGTGTGTGGAGGGGACACTGTGTTGGGAGGGGACACTGTGTGTGGAGGGGGCGCTGTGTGTGAAGGGGCACTGTGTGTCGGGAGGGGGCGCCGTGTATGGAGGGGGCACTGTGTGTGGAGGGGACACTGTGTGTGGAGGGGGCGCTGTGTGTGAAGGGGCACTGTGTGTCGGGAGGGGGCGCCGTGTATGGAGGGGGCACTGTGTGTGGAGGGGACACTGTGTGTGGAGGGGACACTGTGTTGGGAGGGGGCGCTGTGTGTGGAGGGGGCACTGTGTGTGGAGGGGACACTGTGTGTGGAGGGGACACTGTGTTGGGAGGGGGCGCTGTGTGTGGAGGGGGCACTGTGTGTGGAGGGGGCACGATGTGTGAAGGGGCACTGTGTGTGGAGGGGACACTGTGTTGGGAGGGGGCGCTGTGTGTGGAGGGGACACTGTGTGTGGAGGGGGCTCTGTGTGTGGAGGGGGCACGATGTGTGAAGGGGGCGCTGTGTGTTGGGAAGGGGCGCTGTGTGTGGAGGGGACACTGTGTGTGGAGGGGGCACTGTGTGTGGAGGGGGCACTGTGTGTGGAGGGGGCACGTTGTGTGAAGGGGGCGCTGTGTGTCGGGAACGGGCGCTGTGTGTGGAGGGGGCAGTGTGTGTGGAGGGGGCACTGTGTGTGGAGGGAGCTCTGTATTTGGAGGGGGCGCTGTGTGTGGAGGGGGCACGATGTGTGAAGGGGCGCTGTGTGTCGGGAAGGGGCGCTGTGTGTGGAGGGGGCACTGTGTGTGGAGTGGGCATTGTGTGTGGAGGGGGCACTGTGTGTGGAGGGGGCTCTGTGTGTGGAGGGGGCGCTGTGTGTCAGGAGGGGGCACTTTGTGTGGAGGGGGCACAATGTGTGGAGGGGGCACGATGTGTTAAGGGGGCGCTGTGTGTCGGGAAGGGGCGCTGTTTGTGGAGGGGACACTGTGTGTGGAGGGGGCACTGTGTGTGGAGGGGGCACTGTGTGTGGAGGGGGCACGATGTGTGAAGGGGGCGCTGTGTGTCGGGAACGGGCGCTGTGTGTGGAGGGGGCACTGTGTGTGGAGGGGGCACTGTGTGTGGAGTGGGCACTGTGTGGAGGGGCGCTGTGTCCAGAGGGGTTGTTGAGTGTGGAGAAGTCGAAGTGTCGGGAGGGGCCGCCATGTCGGGATTGGGGTGCTGTCTCCGGTGCGAGCTCTGTGTCTGGAGGGGGCGCTGTCTGCGTGGAGAGGGTGCTGTGTGTTGAGGGGGCACTGTGCCGGGAGGGGGCGCTGTGCCGGGAGGGGGCGCTGTGCTGGGAAGGGGCGCTGTGCCGGGAGGGAGTGCTGTGCCGGGAGGGAGTGCTGTGCCGAGAGGGGGCGCTGTGCCGGGAGGGAGTGCTGTGCCGGGAGGGGGCGCTGTGCCGGGATTGGGCACTGTGCCGGGAAGGGGCGCTGTGCTGGGAGGGAATGCTGTGCTGGGAGGGAGTGCTGTGCCGGGAGGGGATGCTGTGCCGGGAGGGAGTGCTGTGCCGGGAGGGAGTGCTGTGCCAGGAGGGGGCGCTATGTGCAGTAAGGCGCTGTGTAAGATTTAGATCACAGGGCACACACAAATTACCCAAAGGGTCTTAGGAGTTGTAAGGCTTTTTATTAAAGAGCGACAGTTTAAGTTAAGTACAACATGCAATCAGGATCGACACAGAAGATACACGACCGTGACAAGCAGCTGGTATCGGTCCCAATCAGACAGACGGCTGGCGTGCGTGAACAACTCTTCCCTTCCCTTCACCGTCTGTGCAAAAAGCTCATTAGATATCTCTTTTACTCTCTTTTTTAGAAGTGGGCCTAGGGTAGATTATCGAAGATACAGTCAACAATCTTTCTAGCACACACATAGCAGACAGCTAGTCTAGAAACAAGGTCACCGCCACGATGCAGAATGTTATAACATCCGCAGGGTAACAAGAACATCAGCAAATTCTAAGTGTCTAACCAGTTATTCTAACACCAGTCTGAAGAGACTTTTTTGTCTCAAGTTATATCTTCCAATTCATGATTTTGTACAACTCCTCAACTTGCAAAGGAAATAACCTTATTGACTTCTCACAATCCTCTTTTGACTGATCTAGCTAGTTCTAAGTTATCAGCCCGCCATTCATGCCCAGGGATGTTGGCTGACATTATAAGCTTCTTCCCACCACTCGTAGTCCCCTAATTTGCTTATTGATTTCTCAACTTGGACGTTAGTGTGTAGGGAGACTCAGAAATGAAGATTTACCCCTTCCTTAGAGTCCATTCTTTTGAGGGGGAGGAGCAACCTCCGACCCTTCACACGGGTTCAGTTCACTGTTCCGGTGTTCCAATTCTGCCCCGCCTGGGGTCTGCTCTGTTTCTTCAGATCTTCTCTTTCGGTGTGCTCAATTAATTTGTTAGTGCTGGATAGTCATAGGCATGAGTACACAATTGGCTTGTGCATCAAAGTCTTACTACATGGGTGTAATGTTATCTTATATCGTAGTATTAAGAGGCTTACGAGTAGATATCGTTGAGTACTCTTTATTAGGTCTTGAGTCAGTGCCAGCTCGTGTAGTACTGCCGCATGGCCAAGATGGCTTCCTATTTATCCGACTGCCGTCAAGCAGCTGTCTTTACTACAGCTACAATCAAGCAGCTGTCTTTACTACAGCTACAGTTAGCTGTACATCTTTCCCCCTCAACAATGACATAAACAGTAAACACCATAACATAACATAACACATAGAACACATATTAACAACATATAAAAACAGTCAGTGTAACTACTATTAATTACTATTAACAACATGTAAAAACTGTCAGTGTAACTATACCTTGCATTAACTGCCGGTACATATAAACACTACCCACACCCAGAAGTCCATTAGCTGTTTACAGTCTTTCCCTTGTCTACAGGTCGAGCCTAACGACAGGCTTTCTGGTGCGCTGTGACCTGCGTAGCTGAGCGGGTATTTGCTGGGCCAACCCAGTTGTGTCCATTAAGTTCATGTCTGTACCATAAGAACATAAGAACATAAGAAATAGGAGCAGGAGTAGGCCAATCGGCCCCTCGAGCCTGCTCCACCATTCAATAAGATCATGGCTGATCTGATCCTAACCTCAAATCTTCTATCACTCTCCATCCCACCCGAACCCATGTGATCTCCCGGGAGAGGCGAAAAACCAGATAAAAAATCCAATGGCCAATTTGGGAGAAAAAATCTGGGAAATTCCTCTCCGACCCATCTAGGCGATCGAAACTCTTCCAGGAGATCACTCTGTCACTATATTTTCTACAGTACTTACCTTCTGTAAAGGCAATCTCCACCCCAGCCAGGAACAGGAATAAAACCACCTCCTGAAATCTAACACAGAATTAGAACACAAGAAGTAGGAACAGAACCAGGCTACACGGCCCCTGGGCCCGCTCCACTACCCACATGGCCATGACCATTCCGAACCTAGACTCATGTCCAATTTCCTGCCCGCTCCCCGTAACCCTTAATTCCCTTTACTTCTAGGAAACTATCTATTTCTGTTTTAAATTTATTTAATGATGTAGCTTCCACAGCTTTCTGGGGCAGCAAATTCCACAAACCTACCACCCTCTGAGTACACACACATTGCCATTTTCTGTCATGACACTATGGGCTAAAAATTCGGTATCGCCGCGCCAGGTCTTTAGTGCCCGAAATTTTGCGCTCGCCCGGATTCCCGTAGCCCCCGCCTGAAATTCAGTTGCGCCGCCCCAAGGCGGAGGCGGGCGCTATTGCAGGGTTTGGCCGCCTCGTTTGGGGCGATGAAAGTCAGTTTCAGGCGTCCAGCTGCCGCTGCGGCACCCGATGCGGTGCGGCAGGCTGGGGTACTGCAGGCCTCCTCCTTCTCTTAAGGAGGAGCTGCCTGCAGCCATGAGATCGCCGCTGGATTCCCCCGGCAAATGAGCCCGGCACCACGGAGAAGTGCCGGGCTCGCGGGAGTCAGACACCAATGCCGCGGGGGGGTGGTGCAGGAGTCCGGGGAGGGAGGTGCGGCCAGGCGGCCGCCGGGAAAGCGGCCGGCCGCCCCTCCACCTTTATGCACCGGCCTCTCGGAGCTGCAAGGCACCGTTTTTCAAACGCTGTTTGCGGCCGCTACGGGTGAGGCGGCCGCAACTGAATTTGGCCATCGGCACGGAGTAGCATTGGAACCGGGGCGCTGCGCACACCGATGACGTCATCGGTGCCGGCGCAGCGCTACCGGCTAACGCCGATGTTAGGGACCAACTGAATTTCGGGCGCTAAAAAACTTCCGGCACAAACCACTCTATAGCCAATAAGTGGGCACAAACGCGACTGAATTTCTAGGCCTATGACCTGGGGGCAACCTGTTGTAGAATGGTGGCTATTTGATTCCATGACCCAGGCCCTTCAATGCGAACTACATCCTTCTCCTGTAGAGGCACTAGTGCAGTGGCTGTGTGGTCATGGAGCGTTTTTTGTTTCCGCTGAAGTTTCCGGGCCTTGTCTGCCCATACCTCATCTCTGTGATCAGGTGTGACATGCCTGGGAAGTCGAGTATGGATTTTGCGACCCAGTAAGAGCTCAGCTGGAGACTTGCCACTTTCCAGCGGGGCCGCCCTGTACGACATCATGGCCAGATATGGGTCAGTGTTGCTGTGTGCTGCTTTCTTTAATAGTCTTTTCACAATCTGCACCCCCTTCTCCGCTTTTCCATTGGCTTGAGGGTAGAGCGGGCTGGAGGTTACATGCTTAAACTCACACTCTGTAACAAACGACTGAAACTCATGACTGGCATAGGGAGAGCCATTATCAGAGACCAGAGTTAGAGGGATGCCCTGCCTGGAAAAGATTGACTTCAGGTGAGTTATCACAGCTCTTGACGTGGTGCTGGGTAGGAGAGTAATCTCAGGATAATTAGAGTAATAATCAATAACTAACAAATAGTCTTTTCCTTCATAGTGAAAAATATCAGTTCCTACCTTTTCCCAAGGTTGTGATGGGAGCTCTGTGGTAATGAGGGGCTCTTTTGTTTGCTTGTAGTGATACTCCTGACATGTAGCACACTCACTGATCATCTGGTCAATATAAGAGTTCATGTTTGGCCAGTAGAGTGCCTCACGTGCTCTCCTTTTTGACTTTTCCACACCCAGGTGCCCTTCATGTATCCTGTTAAGCATTTCTCGTCGCATAGAGATGGGCACTACAATCCTGTTACACTTAAGCAGTAGTCCATTGACCACAGAAAGCTCAGACTGAATATGATGATATTGCTTACATGACACTTTCTTCCAACCCTCTTGAAGATTTCTCATCACTTTCCTCAGAACAGGGTCCTTTGATGTCTCTGTGGCTATCTTTGATAGTTGTTCCTGTGAGGCGGGCAATGCTGCATAGACCATATCCACATGAAGGTCCACATCCTCTTCTGTTTCACTGTTTTGTGTGGCACGAGGCGCAGCCCTGGATAGTGTATCTGCAATGAACATTTGTGTCCCTGGCACATATGTGAGCTCAAAATCATAACATTGTAGTCTCATCATTAGGCGCTGTATCCGTGATGACATGTCACACAGATTCTTTTTTGCGATCCCTAGCAGTGGCTTATGGTCAGTTTCTAGGATAACCTTGGGAAGTCCATAGATGTAGGTATGAAATTTTTCACACCCAAATGCCAAGCCCAGGCACTCCTTCTCTATTTGCGCATACCGACACTCTGTAGCCGTCATGGAGCGTGAGGCATATGCCACTGGTTGCCATTCTCCTTCATCTTCCTGTAGAAGGACAGCCCCTAATCCATCCTTAGAGGCATCTGTGGACACTTTTGTCCTCTTTTCAGGGCAGAAGAACTTCAGTGGGGGTTCACTTGCTAGAATGTGTAGCAGCCCCTTCCATTCATTCTCATGTTCATGTCCCCATTGGAACTCTGTCTCTTGGTGCAGCAGTTTTCTCAAGTGAGCGGTTTTCACTGCCAGATTTGGAATGAATTTCCCTAGGTAATTAACCATGCCAAGGGCCCGCTGAACCCCTTTCTTGTCCTTCGGTTTTTCCATGTCATGTATGGCCTTTACCTTTGACTTGTCTGGCTGAATCCCTTCTGCAGAAATCTTGTCCCCGAGGAATGTGATTTCATTGACGCTGAACTGACATTTGTCTTTATTTAGTTTGAGTCCATACTGCCGTATCCTCTGAAGTGTTTTTTCCAGTCTAGTGTCGTGCTCTCCCTGAGTGGAGCCTCATACTACCAGATCATCCACATACACCCGCACACCATCCAGGCCCTCGATGATTTGCTCCATTGCTCTGTGGAAGATTTCTGGGGCGGAGCTAATGTCGACCAAACGGGGTGTTAAAGGTGCACAGCTTAGTACTCTCTTCATCAAGTTTCAGCTGCCAGAATCCATGCGAGGCATCCATCTTGGAGAAGAATTTTGCTCCTGTCATTTCGCTGACTATTTCCTCCCTCTTTGGGATTTGATAGTGCTCTCTTTTTATATTAGCGTTAAGGTCCTTGGGCCTAGAAATTCATTGTAGCCACTTTTGGGGCGGGAAAGTCGGGCAGCCGCTAAAGTTTGCGCCCACCGCCAAATCGAGGCCACTTCTCCGATATTCATTAGCTTCACCCTAAGAGTTTGCTCGAGCGCTAAAACTGGCGCTGGACGCCTCTCTTTAGGCGCTAAGCTGGAGGTGCTGAGCGAGAGCGCCCAGGCCAGGCGCAGCGCAGGTGCGGCCATCTCGTGATTGACAGCAGACACCCTGGCGCCGGCCAGCTCTTAAGGGGGAAGGGTCGACTTTGTCTGCTGCCACGCCCTGGATAGTGGAGCCCTCCAGCTAGGCCTGAACACTGCTGCTGGACCCAAATAGCGCCTGAAGCCATGCAGAAGGCCCATGAACGAGCGCAGCGCTTCTCAGAGCGTGATCTGAGTGTGCTGGTTGGTGGTGTGGAGAAGAGGCGCCATATTTTGTACCCGGACAATGGCAGGAAGGCGCCGGTCTGCGCCTACCGGAGAGCCTGGAGGCATGTCGCCAGCAAGGTGTCAGCCAACAGCGAGGTCCCCAGGACCGGTGTCCAATGCCGCAAAAAGTTTAATGACCTCACGCGGATTGTCAGGGTGAGTACCCTTTCCAGTGACCTCCTCATCCTTGCATGTGCACCTCACATTATGGGCAAAGGGACCTGAAAGCCCTAATGGCCAGCCCTCATCCAGCAGCTATGGGACAGGCATGAACATCAATTGCACATTCTGCACTTAACACACTGGCCAAGCTATTCCACCATGGGAGGCAGTGCACACAAGATCAGGGCGACACACTGGCCAGGCTATTCCACCATGGGAGGCAGTGCACACAAGATCAGGGCAACACACTGGCCAGGCTATTCCACCATGGGAGGCAGTGCACACAAGATCAGGGCTACACACTGTACTTAGAAGCCGTCCTTTTTAGAAGCCGTCCTTTCACTGCAGGCCAAGCTGGCCAATAATAGGAAGAGCCGGACTGCGACCGGGGGAGGCCGACCCCAGACCCAGCCGCTCACCGAGCTGCAACATCGCGTGGAGCGCATCATGGGTGGCCGGGTGATTGGCCCCGTTGCATGTGGAGATGCCGACCCTGTTCTGGGCACCAATGGTAAGGACATCAACGTTTGGACCTCTCTCGTCCCACTTGCGCATCAGATCTACATCCTTTGTCACTGTCCGACCAATGCGCTGAATGCCACCACTCATGCATCCCTCGCTGACGCCCTCTCCTCACTCTAAAGCTACTCTTGTGCCTTCCTGCTTTCAGATGGTGAGGAGGAGGTCCCTGAACTTGCCAGTGACAGCCCCTCAGAAGAGGAGGAGGAGGAGGAGCAAGAGGAAGGCGGCCCATCAGGGGAACCCTCAGCCATGGCAACCCATGCCAATGTAGGGGACACGTCTTCCCTGGAGGGGAGCGTCGCGGAAGTGTCGGAGGGGAGGGGAGCTCATGGGACCTGCGGCCTGCAGAAACGCGGGAGGGGGGTGCCAGCTCGGCGGCCTTCTCCCCAGAGGGGGGAAGGGTCGGAGGGGAGTCCAATTGCTGGGCCCAGCGGCGTCCAGCAACGCAGGAAGGGTCGGCCAGCTCGGCGGCCTTCTCCCCAGAGGGAGAGTCCGGCCTCCAGTCCGGAGATGGTCTTCGCCGAGGAGATGGAACGCCTCGAGGACTTGTCCGCGGACTCGGAGCGCCGGCACACGGAGCTCATGGGGGTAGTGGCACGGTTGCCTGAGGCCATCGAGTCCCTCTCGCGGAGTGTCACCGACGTCGGGGCCTCACAGGCCATCAGTTTGGCGGAATTCGGGGCAGAGCAGGCAGCGAGTTGGGCGGCATTCGGGGCAGCTCAGGCAGCGAGTGGGAAGCTGATCAGTGGTGCCGTGCAGTCACTGGGTGCTCTGATGAGGTCACTGAACAGGCCAACACGGGCAATCACTGCTGCCACACTCGCTGTGTCAGCCAGGCATCGCCAGGGCACCCGGCGCGCTGCAGCAGCACAGCGGTCTGTCCCTCGGCAGATTGGTGCGCATGCTGCAGTGCTGGCCCGGGCGAGTGCCAGTGTCTCAGGCGACCAGCGAGCGCCTGCCATCCGCCAGCTTGCCCCCATTCCTCCAGCCGCCACTGCCACTCCCCCAGTGGAGCTGGCTGGAGCTGCTGCAGCGACTGATGCTGGCCAGCCACAGCTGCAGCATTCAACAGCTGCCTGCTCGACGGCCAGACCTCGACTAGGCCGACCCCCAAGGGCATCTGCCGTCACGACATATGCCCCTCTGGAGCCTGCCCCCAGCCTTGCAGCAGCCAATGGCCTTACTTTGAGGAGGAGCAGCAGGGCGGGCAGGGGCCACACAAAGATGGCCAAGGCATCGCCCTAGCAGGCCAAAAAGTCGAATGTGTGGCCAGTTGTGTTTGTTTTTTGAGGCCGAGAGTTGGATGTTTGTTTTTTGAGGCCGAGAATTGGATGTTTGTTTTTTGAGGCCGAGAATTGGATGTTTGTTTTTTGAAGGCCGAGGATGTGATGTTTGTATTTTACGAAGGCCGAGGATGACGGCCATTTTAGTTGCACTGTTTTGTTAACCCTCTCCAGGTTGTGGGAGCGAGTAATGTGTTTGAGTGTTTTTTGGGGGTTTCGTCTGTTTTTGGTTTTCATGTGGGAAGGGCCCTGAGTTTGTACAATAAAGCATTTTATTTATTAACATTGTCCATGTTTGATCTTTGAAGTGTTTGTTGCCTTAACCGGCTGAGGCCTTGCGGAGCGGCTGCAATCATGTTCTTTCATTGGCACAAGCCATTCCCTGACAGGGGGCCTAGAAGTGACGTTCAATAAGCCGCCGACGGGCGGCCCTTGGACCTTCTGCCTCCCTCCTGGGCTGGTACTCCTCGTCCTCCTCCTCCTCATGCTCCTCCTGCTCCTCCTCCTGAGGTGGGGGTCCAACGTGAGGTGGCAGTGCCTGAGTCCTGCGGATAGCCAGGTTGTGCAGCATGCAGCAAACGACGACAAATTGGGAGACTCGCTCCTGCGAACACTGGAGGGCTCCCCTGGAGCGATCGAGACAGTGGAACCATTGCTTGAGGACGCCGATTGTTTGTTCTATGATGTTCCTAGTCGCTTGATGGCTCTCGTTGTATGCCTCTTCAGCAGGGGTCGTGGGCGCGCGGAGCGGGGTCATGAGCCAGGTACACAAAGGATAGCCTTTGTCCCCGATAAGCCATCCTCTTGGGGGAGGCTGTGCCTGGAACATGTCAGCCACAGTTGTCTGTCGCAGGATAAAGGCATCGTGGCTGCTGCCTGGAAAGCGGGCATTGTCAGCTAGGATGTGCTGCCTGTGGTCACACACCAGCTGTACGTTGAGGGAATGGTAGCCCTTCCGGTTGCGGTAATCCTCGGCATGCTCCAGAGGTGCCCGCAAAGCCACATGCGTGCAGTCAATGGCGCCCTGCACCATGGGGAAGCCCGCTATTCTTGCAAATCCCACTGCATGCTGCTGCTGCTTGTCCAGGGTCATGGGGAAGGAGATGAATTGATGTCTCCTTCTGAAAAGGGCTTCGGTCACCTGGCGGATGCAGCAATGCACGGCGAACTGGGAGATGTTAGCGATGTCCCCAGCAGCGGATTGGAAGGAGCCGGTGGCATAGAAGTTGAGAGCCACCGTCACCTTCACTGCCACCGACAGAGACGTCCTGCGCATCAGCTGTGGCTGCAGATCTCTCTGAAGCAGCTGGCAGATGTCTGCAACCACCTCCCTTCTGAATCGCAGCCTCCTTACACACATCGCGGCAGACATGGTCAGATAGGAGGACTGCTGGCGGTATACCCTGGGTGGGTAAGGCCTCAGTTGGTGACGCCTGTTGCCCCCTCTGCGTCTAGCCAGGGCTGCCACTCTCTCATGGCGTCTGTAAGCCCTTCTGGCATAAGGCTGAAAGTCAGCGTTGGCACCCAATGCAGCCCTCATTATATGCTGGCAAACAATGAGCTCTCAATGAAGGCAAAGATAATTGCTAAGCTCTGGCCTGAGCCAAAAATACCTGTCCTAGTGTTGGTCCAAACCAGTAAGCTCTCCTCCTTGGTCTCTCTCCAAAAAACCGTTGCACAAGAATGAATGCTGCAAAATGGCTGGCCTTTATAGTGCAGGGTAAGTGCCCTTTAATTAGCGCTTCCCGCGGCCCACCTCGGCTGTGTACCGTTCCACTTCACAGTCGTTAGGGCCGCCCGGCGCACAATGGCCCGGCGCGAGTGAAGTTCCGGTTCGGGGCGCACAAAGGGCGTTGCACTAGTAAATGACGTCATGATGTGCGCGCGCAGCAGGGCGTGCGCTAAGACTTTGCGCCGGCGCTAAATGTGTACTGAAGTTGGGGCGAGGCGCAGATCGCGCTGCGCCCGGGCGCTAAGCGCCTAGCGCTCGAGATCTACTCCTCCTAAGGCGCTAACGGCTGGCGTGCCCAACTGAATTTCTAGGCCACGGGACCCATGCAGACACGCAATTTATCAGTCTTTTTTGAATTGATGCAAACCATGGAATTTACCCAGTCAGTCGGTTCCTCAGTCTTCTTTATGACACCTAGTCCCTCCATACGGTCTTGCTCTTTCCACAGTTTCTCACGGAGGGCCACCGGAACTCTCCTGGGTGCGTGAATCACAGGTTGTGCGTCATCTCTCAGTTTGATGGAGTATGTAAAGGGCAGTGCTCCGAAACCCTGAAATACATCCGCGTACTTGTGTGTTATAGCATCATGCTTTATATTTGTACTGTCTTGGGGGGCACTCTGCACACAGTTCAGTTCATTAATAGTATAGACTCGTTTTACCAAGCCCAAATCCACACATGCCTTATCCCCCAACAGTGACTCATGTCCTTCAGGCACTATAACAAACGTCAATGGGTGAATGCGATTTTTTACCTTAACATTCAGCCTACACATTCCTTTTGTTTCAATACTTTGTCCATTGTATGCCTTCAAAGCCACTGTCTTGTTCAGTATTTTTGGTCTCACTTTGAGATTCCGTGCATCACTCCAGCTTATGAGGTTTGCCTTAGCACCTGTATCTAGCTTGAAGGGAACAATGGTGCCATTTACCAGCAAGGGGGCTATCCAAACTTCAGTCTTTAGTCCTACGGAATGTACTTCCTTTTCCATATCTTTACCCTGTTTTAAGTCATTTTGCACCATTCCAACATACAAAGTCTCCGATTCCGTGTCTTCAGTCTCAATAGCATGCACTGTCTTTTTACCTTCGGTTTTCTCTTCCCAAAAGCACATTTTAGCAAAGTGATTCCTGCCTTTACATTTTGCGCAGTTCTTCCCATAAGCCGGACACTGTCTTGCCACGTGTCTATTGCCGCACCGTCTGCAATTGTATGGCGTCATAGTCCTGAACTCTGTGCGCCCTCTTGTGTCCCTTCTGTGTACTACATCCACTGGTAGGTTGTCCAGTCCTAGCGCTCTCATGCCCATTGCTGTAGTTCTCCCATCGAATTTTTGTGTGTGCATGGCTGAGAGTTCACTAGCATGACATATTTTTACTGCAGCATCCAAAGTTAAGTCATTGTCCCTAAGCATTCTCTCCCTCACCTTCTTGTCAAGTATTCCGAAAACGACCTGATCGCGTATCATCGATTCCTTCAAGTCTCCAAAGTTACATGTTTGTGCTTTTGTTTTTAAGTCTGTCAGAAAAACATCAAAGGATTCTCCTTGCTTTTGCCCGCGGGAGCGAAAAACAAATCTCTCGAATGTTTCATTCTTTTTAGGTGTGCAGTATTTATTGAACGAATCTATCACCTTGTCCAGATCATTTTTGTCACCTTCAGCTGCGAACATAAATGTATTATACAGCTCGATTGCCTGCGAGCCAGCCACTGTTAGCAACAAAGCTACCTTACATGTTCCAGAGCTAGTCGTGGCGTCGATCGCTGTGAGGTAGAGAAGAAAGTGTTGTTTGAATTCGTGCCAATTTTCGTCCAGATTTCCTTCAAGTTGCAGGCTAGTCGGTGGTTTTATCCCTTCCATTGTTGTGGTATGCCCGTATCGTGCGTTCTATAAATCCTGGTACCATGTAATGTTATCTTATATTGTAGTATTAAGAGGCTTACGAGTAGATATCGTTGAGTACTCTTTATTAGGTCTTGAGTCAGTGCCAGCTCGTGTAGTACTGCCGCATGGCCAAGATGGCTTCCTATTTATCCGACTGCTGTCAAGCAGCTGTCTTTACTACAGCTACCATCAAGCAGCTGTCTTTACCACAGCTACAGTTATCTGTACAATGGGTTACATATGAACTACCAGAGCGTGTGAAATAATACAAACCTAAGGGTGTGCTGATATATATAAACCCCAATATCCCACCAGTGTGAATCGGCCCCTATGCTGTCAATTTCAATATCTATTCTCAAGTTGTCTTGCTCCAAAACATAAAAATGCTTTAGGGTGGAGTTCAGTCGCATCACGAGCTCACTGAAACCCTCAGACAACAGGGGAATGTCGTACCTGAATTGTGCAGCTCATACTTAAGTGTCTCATTTACTGTCTGTTTCACTTGAGCATAGGTTTTGATACTGAGTAAAATGTGTTGGTTGATGGTTGTGGGTAGATGTGAAGCAGAAACTGGGGCTATAATTGGACAGGTCCTGTTAGATCTGTAAAGCATGGTAGTTGCGATAGTAGTGACACAGGATGCACCACCAAAACCACCTCATACTGGATTTGTACTGGTTTTTCCCACGCTCTGTTACCTACAAAACACAATTATTACAGTCACAGTTATATTCAGTCTTACAATCATTTTAAGTGACACTACAGTTTAACATCTAATCAACAAGTCATGGACTTAAAAGATTCTCCAGATCTCTTTTACTGGTGTCCATCTTGTGGATAATTCTTGCTAAATATGATTTCTCCCTAGCTTCAATTGTCCCAATCCAAATTCCTTGTAATTCTCCGCTTCAACTTCAATTTCAATCCCTCTAACATGTACCAGTGTGTTTAACTCTATTCTGATTGTTTCATTAATTAGATAGTTTCTTGATGGAGTATGTGTCAGTGCTTTAAAAGTTGTCTCACTCTCCTGAGCCACATTAATCATTTCATGTCATACTGTTGTCAAGTAACTGAGCATGTCTGAGGCCCGTTCTTCAGTGCAAATTCACCATGCATTTCTGGATGGTAATTGCTTTAAAAAATCACATTTGCACACTCATATCGGTATCTCAATAACGTGCCACACATGCCATCCGATACAAGCCATTCTCAGGCTTTCAGGTGGTCCTATCAAAAGATTGTACTCATCTGGAGATCTTTGCTCACCTCCCTCTGCATGGTCCCAATGTCTTGGGTCGTGGCCAGGCTATCAATGCAGTTTTCTTTAAAGGTACATAGGCAAGGACACAAATGTCTCCAAGAGAAAGCTCTCAATTTACTATTCATAACTACACTTGCCTGACTTTCACTAGAATGAAAATTCCCATTAATACCAGATTCTATCTCATTCATGAGCGTCTGGAAAAACTTTACTGTCCAATACAATATTAAAGATAGAAAACATAGATCAAAGTTATTTGGTGAACCAATTTAAAAAAACAGTTGTCAGTGGAAAGGGTTAATTCCTTTGCAGGTTTATAAGGCAGCAGAGCAAATATTCTTATTAACTAAACACGATACAGAACAGATAAAATAAAACAAAAAAAACACAGTAAGTTACGTAATATTTCTCATTGTTCTTTCTTCAGATGCTTTTTCAAATGACTGTAAAAATACTGAATACAACTGGAGAAAAATTAGTTTTCACACTTAAACTAAACAAATCAAACTGCTTTGGAAAATTCACGATAGCAACCGCAACTCCAAGGTTAATTCTTATACTGAAACTTAGGGGGGAATTTTAACTCAGGTGCGGGATGGTGTCGTGTTATCCGAATTTCGTGTTTCCCACACAAATCTAAATGGATGTGGGAGATTGATGCAATTTTAACTGAATTGGCCAATTGATTTCCAATGTGTGGGAAGCCTTTGCAAATGAGTTTTTCATGACTGAAAGTCCCCTCCGATGACATCATCATTGCTGCTGCATTTAAGGTCCACAGCAAGCCTTGCTTCTTCTGCAGACTGCCAAGCTTCTTGACTGTGCAGTGTGAGGGAGCTGTAGCAAATATGACAAGCAGGAGGGCCAGATCAGCTCCTCGCTTTGACGAGGTGACACTGCAGGCATTAGTGGATTGGGCTAGGGCCAACAGGGAGGTGCTCTTCCCTTGATCAGGGAGGAAGAGGCCTCCCATTCAGACCAAGGCAGTGTGGATGCAGGTGGCTAAGGAGGTCAACTCCTTGGGAGCCACCCGCAGAACCTGGATACAGTGCAGGAAAAGATTTCATGACCTTCAGCGCACTGGAAAAGTGAGTATGAATTTCCCATCACCCTCAATCTGATCCCCATTGCCTTTCCTCACCAGCACTCAGCTTTAGCAATCTCTTCCTCCACATCCCACTTGACACTGACATCCATGCACCCTTACCCATTCCCTCTCTCTCTATGCTCACATTCACATAACTATTCGACCATGCAGCACTCACACTCCCTATCAGTCTGATGCTTTGAACACAACTGACAACACACAGTTGGTCTTGCAACCTCACTCCATCTTTGTCTCCTTCTAAATATCTATGTTATGCAATCGCTACACTCACTCCTTCATTCTCACTCAACCTCCACTTGTCTCCCTCATTGCAGGAAAAGAGAGCTCACAACAAGAGAGAGCGAGCCAGGACAGGAGGAGGGACAGCCTCAATAGCCCACCTGACCCTCTGGGAGGAGGTTGTCCTGGAAATTATGGGAATAGAGGATGATTCACATGTGGGGGACGGACAGACGTGTGTAACACAGCAAGCTGGTGACAGAAAAGTTTCCCATCTCTCTCTTTGACATTGCATGAGTCGCTGATAATGAATGTGAAGCTGTAACAGATGGACTTATGAGCATCTGCAAAAAGCTATGTGCATGTAGCCTTTGCATCACATCTCTGACTCTTTCCTTTACTCCCCCACAGGACCATCACAAGCATCCGTCCCCCCTAGCCAGGAAGAAGAGGCTGAGCAGCCAGACTCCTCAGAGGAAGCTGCAACCTCTGAGGGCGCAGCGTCAGCAGAATTCAGCGCACCCAGCACCAGCGCAGACACTCACACCTCGGTGGGACTTTCGGCACATAGAGTAGTGTTGTCACCTGGTGTATCACAGCTCACAAGTGAGCATCAGCAGATTGTGGAGACAGGGACAGCAGTGGAGATTCCTAGTCGGAGGGTGCAGGACACTGCCAGCTCGGCTCAGCAGCATGTCGACCCTCTGCCTCTGGGTCCATCCATAAGATCAGAGGTGATGAAACTCCAGGCACAGATGCAGGCATCTCTGGCAGGTTTTGCCTCTAGGGTCGCTGCGAGTGTGGAGTGAATGGAGGAGTCCATAGCAAACATGAGCAGAGCCTTTGTGGAGTCATTGGCGCATGAACGCATCACCACGGAAAGGATGGCTACCTCCGTGGAAAGGATTGCTACCTCTGTGGTAAGGCTGGCTACCATAGAGGAGAGGATGGCTACGGAAGAGGAGAGGATGGCTACGGCCATGGAGGAGTTTAGTCGCCAGGGTATGGAAAACATGGTCATTGTTCAGAATAGAATGACATCTCTTGAGGAGCGATGGGCATCTATTGATCAGAGAAACCAGACCTTCATGGAAGTCCTTCTGAGTAGGATTGATGAGTCCCCATGGCCCCCCTGATGTGCAGCAAGCTGCTCTCAAGCCACTTGCAGGCACTGAGGGGGACCTGACCCATGAAAGGGAGGTTGGTGGCAGACCCCAAGGAAGTGGGGGCTCCTCTCCAAGCGCTCACACTTCCATGCCACTGCAGAGCCCTTGGTCAGAGCCCCACCGGAGTCCACACTCAAGTGAGATAGACGTCTCAACCCCTGCACAGCCGCAGGAGCAGCAGACTGTTGACGAGCCCTCACAGGCTCGCAACCCTAGAGGAAGCCCGCCAAAGGTGTCGAGAAAGGAGCAGCAGCAAAGTGAGCAAGGGTCCTCCACATCTGCTGAAGCCACAGGGGAGGCACCATGTAGGAGCACGGGTAAGAGGAAAATTCTGCACAAATAGTCACAAGGGTAGTCACTTGGGTGCAATTTTGTGTTTATTGTATAAATGCCATCATGTCGTTATTGAACATAAAATTCTGATGGCAAATGTTGCAGTTGTGGCGTCTGTCATTTCGCTGTTGGGACTTCCACATTGAGGCCTTAGGAATACTTGCAATTGTCAGTATGGTGGTCAGAGTGCTAGGAATCCTCTGTTTCTTGGCCATTGTCAAAGCTCTGGTAAGAAGCAGCGAGGCAAAAGTGTTTGATTGACTAGGCCAAGCAAATCTGGCCAGGATGATTGCATTCCTTGCATTCCGGGCAGCAATGTTCTCGCGTAATGCTGCCGCTGGTTGATGGGCCTCTGCAGGATGTTCCTTTATCCCTCCTCCTCCTCCTCCTCATCTGAGGAGGATATGTGAGGAGCCACTTGATCCTCAGGAATCTGCAAGCCACGACGCTGTGCCATGTTGTGAAGTGCACAGCAAACCACAACGATTCTGGAGACCCTGGCTGCTGAGTACTGTAGGGCTCCACCTGATCTATCCAGGCATCTGGATCTGGTGGAAATGTGGCTGGAGTTGTAGTGCTCCTCAGCTTCGTTGGCTGGCCTCCTCAATGGCGTCATTAGCCATGTCCTCAGGGGATAGCCCTTGTCTCCAAGTAGCCATCCGTTAAGTTGGTCTGGTGGACTGAATAGCGGAGGCACACTAGACTGGCGCAGTATGAAGGAGTCATGGCAACTGCCAGGGTACATGGCACAAACATGCAAAATTTCCTTCTTGTGGTCACACACCAGCTGAACATTGAGGGAGTGGAAGCCCTTGCAGTTGACAAAAATACCTGGAATGTGATGGGGTGCCCTAAGGGCCACATGTGTGCAGTCAATGATGTCCTGCACCCTTGGAAAGCCTGCCAGATTAGCTAATCCAACCGCTCGCACCGTGACACTTGCTCGATCCTTGGTGAAATGGATGTGATTGTGCACGAGGGCAAAGAGGGCATTGGTTACCTGCATGATGCAAGTGTGTGCGGCCGCCTGGGAGATGCCGCTGATGTCTGCTGCTGATCCCTGGAATGAGCCTGAGACAAAAAAGTTGATTGCGGTGGTGACTTTGATGGCCACTGGTAATGCTTGGCCACCTGGCCCTCTGGGCAGCAGGTCTTGCTGTAGCATTGCACAGATGTCAGTCACTACCTCTCGCGAAAGTCGGCGCCGCCTTTGGCACTGCTGCTCAGACATGTTGAGGTAGCTGACCCTGCGTCTGTAGACCCTGTTTGGGGGGTATCTTCTGCGCTGACGGGCTTCCAGGTGCTGGCCCCTTCTGGCCTGTGCAGCTTCAGGTGGGTGAGCAGCAGCCTGGCGCTCCTGCTGCTGCTGCTGTTGCTGGTGCTGCTGTTGTTCCTGGTTCTGCTGCTGCCGCGGCTGGTGCTCGAGCTCCTCTAATGCCCAGATGGGAAGGAAATAAATGGCTCCCATGCTTCTGGTACATGCCTCAGTTGAGGAAGCGCTGAGTGAAGGTGGCGAGAGGGGTTTCCCAGGAGGTCACACTGGAGATGGGCGTGAGGCTCCAACCTTCCACAGGTGTGGTTAAGTCTTCTAAAAGTTGCCCCAGACCTGAGACCATTAAGTCCTGCCACCTGCAAATCATGGCTGGTCAAATCTCCTCTTTAATGGTTGACCTGCAGTTGATAGTCAGCAATCCAATAGTGCTCCCGCCAGGTTTCACATTCGTGTTTCCCACCAGGTGTGTTTCAAGTGGGAAAAGGGTCAAATTTGCAAGGGCCTTTCCAAGTAGGATTATAGAGGCCATTTGGTTGGTGTTAAGGGCCTTAACGACCAGTCCCGCCTGTTGGATGCGGGATGGAGTCGGGACCATCAGACACGACTGAGTTAAAATTGCTCGGAGTTGGGGACCAGGTGGGGGGTCCTGCCCGCCAGTTTTTGCGATTTTAACCCCCCACACGCCTCCAAGCCCGCCTCCATGGCTCAATGAAAATCGAAGCCTTAATCTTTTTTTAAACAAACTTTTTGTTTTTCTCAGTTTTTCCACACCAGCTTAACTTAAATTGTAGTTCAAAGTTTTTCTTTCAATTCTGGGTGCAAAATCTTATTCACACATTCTTAAAACTTCCAAAATTCAGGACAAGATTGCAAAGGGTTAAACAGCTTTTAGCACAGTGAAGTGGGTGGAGCTAAAAGAAACATAACAGACACTGGCCTAGAAATTCGGTTTTGGCGCAGCGAGGGCTTTAGCGCCGGAAGTTAGTGCCGGCGCTAAGTCCCCCTGCGCGCGCCAAAAATTCAGTAGCGCCGCGCCCAAACGGCTGCTGGCGCTACTGAGGGGTCTCAGCGCCTCAAAACTGGCGCCACGCGCCGCATTGCGGCGCTATTCCGGCGCTGCGGCGCCCGCTGCGGTGCGGCAGGCTCGGGAAGTGCAGGCCTCCTCCTTCCGTTAAGGAGGAGCTGCCTGCACCCGGCCGCGGCCCACGATAATCTTTTTAAAAATGAGCCCGGCACCTCGGACAAGTGCCGGGCTTGCTTCTGTTCCGGGGGGGCGGGGGGGGGAAGTCCGGGGAGGGAGCTGCGGCCAGGCGGCCGGCGGGAAAGCGGCCGGCCGCCGCGGGGCCTTTAATGCGCCGGCGCAAAGTTCTGGAAGGCACCTCTGCCAGAACGTTGCTTGCGGCTGCCACGGGCGAGGCGGCCGCAACTCAATTTCCGAGTTCGGGCGGGTTACCATGGCAACCGGGACGCTGCGCACACCGATGACGTCATCGGTGCCGGCGCAGCGCTACCGGCCTAACGCCGATTTAGGGCCCCTGTCAATTTCTAAACTGGCCATAACTTCGGCGCTAGGCCCTCTAGCGCCTCAAAAGTGGCGCTAAGGCCAGTGAATTTCTAGGCCACTTTCTTTTAAAGACAGACTTTCAGACAAAAGGAATACTGTAACTTCTTAAACATTCATAGATGCTTGGTAAGAAGACATTAACATTCACACTGAAAACACAAAAAAAACTGTAGTACAGCAGAAAAGAGACATGATCTTGCCTTTTCTCCTTTATTCCATCATAATTATTTTATCCTTTTTCCCAGAAGCCAATTTTCAATTTCTGATGATTTCTACTGAATCTCATTCTGTACTGATTACTGCCACTGGGAATCGGGGAGAGTAGGGTGGGCGTCTCCCGAGCCACCAGGGCACACGTGGGGGTGACTGAGTTGAATTTGTGATAGTCAATAGTCATCCAATAGTAACCCGGTTTTCTAACCGACCAATCTGGGGAGCTGGTCGTGAACATGCCTTTATGAACAACACCCTGCTTTAGCTCCAAGGGAAGGGATCCTTGTATAGTTTTCTGGATTGAATTGTCAAGGCCCAATAAAACTTGGGGCAGACCCTTTGTAGGATTGGGGTGGGGATCGTGAATGATGGTGGCGGAGGAGCCGGAGTCGACTAACATTAATTGTTGACGGGCTCCTGAATCAACAGTGTGGAATACCGGTCTCCCACCACCATCGTATCAGAGAGGGGAAGTCATCTCTCCCCTTGAGGCCTGCAGGAGTCATAGGGGAGGTGGAAGGTCTGCCGTTTGCTCGGGTTGTTGATGCACCGCGGCAACCGGTCAGGCCCCCTGGCGGATGGTCAAAGCCCCTAATGCTGCCTCCATCCTTTCTAGTCATCATTCGAGTGAGTCGGGGCCTGCCTGTCTCAGGGGGTTGTGACCATTGTTGCATTGACAGGCATAGTAGCCTAGGCGGTGGCAGAGATAGCAGCGCACCGAAGCACTTTTCCCTGGAGCTCTAGATGGCCCTGACTTTTGGTTAGGCAGCAGGCCCTCAGTGGCCGTTACGGCAGCCTTGGCAGGTGTCCTAGGGATATTGGCATGGGTCTGATCCCAAACAGTCCTGGCATGGGCATGTATTTGGTCCCACTCGGTGTCTTAAGAGACATAAACGCCCAGCGCGTTACAGATCAGCGGTTGGAGGCCATTACAAAAGAGGGTTTTGAAGTCCGGATAGTTGAAGTAATTCCCTCCACCACTGCTGGTGTGCTGGAAGATGTCATGGAGTTTATGCGCAAAGGCATTCAGGCTTTTGGTAGGGCCCTGTTTGGTGTTAGCTAGGAGCTGATGAAAATCAATGCCCTTCTCCCCTAGTGTTTGGCATAGTTCTAACTCAATCTCACCTGTTGTGCACCGCCCCCCCCCCCTTCAGGATGTCCAGGTCCATTTTTTGTTTTAATCCTGAGGAACATGCATCCAGGAGGACCTGTTTGAGGTCGGCCCCTTCTAGTCCTGGGTGGGTGATTATAAAAATCCACCACCCCTGCCTGAAGTCGAGGGGGCTGGTGTCTATATCCACCGCCCCCAGGTTAGCTTTTAGCGCCCCCACTTCAACTGCGGTAAGGGACCGGTGCGTGATTGTGGTACTGGTTTCTGCCTCGCTACTGGTGGTGGTCGAGGAGGCTGCCCTGCCTTCCAGGTCTCGGTCAGCCTGGCACTTGGGCTCGCATACTGCCTTAGCTCGGGTGACCACACATACTGGTATCATCTTCCCTGCCTGTACGGTGGAGGCAGAGCAGGGGGAGTGCGGTCCTCAGCTATATTGTCCCAGCAAAGGCCGGGATCTTTTGGTTGATTTTGGAGACAGCAGCCACCACTGCCCGTTGTTGGTCGATTAGTGCCTGCAGCTGTTGGATTTTTTCTAATCATGGGCCATGGTCTACTTGTTGGAGGCAGTGGTTTGGCGACAGTTTAATTCCCTTAACGCTCCCCTTGCATCCTCTAGCTCCTCACACAATCTGGTGATTTTTGCATGTAGTTCAATATTCTGCTCGAGTGTTTGATCTAGTTTCTTTTATGTACACTGCAATTTGCCATGAATTGTTTGCTCCCAACGCAACTGGATGCGGAGGGCAGAAAGGTTCTCTTGCCATTCACTTCTTTCACTCCGCATCTGGCTTACTAAAACTTTTAACTCTTTAGTCTCCCTATTTAACTGGGCAGCGCACAAATGTGCCCTGTAAGCTAACCTGTCTCAACCTCTCTTCATTTTAGCACTGTGTGTTTTGGGGGATGGTGTGTCAGCGCTGTGTCCAGAAGGGGTACTGTGTGTAGAGGAGGTGCTCTGTCCAGAGGGGGCGCTGTGTCATGAGGGTCCGCTGTGTCCAAAGGGGGCGCTGTCTGTTGGGAGGGGGGCGCTGTGTCCCAAGGGGGCACTGTGTCCAGAGTTGCTGTGTGAGGAGGAAGCGCTGTGTGTGGAGGGGAAGCTGTGGCGGGAGGGCGGCATTCTGTATCGGGAAGGAGCGCTGTGTCAGGATGGGGTGGTGCGTGTGGAAGGGCCACTTTGTGTGGAGGGGGCGCTGTGTGTGGAGGGGGCTCTGTGTGTGGAGGGGGCACTGTGTGTGAAGTGGGCAATGTGTGTGGCGTGGTCACTGTGTGTGGAGGGGGCGCTGTGTCGGGAGGGAAAGCTGTGTCAAGAGTGGGCGCTGTGTCCAGAGGGGGCACTGTGTCCAGAGGGGGTGCTGTGTCGAGAGTGGGCGCTATGTCGGGAGGGGGCGCTGTGTCCAGAAGGAAGCTATGTCGGGAGAGGGCGCTGTGTGTGTTGGGAGGTGGCGCAATGTGTGGAGGGGGCACTATGTGTGTCGGGAGGAGGCGCTGTGTGTGGTGGGGGCGCTGTGTCGGGAGGGGCCGCTGTGTGTGGAGGGGGCACTGTGCTGGGAGGGGGCGCTGTGTACAGAGGGACAGCTGTGTCCAGAGGTGACGTTGTGCATGGAGGGGGCACTGTGTCCAGAGCGGGCGCAGTGTGTGGAGGGGGTGCTGTTTCGGGAGGGCGCGCTGTGTCGGGAGGCGGCGCTGTGTCCAGAGGGGGCACTGTGCCGGGAGGGGGTGCTGTGTCCAGAGGGGGCGCTGTGCGGGGAGGGGGCGCTGTGTCCAGAGGGGGCTTTGTGCCGGGACGAGGTGCTGTGTCCAGAGAGGGCGCTGTGCCAGGAGGGGGTGCTGTGTCCAGAGGGGGCGCTGTGTCGGGAAGGGGTGCTGTGTCCAGAGGGGCGCTTTGCCGGGAGGGGGCGCTGTGTGTGGTTGGAGGGGGCGTTGTGTCCAGAGGGGGCGCTATGTTGGGAGGGGGCGTGGTGTCGAGAGTGGTCGCTATATCCAGAGGGGGCGCTGCGTGTGTCGGGAGGTGGCGCTGTGTCGGGAGAGGGCGCTGTGTGTGTTGGGAGGTGGCGCTATGTGTGGAGGGGGCGCTGTGTCGAGAGTGGTCGCTGTGTCGGGAGGGGGCGCTGTGTGTGTTGGGAGGTGGCGCTATATGTGGAGGGGGCGCTGTGTGTGCCCGGAGGGGGCGCTGTATGTGCCGGGAGGGGGTGCTGTGTGTGTCGGGAAGGAGCGCTGTGTGTGGAAGTTCGCTGTGTCCAGAGGGGGCGCTGTGTGGGGAGAGGATGCAATGCCGGGAGGGGGTGCTCTGTCGGGAGTAGGGTTGCGAAGGGGTGGAAAGTTTCCAGTCAATTTTTGGAAATTTTCCACGGGAAGTTTAGCTTGGGAATTTTGGGATTTTGCCCAAAAAAGCACATGCTAGCATAATGTTGTTTTTTTTGTAATTTTTTCATTTGATTTCACAGGTCCTCTCTTAAAATTACTGACAGAGATGGAATCTTAATTATTAAGGAATTTCTTAATCAATATATGTTTATCTTCTTACTTGGCTTGTTTTAATAATTACAAGTTTTGTGTGTGACTGTGAACAAATGTGTCCTGATTGGTTGGATGAGTGGATGAGCGATTAGCTCCCTCTATTGGTGATATCCATTATAAAAGGTGTAATAGCAGAACACTTGGAAAGCAGTGACAGAATCGGACAAAGTCAACATGGATTTACAAAAGGTAAATCATGCTTGACTAATCTACTGGAATTTTTTGAGGATGTAACTGGTAAAATAGATAAGGGAGAACCAGTGGATGTGGTGTATTTGGACTTTCAGAAGGCTTTCGATAAGGTCCCGCATAAGAGATTAGCGTGCAAAATTAAGGCACATGGGATTGGGGGCAAGGTATTGACTTGGATAGAGAACTGGTTGGCGGACAGAAAGCAAAGAGTTGGAATAAACGGGTCGTTTTCCGAGTGGCAGGCAGTGACTAGTGGGGTACCGCAAGGATTGGTCCTAGGACCCCAGCTGTTCACAATATATATTAATGATCTGGACGAGGGAATTGGATGTAATATCTCCAAATTTGCAGATGACACAAAGCTTGGTGGGAGGGTATGCTGTGAGGAGGATGTCATGAAACTCCAGTACGATTTGGACAGGTTGGGTGATTGGGCAGAAACATGGCAAATGCACTATAATGTGGATAAATGTGAGGATATCCACTTTGGTGGCAAAAACAGGAAGGCAGATTATTATTTGAATGGCAATAGATTGGGAGAAGGGGAAGTAAAAAGAGACCTGGGTGTTCTTGTGCACCAGTCGCTGAAGGTAAGCATGCAGGTGCAGCAGGCGGTTAAGAAGGCAAATGGTATGTTGGCCTTCGTAGCAAGAGGGTTCGAGTACAGGAACAAGGATGCCTTGCTACAGTTGTACAGGGCCTTGGTGAGACCACACCATGAGTATTGTGTGCAGTTTTGGTCGCCTTATCTGAGGAAGGATGTTCTTGCCATGGAAGGAGTGCAGCGAAGATTCACCAGGCTGATACCTGGGATGGCAGGAATGACGTATGAGGAGAGATTGTGTCGATTGGGCTTATACTCACTGGAGTTTAGAAGATTGAGAGGGGATCTCATCGAAACCTATAAAATTCTGTCAGGCCTGGACAGACTAGATGCAGGAAGGATGTTTCTGATGGCCGGGGAGTCCAGAACCAGGGGTCATAGTCTAAGGATAAGGGGTAAGCCATTTAGGACTGAAATGAGGAGGAATTTCTTCACCCAGAGAGTGGTGAACCTGTGGAATTCTCTGCCACAGAGGGCGGTGGAGGCCAGTTCATTAAATATATTCAAGAAAGAGTTGGATATATTTCTTAAGGCTAAAGGGATCAAGGGATATGGGGAGAAGGCAGGGACAGGGTACTGAATTTGGATGATCAGCCATGATCTCATTGAATGGTGGAGCAGGCTCGACGGGCCGAATGGCCTACTTCTGCTCCTATCTTCTATGTTTCTATGTTTCTATATAGCAT
Organism: Somniosus microcephalus; assembly: GCF_052327205.1. Lineage (NCBI taxonomy): Eukaryota > Metazoa > Chordata > Chondrichthyes > Squaliformes > Somniosidae > Somniosus > Somniosus microcephalus. The sequence goes on along the minus strand of NC_140992.1, from coordinate 90,850,976 downwards.
CGTGCATGCACAGGTCATGCTTCCATCACATGGAGCATCAGGAAAAATTTACTCACCCTGTTGCAATCGTGCTGATCGACCGCAGTTCGACACAGAGACGAATGCCCTTTATTTCTCTGCATAGAACAATGCCACATTTATCGTCGGATGTGTGGAAACATTTTACTCCAGGCATTAAAGATGGAAAGACTGTGTACATGTGCAAACACTGTACAAAGCCATGTGTAAAGAATGCCACAAAGATGCAGCAGCATTTATCCAAATGCAACAACTTCACTCAAAGCTCACAGCTGTCAGCCCAGAGTTCCTCTGCTTCAATTCAAGAAGATGCTGGTTCACATTCAGCATCAGGCTCCTTATCATCAGCAACTCCTGGCCCACTTGGAAGGTTCTTTGATACAATGGATAACCATAGCCAGAAGAACGCAGATGAGTGCCTTGCTCGAGCTGTATATGCGACAGGCTCACCCCTCATGCTCACCGCCAATGTGTACTGGAAGAGATTTTTCAATGTTATTCACCCTGCATACTGTCCTCCCACCAGACATGCTTTGTCTACTTATTTGCTGGAGTCCAAGGAAAGCTCAAAGAAACAATAGAGATGGCAGACTGTGTTGCAGTTATCTCAGATGGGTGGTCAAATGTACGAGGAGAGGGCATCATAAACTACATCGTCTCCACTCCTCTCCCAGTGTTCTTCAAGAGCACAAACACGAAGGACAACAGACACACAGGCACATACATTGCTGATGAGCTGAAAGCAGTCATCAACGATCTTGGATCACAAAAGGTCTTTGCAGTAGTTACTGACAATGCTGCAAATATGAAGGCTGCTTGGGCTCAAGTGGAGGAGGCCTACCCTCATATTACGTCTATTGGGTGTGCAGCATGGGTTCAACCTGCTCCTCAAGGACATCATGGGTTTGAGAACCATGGAAACATTGTACATGAGAGCCAAGCAAGTTTTTAAGTGTGTCAGGGGAAAACAGGTAGTTGCAGCAGCCTACAACTCCAAGCAAACGACAAAGAACAAGAACGCCACACTGAAGCTGCCCAGCAACAGTAGATGGGGTGGCATTGTCATAATGTACAACAGCCTTCTGGAGGGTAAGGAGTCACTGTAAGAAATGGCAACATCCCAGTCTGGGGATATGGAAACCACCATCAAGAAAATACTGCTGGATGATGTGTTTTGGGAGAGAGTGGTTAGCAGCCTTAAACTACTCTCACCAGTAGCATCTGCAATTGCTCAGATTGAAGGAGATGACGCTGTCTTGTCAGGTGTTCTCAGGCTTTTTGCTGATTTAAAATAACAAATCAGCATTGCCCTACTCACATCCCTGCTGCTCAAAGCAGAGGAGTAGGCAATTGTTCAATTCATACAATTGCGTCAAGAATTTTGTGTCAAGCCGATTCATGCTGCAGCATACATGCTGGACCCAAAGCATGTTGGGAGAGCAATACTTTCTGGAGAACAGATCAACGGTGCTTACAGTGTGATTTATCCCCTCTCACGCCACCTCAATCTGGATGTGGGCAAAGTTCTGGGAAGTCTGGCAAAGTTCTCTACCAAGCAAGGTCTTTGGAATGGGGACGGGATATGGGAATCATGCAAGCATATCAGTGCACATACCTGGTGGAAGGGACTTTGTGCATCTGAGGCCCTGTCACCCATTGCATCGGTGATACTCCAAATCCCACCTTCATCAGTGGCCTCTGAACGAAACTGGTCACTTTTTGGGAATACGCATACAAAGGTGTGCAACAGGCTGACTAACAAGAGAGTGGAGAAACTGGTGGCTATCGGGGCGAACCTACAACTTATTGAGCCAGATACAGAAGTGTCCACCACACAGCTAGACAGTGACACAGAGGAGGAAATGGACACACCATAGCCAGAGTCAAAGAATCAGGAGGAGCAATGATGAGTAGAAGACTCATGAGTAGAAGACTTAAAGGGACAAAATAAGGACAAATTACAGGCTAAATAAGCTGACGCTCTTTTTATTTTATTTTAGATGGGTCTTTTTTTGGGGGTTCAATAAAGTTCAAAATTATAACCTAAATAAAGTTTTGAAAGCCTGTTTTTATTTGTATGGAACAGTATGTCTATTTTGATGACAAAGATAATATAAGGGTCAGAGACAAAAACCATCAGTTTGCAAAAAGACTCAAAATTCCCATGGAATGTTTCCTCTTTAAAAAATTCCTGGAATTTTGCAACCCTAGTCGGGATGGGACGCTGTGTCCAGAGGGGGCGGTGTGCCAGGAGGGGGCGCTATGTCCAGAGGGGCTGCTATGTTGGGAGGGGGCGCTGTGTCCAGAGGGGGCGGTGTGCCAGGAGGGGGCGCTATGTCCAGAGGGGCTGCTATGTTGGGAGGGGGCGCTGTGTCCAGAGGGGGCGCTGTGCCGGGAGGGGGTGCTGTGTCCAGAGCTGGCGCTGTGCTGGGAGGGGGCGCTGTGTCGGGAGGTGGCGCTGTGTGCAGAGGGGGGGCTGTGCCGGGAGGGGGCGCTGTGTCCAGAGGGGGTGCTCTGCCAGGACGAGGCGCTGTGTCGGGAGGGGGTGCTGTGTCCAGATGGGGCGCTGTGTTGGGAGGGGGCGCTGTGTCCAGATGGGGCGCAGTGTCAGGAGGGGGCGCTGTATGTGTTCGGAGGGGGTGCTGTGTCCAGATGGGGCGCTGTGTCAGGAGGGGGCGCTGTGTCCAGATGGGGCGCTGTGTCAGGAGGGGGCGCTGTGTGTGTTCAGAGGGGGTGCTGTGTCCAGAGGTGGTGCTGTGCTGGGAGGGGGGGCTGTGCCGGGAGGGGGCGCTGTGTCCAGAGGGGGTGCTCTGCCAGGACGAGGCGCTGTGTCGGGAGGGGGTGCTGTGTCCAGGGGGGGCACTGTGTTGGGAGGGGGCGCTGTGTTGAGAGTCGGTGCTGTGTCCAGAGGGGGTGCAATGTTGGGAGGGGGCGCTGTGTGTGTGTGGAGGGGGCGCTATGTGTGCCGGGAGGGGTCGCTGTGTGTGGAGGGGACACGGTGCTGGGAGGGGGTGCTGTGTGTGCCGGGAGGGGTCGCTGTGTGTGGAGAGGGTGCTGTGTCAGGAAGGAGCGCTGTGTGTGCTGGGAGGGGTCGCTGTGTGTGGAGGGGGCACTGTGCCGGGAGGAGGCGCTGTGTCCAGAGGTGGCGCTGTGCCGGGAGAGGGCGCTGTTTCCGGTTGGGCTGTTGTATCCAGAGGTGACACTGTGCCGGGAGGGGCTGCTGTGTGTGCTGGGGGGAGGCGCTGTGTTGAGAGGGGATGCTGTGTCGAGAGTGGGCGCTGTGTCCAGAGGGGGCGCTATGTCGGGAGGGGGCGCTGTGTCCAGAGAGGTTGCTGTGTGTGGAGGGGGCGATGTGTCGGAAGGGAGGCGCTGTGTCCAGAGGGGCGCTATGCCAGGAGGGGGCGCTGTGTGTGGAGGGGGCGCTGTGTCGGGAGAGGCTGCTGTGTGTGCTGGGGAGAGGCGCTGTGTCGAGAGGGGATGCTGTGTCGAGAGTGGGCACTGTGTCCAGAGGGGGCGCTATGTCGGGAGGGGGCGCTGTGTCCAGAAGGAAGCTGTATCGGGGGAGGGCGCTGTGTGTGTTGGGAGGTGGCGTTATGTGTGGAGGGGACACTCCATGCAGAGGAGGCGCTGAGTGAGGAGGGGGCACTGTGTCCAGAAGGAGCACTGTGTGTGGAGGGGGCACTCCATCCAGAGGTGGCGATGTGTCCAGATGGGGCGCTGTGTGTGGAGGGGGTGCTGTGCCGGGAGAGGGCGCTGTGCCGAGATGGGGTGCTGTGACCAGAGGGGGAGCTGTGTCCAGAGAGGTTGCTGTGTGTGGAGGGGGCGATGTGTCGGAAGGGAGGCGCTGTGTCCAGAGGGGCGCTATGCCAGGAGGGGGCGCTGTGTGTGGAGGGGGCGCTGTGTCGGGAGAGGCTGCTGTGTGTGCTGGGGAGAGGCGCTGTGTCGAGAGGGGATGCTGTGTCGAGAGTGGGCACTGTGTCCAGAGGGGGCGCTGTGTCGGGAGGGGGCGCTGTGTCCAGAAGGAAGCTGTATCGGGGAGGGCGCTGTGTGTGTTGGGAGTTGGCGTTATGTGTGGAGGGGCACTCCATGCAGAGGAGGCGCTGAGTGAGGAAGGGGCACTGTGTCCAGAAGGAGCACTGTGTGTGGAGGGGGCACTCCATCCAGAGGTGGCGATGTGTCCAGATGGGGCGCTGTGTGTGGAGGGGGTGCTGTGCCGGGAGAGGGCGCTGTGCCGGGATGGGGTGCTGTGACCAGAGGGGGAGCTGTGGCGGGTGGGGCCGCTGTGTCCAGAGAGGGCGCTATGTCGGAAGGGGGCGCTGTGTCCAGAGGGTGCTCTGTGTGTGTCTAGAGGGCATGTAATGTCGGGAGGGGGTGCTGTGTGTGGAGGGGGCACTGTGTGTGTCGGGAGGGGGCAACTATTTGTGGAGGGGGCGCTGTGTGTGTCGCGAGGGGGTGCAGTGTGTGGAGGGAGCGCTGTCGGGACGGGGTGCAGTGTCGGGAGGGGGCGCTGTGTCGGGAGGGGGCGCTGTGCCCAGCGGTGGAGCTGTATCGCGAGGGGGCACTGTGCCGGGAAGTGGGCGCTGTGTCAGGAGGGGGCACTGTGTCAGGAGGGGGCGCTGTGTCCAGAGGGGGTGCTGTGTCCGGAGGGGGGCGCTGTGTCCAAATGGGGCGCTGTGTCGGGAGAGTGGGCACCGTGTCCAGAATGGGGGTTGTGTCGGGGGTTGGTGCTGTGTCCAGAGGGGGCACTATGCTGGGAGGAGGTGCTGTGTCCAGAGTGGGCGCTGTGTCCAAATGGGATGCTGTGTCGGGAGAGTGGGCACCGTGTCCAGAGGGGGCATTGTGCCGGGAGGAGGCACTGTGTCCAGAGGGGACACTGTGTCCAGAGGGGGCGCTGTGTCGGGAGGAGGCGCTGTGTGTGTTCGGAGGGGGTGCTGTGTCCAGAGGGGGCGCTGAGTCGGGAGATGGTGCTGTGTCCAGAGGGGGCGCTGTGCCGGGAGAAGGCGCTGTGTCCAGAGGGGGCGCTCTGATGGAACGAGGCACTGTGTCCAGAGGGGGCCCTGTGTCGGGAGGGGACACTGTGTCCAGAGGGGGCGTTGTGTCGGGAGGAGGCGCTGTGTGTGTTCGGAGGAGGCACTGTGTCCAGAGGGGGCGCTGTGTCGGGAGGGGACACTGTGTCCAGAGGGGGCGTTGTGTCGGGAGGAGGCGCTGTGTGTGTTCGGAGGGGGTGCTGTGTCCAGAGGGGGCGCTGTGTCGGAAGGGAGCGCTGTGTCCAGAGGGGGCTCTGTGTGTGTCTAGAGGGCATGTAATGTCGGGAGGGGGCGCTGTGTGTGGAGGGGGGCGCTGTGAGTGTCGGGAGGGGGCGCTGTTTGTGGAGAGGGCGCTGTGTGTGTCGCGAGGGGGTGCAGTGTGTGGAGGGAGCGCTGTGTCGGGACGGGGTGCAGTGTCGGGAGGGGGCGCTGTGTCGGGAGTGGGCGCTGTGTCCAGAGGTCGAGCTGTATCGCGAGGGGGCACTGTCCCGGGAGCGGGCGCTGTGTCAGGAGGGGCCGCTGTGTCAAGAGGGGGCGCTGTGTCCAGAGGGGGCGCTGTGTCCAAAGGGGGCACTGTGTCAGGAGGGAACGCTGTGTCTAGAGGGGGCGCTGTGTCCAGCGGTGGAGCTGTATCGCGAGGGGGCACTGTGCCGGGAGCGGCGCTGTGTCAGGAGGGGGCACTGTGTCAGGAGGGGGCGTTGTGTCCAGAGGGGGTGCTGTGTCGGGAGGGGGCACTGTGTCCAGAGGGGGGCGCTGTGTCGGGTGGGGCCGCTGTGTGTGTTCGGAGGGGGTGCTGTGTCCAGAGAGGGTGCTGTGTCGGGTGGGGACGCTGTGTGTGTTCGGAGGGGGTGCTGTGTCCAGAGGGGGCACTGTGTCGAGAGTGGTCGTTGTGTCCAGAGGGGGCGCTGTGCCGAGAGGAGGCGCTCTGCCGGGATGAGGCGCTGTGTCCAGAGGGAGCGTTGTGCCGGGAGGAGGCGCTGTGTCCAGAGGTCGAGCTGTATCGCGAGGGGGCACTGTCCCGGGAGCGGGCGCTGTGTCAGGAGGGGCCGCTGTGTCAAGAGGGGGCGCTGTGTCCAGAGGGGGCGCTGTGTCCAAAGGGGGCACTGTGTCAGGAGGGAACGCTGTGTCTAGAGGGGGCGCTGTGTCCAGCGGTGGAGCTGTATCGCGAGGGGGCACTGTGCCGGGAGCGGCGCTGTGTCAGGAGGGGGCACTGTGTCAGGAGGGGGCGTTGTGTCCAGAGGGGGTGCTGTGTCGGGAGGGGGCACTGTGTCCAGAGGGGGGCGCTGTGTCGGGTGGGGCCACTGTGTGTGTTCGGAGGGGGTGCTGTGTCCAGAGAGGGTGCTGTGTCGGGTGGGGACGCTGTGTGTGTTCGGAGGGGGTGCTGTGTCCAGAGGGGGCACTGTGTCGAGAGTGGTCGTTGTGTCCAGAGGGGGCGCTGTGCCGAGAGGAGGCGCTCTGCCGGGATGAGGCGCTGTGTCCAGAGGGAGCGTTGTGCCGGGAGGAGGCGCTGTGTCCAGAGGGGGCGCTGTGTCGAGAGGGGGGGCGCTGTGTCCAGAGGGGCGCTGTGCCAGGAGGAGGCGCTGTGTCAGGAGGGGGGCGCTGTCTCGGGAGGGGGCGCTGTGTCCAGTGGGGCGCTGTGTCGGGAGGGGGTGCTGTGTCGGGAGGGGGTGCTGTGTCGGGAGTGGGTGCTACGTCGGGAGGGGGCGCTGTGTCGGGAGGGTGCGCTGTGTCCAGAGGGGGCGCTGTGTCGAGAGTGGGCACTGTGTACAGAGGGGGGGCTGTATCGGGAGGGGCCGCTGTGTGTGCTGGGGGGAGGCGCTGTGTCCAAAGGGGACGCTATGTCGAGAGTGGGCGCTGTGTCCAGAGGGGGCGCTATGTCAGGAGGGGGCGCTGTGTCCAGAAGGAAGCTGTATCGGGGGAGGGCACTGTGTGTGTTGGGAGGTGGCGCTACTATGTGTGGAGGGGGCACTCCATGCAGAGGAGGCGCTGAGTGAGGAGGGGGCACTGTGTCTGGAAGGAGCACTGTGTGTGGAGGGGGCATTCCATCCAGAGGTGGCGCTGTGTCCGGATGGGGCACTGTGTGTGGAGGGGGCGCTGTGCCGGGAGAGGCGCTGTGCCAGGAGGGTTGCTGTGTCCAGATGTGGAGCTGTGGCAGGTGGGGCTGCTGTGTTCAGAGAGGGCACTATGTCGGGAGGGGGTGCTGTGTCCATAGGGGGCTCTGTGTGTGTCTATAGGGCATGTAATGTCGGGAGGGGACGCTGTGTGTGGAGGGGGCACTGTGTGTGTCACGAGGAGGTGCAGTGTGTGGAGGGAGCGCTGTGTTGGGACGGGGTGCAGTGTCGGGAGGGGGCGCTGTGTCAAGAGGTGGCGCTGTGCCGGGAGGGGGCGCTGTGACGGGAGGGTGCGCTGTGTCCAGACGGGCGCTGTGCCAGGAGGGGGCGCTGTGTCAGGAGGGGGGCGCTGTCTCGGGAGGGGGCGCTGTGTCCAGTGGGGCGCTGTGTCGGGAGGGGGTGCTGTGTCGGGAGGGGGTGCTGTGTCGGGAGTGGGTGCTACGTCGGGAGGGGGCGCTGTGTCGGGAGGCGGCGCTGTGTCCAGAGAGGCGCTGTGTCGGGAGGGGGTGCTGTGTCCAGAGAGGCGCTGTGTCGGGAGGGGGTGCTGTGTCAGGAGGGAGCGCTGTGTCGGGAGGGGGCGCTGTGTCGGGAGGCGGCACTGTGTCCAGAGAGGCGCTGTGTCGGGAGGGGGTGCTGTGTCAGGAGGGAGCGCTGTGTCGGGAGGAGGTGCTGTGTCAGGAGGGAGCGCTGTGTCCAGAGGGGGTGCTGTGTCGGGAGCGGGCGCTGTGTCCGGAGGGGGCACTGTGTCGGGAGGGGGTGCTGTGTTGGGAGGGGGCGCTGTGTCGGGAGGGGGGGCGCTGTGTCGTGAGGGGGTGCTATGTCGGGAGGGGGCGCTGTGTCGGGAGGGGGCGCTGTGTGTGTCGGGAGGGGGCGCTGTGTCGGGAGGGGGTGCTGTGTCCGGAGGGGGCACTGTGTCGGGAGGGGGCGCTGTGTTGGGGGGGGGGTTGCTGTGTCGGTAGGGGGCGCTGTGTCTAGAGGGGGCGCTGTGTCCGGAGGGGGCACTGTGTCGGCAGGGGGCGCTGTGTGTGTCGGGAGGGGGCGCTGTGTCGGGAGGGGGCGCTGTATCGGGAGGGGGCGCTGTGTCAAGAGGTGGCGCTGTGCCGGGAGGGAGTGCTGTGACGGGAGGGTACGCTGTGTCCAGAGGGGGCGCTGTGTCCAGAGGGGGCACTGTGTCGGGAGGGCGCGCTGTGTCCAGAGGGGGCACTGCGTCGGGAGGGGGCGCTGTGTCGGGAGGGGACGCTGTGTCCGTAGGGGGCATTGTGTCAGGAGGGGGCGCTGTGTGTGTCGGGCGGGGGTGCTGTGTCGGGAGGGTGCGCTGTGTCCAGAGGGGGCGCTGTGTCCAGAGGGGGCACTGTGTCGGGAGGGCGCGCTGTGTCCAGAGGGGGCACTGCGTCGGGAGGGGGCGCTGTGTCGGGAGGGGACGCTGTGTCCGTAGGGGGCATTGTGTCAGGAGGGGGCGCTGTGTGTGTCGGGCGGGGGTGCTGTGTCGGGAGGGTGCGCTGTGTGTGTCGGGAGGGGGCGCTGTGTCCAGAGGGGGCGCTGTGTTGGGAGGGGGTGCTGTGTCGGGAGCGGGTGCTGTGTTGGGAGGGGGTGCTGTGTTGGGAGGGGATTCTGTGTCGGGAGGGGGCGCTGTGTCCAGAGGGGCGCTGTGTCGGGAGGTGTTGCTGTGTCGGGAGGGGGTGCTGTGTCGGGAGGGGGCGCTGTGTCGGGAGGGGGCGCTGTGTGAAGAAGTGGCGCTGAGCCGGGAGGGGGCGCTGTGTCGGGAGGGGGTGCTGTGTCCAGAGGGGTGCTGTGTCTGGAAAGGGTGCTGTGTCCAGAGGTGGCGCTGTGTCAGGAGGAGGCGCTATGTCCAGAGGGGGCGCTGTGTCGGAAGGGGGTGCTGTGTCGGGAGGGGGCGCTTTGTCGGGACGGGGCACTGTGTCCGGAGGGGGCGCTGTGTCCGGAGGGGGCGCTGTGTCGGGAGGGGGCGCTGTGTCCGGAGGGGGCACTGTGTCCGGAGGGGGCGCTGTGTCCGGAGGGGGCGCTGTGTTGGGGGGCGGGGTTGCTGTGTTGGGAGGGTGTGCTGTGTCGGGAGGGGGCGCTGTGTCCAGAGGGGGCGCTGTGTCCGGAGGGGACGCTGTGTGTGCCGGGAGGGGGCGCTATGTGTGCTGGGAGGGGGTGCTGTGTCGGGAGGGTGCGCTGTGACGGGAGGGTGCGATGTGACGGGAGGGTGCGATGTGTCCAAAGGGGCGCTGTGCCGGGAGGGGGCGCTGTGACAGGAGGGGGCGCTGTGTCCAGAGGGGCGCTGTGCCGGGAGGGTGCGCTGTGACAATAGGGGGCGCTGTGTCCAGAGGGGCGCTGTGCCGGGAGGGTGCGCTGTGACAGGAGGGGGCGCTGTGTCCAGAGGGGCGCTGTGTCGGGAGGGGGCGCTGTGTTGGGAGGGGGCGCTGTGTTGTGAGCGGGCACTGTGTACAGAGCGGGGGCTGTATCGGGAGGGGCCGCTGTGTGTGCTGGGCGGAGGCGCTGTGTCCAAAGGGGACGCTATGTCGAGAGTGGGCGCTGTGTCCAGAGGGGGCGCTATGTCAGGAGGGGGCGCTGTGTCCAGAAGGAAGCTGTATCGGGGGAGGGCACTGTGTGTGTTGGGAGGTGGCGCTATGTGTGGAGGGGGCACTCCATGCAGAGGAGGCGCTGAGTGAGGAGGGGGCACTGTGTCTGGAAGGAGCACTGTGTGTGGAGGGGGCATTCCATCCAGAGGTGGCGCTGTGTCCGGATGGGGCACTGTGTGTGGAGGGGGCGCTGTGCCGGGAGAGGCGCTGTGCCAGGAGGGTTGCTGTGTCCAGTTGTGGAGCTGTGGCAGGTGGGGCTGCTGTGTTCAGAGAGGGCACTATGTCGGGAGGGGGTGCTGTGTCCATAGGGGGCTCTGTGTGTGTCTATAGGGCATGTAATGTCGGGAGGGGACGCTGTGTGTGGAGGGGGCACTGTGTGTGTCACGAGGAGGTGCAGTGTGTGGAGGGAGCGCTGTGTTGGGACGGGGTGCAGTGTCGGGAGGGGGCGCTGTGTCAAGAGGTGGCGCTGTGCCGGGAGGGGGCGCTGTGACGGGAGGGTGCGCTGTGTCCAGAGGGGCGCTGTGCCAGGAGGAGGCGCTGTGTCAGGAGGGGGGCGCTGTCTCGGGAGGGGGCGCTGTGTCCAGTGGGGCGCTGTGTCGGGAGGGGGTGCTGTGTCGGGAGGGGGTGCTGTGTCGGGAGGGGGCGCTGTGTCGGGAGGCGGCACTGTGTCGGGAGGGGGTGCTGTGTCGGGAGGGGGCGCTGTGTCGGGAGGCGGCACTGTGTCCAGAGAGGCGCTGTGTCGGGAGGGGGTGCTGTGTCCAGTGGGGCGCTGTGTCGGGAGGGGGTGCTGTGTCGGGAGGGGGTGCTGTGTCGGGAGGGGGTGCTGTGTCGGGAGTGGGTGCTGTGTCGGGAGGGGGCGCTGTGTCGGGAGGCGGCACTGTGTCCAGAGGGGCGCTGTGTCGGGAGGGGGTGCTGTGTCGGGAGGGGGTGCTGTGTCGGGAGGGAGCGCTGTGTCCAGAGAGGGGCGCTGTGTCGGGAGCGGGCGCTGTGTCCGGAGGGGGCACTGTGTCGGGAGGGGGTGCTGTGTTGGGAGGGGGCGATGTGTCGGGAGGGGGGCGCTGTGTCCAGAGGGGCGCTGTGTCGGGAGGGGGTGCTATGTCGGGAGGGGGCGCTGTGTTGGGAGGGGGCGCTGTGTCCAAAGGGGCGCTGTGTCGGGAGGGGGTGCTGTGTCCGGAGGGGGCACTGTGTCGGGAGGGGGCGCTGTGTCCGGAGGGGGCATTGTGTCGGGAGGGGGCGCTGTGTTGGGGGTGGTGCTGTGTCGGTAGGGGGTGCTGTGTCTAGAGGGGGTGCTGTGTTGGGAGCGGGTGCTGTGTCCGGAGGGGGCACTGTGTCGGGAGGGGGCGCTGTGTGTGTCGGGAGGGGGCGCTGTGTCGGGAGGGGGCGCTGTATCGGGAGGGGGCGCTGTGTCAAGAGGTGGCGCTGTGCCGGGAGGGAGTGCTGTGACGGGAGGGTGCGCTGTGTCCAGAGGGGGCACTGTGTCCAGAGGGGGCACTGTGTCGGGAGGGTGCGCTGTGTCCAGAGGGGCACTGTGCCGGGAAGGTGCGCTGTGACAGGAGGGGGCGCTGTGTCCAGAGGGGCGCTGTGCCGGGAGGGTGCGCTGTGACAGGAGGGGGCGCTGTGTCGGGAGGGGGCGCTGTGTGTGGAGGGGGCACTGTGTGTGTCACGAGGAGGTGCAGTGTGTGGAGGGAGCGCTGTGTTGGGACGGGGTGCAGTGTCGGGAGGGGGCGCTGTGTCAAGAGGTGGCGCTGTGCCGGGAGGGGGCGCTGTGACGGGAGGGTGCGCTGTGTCCAGAGGGGCGCTGTGCCAGGAGGAGGCGCTGTGTCAGGAGGGGGGCGCTGTCTCGGGAGGGGGCGCTGTGTCCAGTGGGGCGCTGTGTCGGGAGGGGGTGCTGTGTCGGGAGGGGGTGCTGTGTCGGGAGGGGGTGCTGTGTCGGGAGGGGGCGCTGTGTCGGGAGGCGGCACTGTGTCCAGAGAGGCGCTGTGTCGGGAGGGGGTGCTGTGTCCAGTGGGGCGCTGTGTCGGGAGGGGGTGCTGTGTCGGGAGGGGGTGCTGTGTCGGGAGGGGGTGCTGTGTCGGGAGTGGGTGCTGTGTCGGGAGGGGGCGCTGTGTCGGGAGGCGGCACTGTGTCCAGAGGGGCGCTGTGTCGGGAGTGGGTGCTGTGTCCAGAGGGGCGCTGTGTCGGGAGGGGGTGCTGTGTCGGGAGGGAGCGCTGTGTCCAGAGGGGGGCGCTGTGTCGGGAGCGGGCGCTGTGTCCGGAGGGGGCACTGTGTTGGGAGGGGGCGATGTGTCGGGAGGGGGGCGCTGTGTCCAGAGGGGCGCTGTGTCGGGAGGGGGTGCTATGTCGGGAGGGGGCGCTGTGTTGGGAGGGGCGCTGTGTCCAAAGGGGCGCTGTGTCGGGAGGGGGTGCTGTGTCCGGAGGGGGCACTGTGTCGGGAGGGGGCACTGTGTCCGGAGGGGGCATTGTGTCGGGAGGGGGCGCTGTGTTGGGGGTGGTGCTGTGTCGGTAGGGGGCGCTGTGTCTAGAGGGGGTGCTGTGTTGGGAGCGGGTGCTGTGTCCGGAGGGGGCACTGTGTCGGGAGGGGGCGCTGTGTGTGTCGGGAGGGGGCGCTGTGTCGGGAGGGGGCGCTGTATCGGGAGGGGGCGCTGTGTCAAGAGGTGGCGCTGTGCCGGGAGGGAGTGCTGTGACGGGAGGGTGCGCTGTGTCCAGAGGGGGCGCTGTGTCCAGAGGGGGCACTGTGTCGGGAGGGTGCGCTGTGTCCAGAGGGGGCACTGTGTCGGGAGGGGGCGCTGTGTCGGGAGGGGGCGCTGTGTCCGTAGGGGGCATTGTGTCAGGAGGGGGCGCTGTGTGTGTCGGGCGGGGGTGCTGTGTCGGGAGGGTGCGCTGTGTGTGCCGGAAGGGGCGCTGTATCCAGAGGGGGCGCTGTGTTGGGAGGGGGTGCTGTGTCGGGAGCGGGTGCTGTGTCGGGAGGGGGTGCTGTGTCGGGAGGGGGTGCTGTGTCGGGAGGGGATTCTGTGTCGGGAGGGGGCGCTGTGTCCAGAGGGGCGCTGTGTCTGGAGGTGTTGCTGTGTCGGGAGGGGGTGCTGTGTCGGGAGGGGGCGCTGTGTCGGGAGGGGGCGCTGTGTGAAGAGGTGGCGCTAAGCCGGGAGGGGGCACTGTGTCGGGATGGGGTGCTGTGTCCAGAGGGGGTGCTGTGTCCAGAGGGGTGCTGTGTCTGGAGGGGGTGCTGTGTCCAGAGGTGGCGCTGTGCCGGGAGGGGGCACTGTGTCTGGAGGGGGTGCTGTGTCCAGAGGTGGCGCTGTGCCGGGAGGGGGCACTGTGTCGGGAGGGGGTGCTGTGTCCAGAGGGGGTGCTGTGTCGGGAGGGTGTGCTGTGTCGGGAGGGGGTGCTGTGTCCAGAGGTGGCGCTGTGTCGGGAGGAGGCGCTGTGTCCAGAGGGGGCGCTGTGTCGGGAGGGGGTGCGGTGTCGGGAGGAGGCACTGTGTCCAGAGGGGGGCGCTGTGTCGGGAGGGGGCACTGTGTCTGGAGGGGGCGCTGTGTCCAGAGGGGGTGCTGTGTTGGGGGGCGGGGTTGCTGTGTCGGGAGGGTGTGCTGTGTCGGGAAGGGGCGCTGTGTCCGGAGGGGGCGCTGTGTCCGGAGGGGGCGCTGTGTGTGCCGGGAGGGGGCGCTATGTGTGCTGGGAGGGGGCGCTTTGTCGGGAGGGTGCGCTGTGACGGGAGGGTGCGATGTGTCCAAAGGGGCGCTGTGCCGGGAGGGGGCGCTGTGACAGGAGGGGGCGCTGTGTCCAGAGGGGCGCTGTGCCGGGAGGGTGCGCTGTGACAGGAGGGGGCGCTGTGTCGGGAGGGGGCGCTGTGTTGTGAACGGGTGCTGTGTCGGGAGGGGGCGCTGTGTCCGGAGGGGGCGCTGTGTGTGCCGGGAGGGGGCGCTGTGTCGGGAGGGGGTGCTGTGTCCAGAGGGGGTGCTGTGTCAGGAGGGGGTGCTGTGTCAGGAGGGGGTGCTGTGTCCAGAGGTGGCGGTGTGTCGGGAGGAGGCGCTGTGTCCAGAGGGGGCGCTGTGTCGGGAGGGGGTGCTGTGTCGGGAGGGGGCACTGTGTCCGGAGGGGGCGCTGTGTCCGGAGGGGGCGCTGTGTTGGGGGGCGGGGTTGCTGTGTCGGGAGGGTGTGCTGTGTCGGGAGGGGGCGCTGTGTCCGGAGGGGGCGCTGTGTCCGGAGGGGTCACTGTGTGTGCCGGGAGGGGGCGCTATGTGTGCTGGGAGGGGGCGCTGTGTCGGGAGGGTGCGCTTTGACGGGAGGGTGCGATGTGTCCAAAGGGGCGCTGTGCCGGGAGGGGGCGCTGTGACAGGAGGGGGCGCTGTGTCCAGAGGGGCACTGTGCCTCCTAGGAAGATCGACCTATTGCTCACCTCTTGGCTGCAGCACCGTAGACTATATGATTACGGATTTGGACCCATCCTCTTTCAGAGCATTCACAGTCAAACCACAAACAACACTGTCAGATCACAGTCAAATTACTATGTATCTTAAAAAGACAGAAACAAACAACACAGAAACACAACCCAGTAAACTGTACAACACCAAAAAATCGTACAGATGGGCCAAAAACGACACGGAAAAATACCAGAAAGCAATTAGCAATGAATCAACTCAAGCTCTCTTGGACACCTTTCTGGATAACATATACACTCACAATAAAGAAGGCGTAAACCGGGCAGTGAATAAACTAAACAATATTTTTGATAATTTGGCAACAAGGTCAAACTTGAAAGCTCGCAAGAACAAACCCAAAACAAAAAACTATGAAAAATGGTTTGACCCAGATTGCCATAACATGAGGAAAAAACTTAGAAAAATATCAAACCAAAAACACAGACATCCAGAAAATGAGGAATTACACCTTACTTATTGTCAGACACTAACACAATACAGAAACACACTCAGAACCAAAAAAGAGCAATATATTAAGAATACACTCAGCTCCATTGAGGAATCCATTAATTCCAATTGTTTCTGGGACAACTGGAATACATTACACAAAAAACAACACGACGAATTGGCCATTCAAAATGGAGACACATGGGAAAACCACTTTGAAAAGTTATACCAGAAAAACACACTAAGGCCAGAGCAACACCAAATATGCAAAAAACTGGAAAAGCTCGAAATGGCCATAAAAGATAACCAAAACCCGCTAGACTCCATAATAACAGAAAAAGAACTTTTTGAAAAACTCAAGGACCTGCGACCAGGAAAAGCTGGCGGGGCAGACGGCATACTAAGCGAGATGATTAAACACACAGACGATAAAATGGAACTGGCTATCCTAAAACTCTTCAACTTGGTTCTGAGTGTCGGTTACTTCCCTGATATCTGGAACAAAGGACTCATAACGCCCATATACAAAAGTGGGGACAAAGTCGACCCAAATAACTATCGAGGCATCTGTGTAAACAGTAACCTGGGGAAGGTATTCTGTAGCATCATAAACAAAAGACTTATAAACTCCCTTGAGGAGCACAATGTCTTGAGTAAAAGCCAAATTGGATTCCTGCCAAACTATAGAACATCAGATCATATCTTCACCCTACAGACCCTAATTGACAAACACGTTCATCAAAACAAAAGCAAAATCTACGCATGCTTTATAGATTTCCAGAAGGCTTTCGACTCCATCTGGCATGACGGTTTATTCCTGAAACTTATCGAGAGCGGGGTAGGGGGAAAAACATATGGGGCCAGAAATTCCAGGCCAGAAGCGTGAGTACGGTCGGCTTACTCACGCTTCTGGCCGTTGGAAATGCCGGCGTTCAGCATGAACAGCGCATGCGGGGAACGCCGGCATTTCCAGACCTCGAGCGCGTGCGACTGCACAGGCAGCGCTTGCGCAGTGAACTTCGTGGATTTCATTCATGAAATCCATGAGGTTAAGTCCTTAGAAGTTACACTGAAAAAAAGCAAGTGTAAAGTGGTTCATTGGCTGCGGAGGAAGATATATTTTATCGTGGAGCTTTTGAAATGCAATATTTTTGTTTGGGAAAGGGAGGGAAGTTATTTTAAGAAATTTTAAGTAAGTTTTAAAGTTAACCTGCCAGTATACTGCCTTCGAGGCAAACGGCCGCCTCTACCACTTCCTTAGGGTCCCCTTCGGCGTCACCAACGGGGTTTCGGTCTTCCAAAGGGAGATGGACATGGCAAGATGTATTTTTTAAAGGGTTTTCAGAACGGTAGGTAGAAGGAGCAATTGTGGCTGTGTGAATGGAATGTGAGAATGAGTTATGTATGTATGTCCACATATATTCCTTTACGTATATGTATGTATGTTTTATATTCCTTTACTATGAATGTATGTTTTTAATTATGATTTTCCAATAAGTTACTTTCTCTGAAAGTCATAATTAAATAATACATTCATACACATAAGTAAAGGAATATATACATAACACGCAAAGGAATATATACAGACATACATACTTTCAGAAGCTCCACGATAAGAAATATCTTCCTCCGCAGCCTCTGTGGCAACTGTACCCATGCTTTTTTCATGTGTAAGTTGTAATGACTGGACCTCACTGAAAGCATTAATGAAAGCGGCGAATTATACTGCGCACGCGCTGCATGTGCAGTCGCACGCGTTCTGCCTCTGAACCCCTTCGTTCAGAGGACAGGAAGTGCCGGTTTTCCCCACATGCACTGTGCATGCTGAAAACCGGCATTTCATCCGGCCAGATGCGTAAGTAGCCCGACCGTACTAGCGCATTTGGAAGGGAATTATTGGGCCAACATTTTACATGTCAATAAAATAAAAAATTTAACACTTGCACGACTTGCCCCCTCGCATCTGCGACTGAGGGTCCAAGGAGGTGCATTGCGCAAGAGGTCATCATCGGACGTATCCTCACACTGTTCCCTTTGGGGAACTGTATGAAGTGGTGGAAGGATTTATGGCCGTGATTAACGCTCATTCCGTGACCGTAACCATCTTTGAACCAGCCATTAGGGTGGTTAGTCCTATGGCGGGAGGGTTTTACGGGCTCCCACAACCCATCTGAGGGGGGGGGGGGGGGCCACCAACACCCACGGACGCAAGTATCCCGCTGGATGTCCACCCAGAATTTAAAGTTGGAGCTCCGACTCCACTTGCCGGGACTGTCTGGAGTGGGGTTCAAAACCCTACTCCTTCTGGCCCAGCGGCGGGGATGCTTACTGCTACGCAAAAGGCCCACTCCGCACAAAAGGTGACACCCATACGTTTCCTGTGCCTTTTCCCTCCCCGTGACTGGAGCCCTATGCTGCCATTTCACGTTGCTAATCGGATTGGGCGTTTGTCATAGCGGTAGGATCCCCGCCGCTGGGCCAGATCAGGGTAGGGTTTCGAACCCCGCTCCAGACAGTCCCGGCAAGTGGAGTCGGAGCTCCGGCTCTAAATTCTGGGTTGACATCCAGTGGGATATTTGCGTCCGTGGGTGTGGGTGGCCCCCCCTCCTTGTATAGCTTGTGGGAGCCCGTAAAACCCTCCCGCCATAGGACTAACCGCCCTAATGGCTGGTTCAAAGATGGTTACGGTCACGGAATGAGCGTTAATCACGGCCATAAATCCTTCCACCACTTCATACAGTTCCCCAAAGGGAACAGTGTGAAGACACGTATGACGACGACATTGCTAAATAAATAAATGGAATTAAAAAAATTATTTTAGGGCTTTTAAAAGTCTTTAAATTGCTTTAATTCTCTTTAAAACTACTTCAGATTACTCAAAATAATGTAAACATTTTAAAAAGTTTATAAAAGTTACCAAAATCTTCAAAAAACTTCCAAAAACCTATTTAAACTGCTGCTTTGCATGTAAAAAAGCAAAGCAGCTTGACAGAAACATTGGGGGCGTGTCCAGTGAAACTGAGACCTCAAGGGGCGTGTCTCACTTACACTGCACGCTCCTGGGTCCACGCTGGCTGCACTCCTGGGCGGCGTGACGTCATACGCTGCCCGGGAATGTGCTTTCTATTTCTCCAAGTTCAGGCGTCCCAGAAGCTGATCGGCAGGAGCGTGGGGTAAGTGCAAATACGGGGCTTGCACGCGCTGCAAGCCCCGTTCTGGAATTTCTGGCCCATGATGTAATTAAATCAATGTATACAAACAACAAATGTGCAGTTAAAATTGGAGACAAACAAACAAAATACTTCCCACAGGGGCGGGGGGTGACGCAGGGCTCGCCAATCTCACCGACACTCTTTAATATTTACATAAATGAATTGGCAAAACTACTTGAACAATCTACAGCACCCGGCCTCACCCTATATGAATCCAAGGTTAAATTCCTCCTCTATGCAGACGACCTGGTTCTGCTGTCACCAACTAAGGAGGGTCTACAGCAGAACCTGGACCTGCTGGAGTCGTAATGCCAGACTTGGGCCCTGAGAATAAATCCCCAAAAAACCAAAGTCCTTGTGTTCCAGCAAAGATCCAGACATCAGGGACCCAAAATAAATTTCACACTAGGAACAACCAAAATTGAACAAACCACTAACTACACATACTTGGGCTTAAAAATCAGTTCTACGGGAAATTTCAAACTGGTTGTGAATGAACTGAAAGAGAAAGCAAGAAGGGCTTTCTATGCCATTAAAAAATCAATCCGGACTCAAAGGAAAACCGTAAACAATGCATGCAGGGCAGAACTAGGCCAATATCCATTAATAATCACTATCCAAAAAAGAGCCACCAAATTTTGGAAACACCTAGAAATGAGCAGCCCCCAATGCTATCATTACGAAGCCCTGAAATGTCAAGAGAGGACCATAAAGAAGAATACCCTCAGTCAACTAGTCCTGGGACTCAGTGAAGTAACTACTAACACTACTAACAATAACCAGCCCCAGGACAGTGACAGCGTAACACAAAGAATTCGACCCAACACAATCGTCGCTAAGCAAAAGGAAAAATATCTGTCATATTGGGCAGAAACAACAAAAACCCAAAGCAAACTCAATTGCTACTTGGCCCTAAACAGACAATACAACATGGCTGATTACCTGACCATGGTAAAGGATAGCAAGCTGAGAAAAACTTTGACAATGTACAGACTTAGTGAACATAACCTGGCGATCGAAAAAGGTAGACACAGACAGACCCGGCTACCAAGAGAGGACAGGATATGCTCTCACTGCAGTCAGGGAGTGGTGGAGACAGAGATGCACTTCCTCACAGCTTGTAGAAAATATCAGGGCATAAGGGAGAATTTCTACCCAAAATTCACAAAAATATGCCCGGATTTCAGAAATTTGAATGACGACCAAAAACTCCCATACCTACTAGGGGAAGAGAGAAATTGTATAACACTAGCGGCACACTATGTTACAGCTTGCCATAAACAGAGGGCCAACCACTAAATATAAGATAAGAGTATATATAAATTATATGAAAGTATATTTATACACTCAGGGATATATCTGTTTATACACTGTATGGATAGATCTGTATTTTTGTGAACAAACATGAATGTTTTTTGATGCTTTGGCAACATAAGATGTAATTTGTCATGCCAATAAAGCGATTTGAATTTGATTATGCCGATGCACTTTATTATGGTCATATTTATGCTAATATATATGTACAAATGTATGTTGAAATGTTTAAGTGTCCTAATCCAAATTGTACACTCTCGAGAGCCGCAAGCCTACATTTCGTTGTACTGCACTTGTGCACTAACAATGATAATAAAAGTTGATTTGATTTGAATTGACAGGAGGGGGCGCTGTGTCCAGAGGGGCGCTGTGACAGGAGGGGGCGCGGCCACTCTCGCGAGGTTGCGGAAGTCCCGTGTGTCGTGGCCGGCGAGGAAGCTCCACGTCAGGAGATCGAGCGCTACCGCCCGGCCTGCAGGAGCAAGCGGTTGAGGTGCCGAGGAGATGGTGGGTGGAGCGCTGTGGCAGCGATATGACCGGGAGCGGGGGCAGAACGGCGCCGGGTGTTGGAGCCCAGCAGTGCGGGCCAGGCCTGGGGGCCGAGCCTGGGGCTGGGAATACGGTCCCGAGGCCGCTGCAGGCCCGGGGTTAGCACCACAAAGTGCCCGGGACAACAGGCACTCCGAGCAGCGCAGCGGATGGAAAAGCTTCCCCGGTATTTGAAGGCCGGCCGGGCCCGAGATCTGCCTCCTGAGTGAGGGAGGGAGAGGCGGCCAGTGGCAGCTCACTGTGGGGTTTTATAACCATAATAACTGCAGGCAGCCTGTATCAGGGCCTCTGCTCCTGAACCTTCCTTTTAAGGTTTGTGGTTTAAACAGGGAGCAGTGTTTTTTGAGAGATTTGTTTGTAATGTCTGCTTTACTTCAGATGCAGCTGACATGTTTGGATCCTATTGGCTATTTAAGTCTCCTGGACATCTAAGCATAGAGCCCATGGCTACTTAGGAATAATTTCCTGGGTTGGAATCTAATTGAAGGGTTCAGGTATATTATAACAAAGATGAGACTGAAGAGTTATATAAATGAATCCTGATGTTAGGGGCTTCATTTCTCTTATTTTGTATGAGAGGTTATTCTGTAGAATTGCCAGCTGTTAGAATCCTGCTCAAGAGTAGTCAGAGATCTGCAACATGACAGTGTTGTTTACATGTCCCTTTTAAGGCCCCTGTTAAAGCTACGTTCTGTGTGAAGTTAAGTAGACAAATCAAGGTACAGGAAACTTTGTGCTATCCGGCACCAACGGGACCGAGCTGTTGCCGTCCCATCAAAACTGCCGGACAAACCAGCGCTAATGTTGAAACATACGGAGATTTTGAGCTCCGTATCTGGCAACAAACCCACAGCTTCTAAACAGTCGGCCGTACCTTGCAAGCGTCTCTGTAGCTTAGCAACAGCTTCAGCGAGACCTTGCAGAGCCTGACTGGTGGAAAAAAAAGCAACGAAAAGAAAAAAAACTAACGAAACGGCTCCTGATTTTTGCTGGTGGCTCGAGCAATCCGAAAAGTTAACCTCCGGATAAACCAAAGTTTCCTGTACTTGTAACTGCCTGTAAATTTCCAGCCCCAGGACAGAAGATGTCACTATGAAGTGATGTGTGTAATTTAAAGATAATTTTGCATTTTATTAGGTGTACTGTCTGGAGTGCATGTCTGGAATGGATGTGCAGTAGATGCAAGACTTTTATGTAAATTAAGTGATGGATTGTGCAATTGCCATTTGACCAGTCTGGTGTGCTGCTTCATGAAGGTGTGACCCTGCCCGGTGTTGAGATGTTCAGAATGTAAACTTGCAAGCAGTTAGTATCCTGTTTCTGTTGGAAACTCCTCCTCCAGCATCTCTCCTCTACTGTCCAGCTCAGTGGGACTGCCCTTGCTTGGTTCCAGTCTTGCCTATCAAATCGTAGCCAGAGCACCTCCAGTAATGGATGGTACCTCTCCAGTGCTTTGAGGTGCCTGCTGTACATGGTCCATGTCTCTGAGGCATACAACAGGGCAGGTATCACTGCTGCTCTGTAGACCCTGAGCTTAGTGCTGGGTTTGAGGTCCTGGTCTTCAAACACACACTTCCTCAGGTGACCGAAGGCTGCACTGGCACACTGAAGGCAGTATTGGACTTTGTCGTTGACGTCTGCCCTTGTTGACAGTAGGCTCCTGAGGTATGGAAAGTGGTCCACGTTGTCCAAGGCCTTGTCGTGGATTTTGATAATCCGCAAGATCCTGCAGATCCATTGGCAGGATAGGCGCACCAACGTCAGTGTTCTCGCTCAGGCCAACATCCCCAGTATCGAAGCTTTGACCACACTTGATCAGCTCCGATGGATGGGTCACATCGTCCACACGGCCGATACGAGACTCCCAAAACAATCGCTCTACTCGGAGCTCTGACACGGCAAGAAAGCCCCAGGTGGGCAGAGGAAACGCTTCAAGGACACCCTCAAAGCCTCCTTGAAAAAGTGTAACATCCCCACCGACACCTGGGAATCCCTGGCCCAAGACCGCACAAAGTGGAGGAGAAACATCTGGGAAAGCGTCAAACACCTCGAGTCTCTTCGCCAGAAGCAAGTGGAAGCCAAGCGCAAGGAGCGCACGTCAACCCAAGCACCCCACCCACCCGCCCCTTCAACCACCGTCTGCCCCACCTGTGACAGAGACTGTAGGTCCCGCATTGGACTCGTCAGTCACCTGAGAACTCATTTTTAATGTGGGAGCAAGTCATCCTTGGTTCCGAGGGACTGCCTAAGAAGAAGAAGAGTAATGGATTCTCTTCCCGTCCCCGCATCATTACCTCTGGAGGCCCCAAAGATCTGTCCTTGGCTCCGTCCTCTTCCTCATCTACATGCTGCCTCTTGGCGACATTATCCGAAAGCACGGAGTCAGCTTCCACGTGTATGATAACAACACCCAGTTCTACCTCTCTAAAATTTCTCTCGAACCCTACATTGTCTGTGCTGTTAGACTGTTTGTCGGACATCAGACTTGGATGAGCTGCAATTTCCTCCTATTAAAACATAGGGAATATCAAAACCCTTGTCTTTGATCACTGCCAAAATAGCTGCCCTTGACACCGATTCCTTCCCCCACACTGGCCACCGACTTGGGTTAAACTAGACTGTTGTGATAAAGTTATGATGCAAGCTGCAAGGAATTGAATGTTAAATTTGCAAGATATTGCAATTTTCAGTGACCATGAAATTAAATAATCACAAATATATCACATTTGTCATTGTGGAGATGTATTGGGAATTTAAAGTAGTTACAGAAACATTCATGTGCAGTATGATTAATGGCGAATTTTAACCAGTGTATAAACAGAATTACTGTTCCTGCTGAAAGCTTAACTTTGTTCCTCCTCTTTTGAACGTAGTGACTCACTGTGTGTGGTTCAAAGGAAGCCGATGGTCCTCTGCTACCATGCCCAAGTGGCTGTTCGTGTATGAACGTGGACAATTGGTGTTTGTGGCTGTTGCGATGTCCACAGCCTGGCTGATCAAACATTATCAACATATCCGATAGCATTATATCCTACCACAATTCTGTAGAAAGAAAAATAATTTTTTTAATGTATATAGTACCTTTCACGATCTCAGAACATCCCAATGTGGTTAGTCCATTAAATCTTCCTTTACATAGTTTCAGAATAAAGGGTCGCCCTTTTGGAACTGAGATGAGGAGGAATTTCTTCTCTGAGGGTTGTAAATCTGTGGAATTCTCTGGCCCAGAGGGTCATTAAATACATTTAAGGTGGAGATGGACAGATTTTTGCAAGATCAGGGAGTGAAGGGTTATGGGGAGCAGGCAGGGAAGTGGCTTTGAGCCCAAGATCAGCCATGATCTTATTGAATGGCGGAGCAGGCTCGAGGTGCCATGTGGCCTATTACTGCTCCTATTTCTTATGTTTACGGAGCCCCACACAGGTTAAACTTGGAGTAATAGACCCATAGTTTCATGGGACTGTGATGCTGGCGGTATAAGGCTGCTGGGCTTGTTTATCCTCCATCCGTTGCACTCATACCGTGTAAAAATATCAAAGCCACTGTAAGACTGGAGACCGAGTACAGTCATGCTCACGACGATAACACACAGTTGTTAAAGTAGAACAAGTGCAGCAGACTTTAGCTTTCTTTAATTGATTCAATTAAAGGGGATACCTTCAAATTGGCTTCATTTTGGGAAGAAGTTTTATTAAAAAAAAAAGTGATGCTGCACCTTTAACATTACAGTTAAGGCACAAATAATCTTCCACAAAGTAAGAAGTGTTAAAATTGTGATGAATAAGAAACATTTGGGTATAAATTTGTCATGGCTGGCAGCACAAAACGGGCAATAGAGATTCAGCAGCCACATTTTTGCACTTCACCTGATTTTCTATTCAATTGTGCTACCGTTCGATGCATTTGTGTTTTTTTCAAGAAATGTCCCGGTGTGTAATGTGTTTAAGTGTGCATTCTTTGGCATAATATTAATGCTGTTTTAACTTTTGTTTTCTAGCCTTTGAGACTAGACATCAAGCGGAAGCTGACCGCTCGGTCTGACCGAGTGAAAAGTGTAGACTTGCACCCAACTGAGCCATGGATGTTGGCCAGTCTTTACAATGGCAGCGTCTGCGTGTGGAACCATGAATCCCAAGTATGGACGTTTTTTTCCCTCTTCCATTTCTGGTGGCTGTTACAATTGTTAAATAGTGTTTAATAAAATGTATAGTATTTCAGCCATTACAACTCTGCTCGCTGGGATTCTCTCCTAGAATTACTTTGCCATACTATCTGTTTCTGTCTCCTAAAAAACATTTGGTCCTTAATGAGAGAACTTTCAATATATGGTCAAATACATCAGAAGTAAAAATCACCTTGCATAGAATCATAAGTAAATTACTTTCTTGTATATAATAGCCCAGAGTAATAATTAACACCTCTATCTTCTTTTCTTCTATGATTGCATATTGTGCTGTATTTCTATGTAAAGTGGTGGTAGTGTAATGAAATAGATTACACAACTTCCACTTCTGTGATTCAAGTCAGCACACAATGAAAATTCTCCTCCTTAAGTGAAAGTTTAGACAGATTCAATCAGTTCCTACTGAGCAAGAGCCAGAATCTCGCAACTGCTCAGAATAAGCCTCAAAATTGACAGTGTCACTTAGAGAGACAATAGTGAGGAACAGAAATATCTCAGTCCTACTGTAGCAGGTGCTGTTTTGAGATTGTGTTAAGAGACCTCTATGTAACAGTTCATATATGCAATTCCTGATCTGGGAATGCCTGATGTCACTGGGCACAAAATATGGGCAAAAATGTCATCCCCCAGCCCTGACATCCATCATCTAATAAAGTAAAAAAGTGATCAAATTAAACAAGTTTATAACTTGAATATTCAAAGAAAAATAGTAACATCACCTGGATCCACTTATTTAGTTTCCCTCTTGTGTATTCTCACTTCTCACAGTATTGTATAGGTTTTGTATAGTGTAAGCAAATGAGCATGTATGTAAGGGTATTAAAGTGAATGAATTATCACAGTTAGTAGTGAAAGTGGATTTTGAATAAATAAGTAACATTTACATTTTACTATCGTTTTACATTTTTGTACTGTTTGTGTGCTCTTCCAGACTCTAGTGAAGACATTTGAGGTGTGCGATCTGCCTGTGCGGGCTTCCAAGTTCGTGGCCCGAAAGAACTGGGTCATCACAGGAGCAGTAAGTATCTTTGGTTGTGAATTTTGAGAAGTAGAGCTCCCTTGCTGGCTCAGCTGCTAAATATGCAGCTGGATGTGATGCAGAGCCATACTGACCAGAAGTTTGTGGGAGTGATCCCTGGTATCTATTGAGCTAACTGATCTCAGCTGGGTAGTGAAAGGGGCAGTGCATTTGGCCTCACAATCCCCAGACAAGAGAAGGGAAAAAAAACAACCATCCAGTTGAAAGCGCATGTGTTTGAACATCTGTTGAAGAGAGGCTACCAGCCTAAACTGTGATGGCCCGTCAGTATTGAATAGCCGGCTGATGCTCATTCCCAGGATTCACACTTGAATGGTTACTTGGTCGAGGTACCAGAGGGTTGCTGACAACTGTGGAACCAGTAAGGAGTCAGCACTTTCAGGTGAGATGGGGAATTAAAAAAAACAAAATCAGAAATGGATTGATGAAGGAGAAAATAACTTTTTTAAAAGCTATGTACCTTACTAAAAATTGTCCGAACTTTAAGTATTTGACCAGACCTTTCCCAAGCAATCATTTGTTTGTGTGAAATTGCCAGAGAGGATTGTCCATCTCAAGAAGGCAATCATGGGCGGGTAGATTTGTCTCTTGGTACTTTGGTAATACTTTATTACATGTTTATGTTGTGCAAAGCAACAACTCGCCCTTCAGATGAGATAACAGTGAACCAAGGTTATGTTGTTCATGTGGACATTATAAAGATGATGGTAGCGCTGATATTCTGGAGGAATAAGATCAAATGGGCCACCTTCATCTGAACCAGTCTTTTGACCTTGTGATGTCATGGACTTGCTCAAGGTTGAATGTGCATTAAAGCTATGAATTGGGATGGTAAATGTAATTACAGGGATCGGTAACTAATGAAAAGTATGGCAAAAATGTCACAGCAGGAAGTAAGTTTTGTAGCCAGGAAGTTCCTACCAAAGACCAGATTTTAATATACTGTAGGTCATCTCAATAATCATTTGATGGTAAAAGTTGAGTCTTCGGTCTCCCGTCTCCCATCTGTTTAATGAGTTATGTCAGTGCCATGTGCAATTCGTAAACTTGCTTAATTTATCAGTCACTAGTCTCTGCCCCGCTGCATTTTGACATGTGTTAGTGAAAGTCGACTTTTTTTTTGTGTTGACTTGAGGGTAAAAGTAATGCATCACATTTTATTGCCATTTTCTTGATTAGGTGTCTGCTCTGTCATTTTGAAGCAGTGGTCCAAATTTGCTGAAATGCCTAAGAACAAAATAAAACCTAGCTTTAAGCAGCTAATGGCTCTTTTTGGATTTGCATGACATAATTTGTGTCTTGTAATTTAGGATGATATGCAAATCAGAGTTTTCAATTACAATACACTGGAGCGAGTTCACATGTTTGAAGCTCATTCAGATTACATCCGTTGCATTGCTGTTCACCCGACTCAGCCTTACATCTTGACCAGCAGTGGTGAGTGTATATTACTTCAGACTTATTTCTTTAACTTTCAAGTTTTCCAAATATCGTTGTCTGCATGAAGAATTAATTAGTTTGTATTTCTGATCAAACTTCTTTTGATTCTAACACTAGTGAGTAGAAAATTTTCTGCAGGTTTTGTCTTGCGGTAGTTATAGAATCTTGTTGATTTATGAGATGGTTTCAAAAACTGGTAAATTCTGTCCTTGAACGTGTTGTCGCCGCCCAAATCCGTGCCCATCTTTCCCGCAATTCCATGTTTGAATCCCTCCAATCAGGTTTCCGCCCTTGCCACAGTACCGAAACAGCTCTCGTCAAAGTCACAAATGACATCCTTTGTGACTGTGACAAAGGTAAACTATCCCTCCTCGTCCTTCTTGACTTGTCTGCAGCCTTTGACACGGTTGACCACTCCCATCCTTCTCCAACGCCTCTCCACCGTCGTCCAGCTGGGTGGGACTGCACTCGCGTGGTTCCATTCTTATCTATCTAATCGTAGCCAGAGAATCACCTGCAGCGGCTTCTCTTCCCGCTCCCACATCGTTACTTCTGGTGTCCCCCAAGGATCTATCCTTGGCCCTCTCCTATTTCTCATCTACACGTTGCCCCTTGGCGACATCATCCGAAAACACAACGTCAGTTTGCACATGTACGCTGACGACACCCAGCTGTACCTCAATACCACTTCTCTCAACCCCTCCACGGTCTCTAAATTGTATGACGGCTTGTCCGACATCCAGTCCTGGATGAGCAGAAATTTTCTCCAATTAAATATTGGGAAGACCGAAGCCATTGTTTTCGGTCCCCGCCACAAACTGTTCCCTAGCCATCCCTGACTCCATCCCTCTCCCTAACATCTGTCTGAGGCTGAACCACACTGTTCGCAACCTTGACCCTGAAATGAGCTTCCGACCACATATCCGCAGCATAACTAAGACCGCCTATTTCCACCTCCGTAACATTTAATGTCTCCGCCCTTGCCTCAGCTCATCCGCTGCTGAAACCCTCATCCATGCCTTTGTTACCTCTAGACTTGACTGTTCCAACGCACTCCTGGCTGGCCTCCCACATTCTACCCTACGTAAACTTGAGGTGATCCAAAACTCGGCTGCCCGTGTCCTAACTCGCACCAAGTCCTGTTTACCCATCACCCTGTGCTCATTGACCTACATTGGCTCCCGGTTAAGCAACGCCTCGATTTCAAAATTCTCATCCTTGTTTTCAAATCCCTCCATGGCCTCGCTCCTCCCTAACTCTGTAATCTCCTCCAGCCCCACAACCCCACCCCCACCCCCCCTCCCGAGATATCTGCGCTCCTCTAATTCTGCCCTCTTGAGCATCCCTGATTATAATCGCACAACCATTGGTGGCCGTGCCTTCTGTTGCCTCGGCCCTAAGCTCTGGAATTCCCTGCCTAAACCTCGCCACCTCTCTGCCTCTCTTTCCTCCTTTAAGACACTCCTTAAAACCTACCTCTTCGACCAAGCTTTTTGTCACCTGCCCTAATTTCTCTATGTGGCTGAAATGTTTTGTCTTACAATACTCCTGTGAAGCGCCTTGAGACGTTTTACTATGTTAAAGGCGCTATATAAATTCAAGTTGTTGTTGGTAGATGACATGCTTATCAAACTCTGGGACTGGGAGAAGAAGTGGACCTGCACCCAGGTTTTTGAAGGGCACACCCATTACGTTATGCAGATTGTCATCAACCCAAAGGACAACAACCAGTTTGCAAGTGCATCTTTGGATAGAACGATTAAGGTATGTGGACAAGGGTGAAGAGTGGTGCAAAGCCATTTGGAAGGAAGAGCTGAGAAGTCTTTTATATGGTAGCTAAAATCTTTCAGAGTAAAAGAGCGTAAAGCTTAAAGTCTTGGAAACAATTTGACTTAATTATCCTTCAGTCTAAAATATGACGACAAACATAGTGCTGTGGTGGTGTGTTGTACATTTGGTTTGTATTGTATATTTTTCTTTGTAAAGATCTTAAGTTGAGTAAATTGTGGGTTGATATTCTTACTCCAGGTGTGGCAGCTTGGCTCATCCTCGCCTAATTTCACCTTGGAGGGCCATGAGAAAGGAGTGAACTGCATTGACTACTACAGTGGTGGTGACAAGCCATACCTGATTTCTGGAGCTGATGACCGCCTAGTTAAAATCTGGGACTACCAGGTAAATAGAAATAATTCAATTGGTAAGTAATTGTTCATGCAGGTTGAATAATTACGTAGGATTATTTTATTGTGAAATGCACTGGATTTTATTTAACACTACAGTTTGACTCTGCTAAGTCATTACGTAATTATACAAAAGTTTGGCTGTACTCTTCATTTTGATTAGAGTGCAAAACCTCTAGCCAATTGGACCAATAGCTGACAAAAGCACTGATCCTGCAACAGAGCTATCAGTATTCCACCAATATAAGAGAAACTAATAATACGCTTTGTATAAAATTGTCATTGTTTGCAAAAAGCCTGCACTTGCGACACAATCCAGTGAACCTGGTCACCTTTCCTCTGTGCATTGATTGCTCCATTGACAAATGCACTGAGCCAATTAACTAATACAAATTTTTAGTCCTGAAATAATAAATACGAATTGTATATTTTAACTGAAATAATGCTGTGTTGTCTGTAGAATAAGACCTGTGTTCAGACACTGGAGGGGCATGCTCAGAATGTCTCGTGTGTGAGCTTCCATCCTGAACTTCCAATTATCATCACTGGATCGGAGGATGGTGAGTATTGTACACGTTTTAATAATTGTACTTAACGCTTACTGTATTAAAAGTTCCAGTTTAGATTTCCACCACACTCTATTAAAAAAATCCAAGCAATTACTTTTTATAGGATAAAATTAATCATAGTTGATAGATTTCTTGTCGTCTTGTCCCGTCTTCGTCCCGTCTTCATCACAGTGAACCATTTGTCTATTACAGTGGTTCTCAAACTTTTTTGGTTGAAGGACCCCTTTTCAAATTGATGAGTAATCACGGACCCCCCCATCTAAATTGTAATACTTTATATAATACTTATAATATGAAAGTGCTTCATGTAAAGTGTTTTAATAATGGCCCAGAAATTCGGGTCGGGGGCTTCCCGTGGGTATAAGCCCCCGACCTGCACTTACCTAGCACGCTGGCCGTTGAGCTGTGGGCCCCCGTGGAATTGCGATCCTGGGCCTGCTCCAACTGCCGGCGTGCAGTGCTTGCATATCCCAGGGGCGCAGTTAGTTCGATGCGCCCCCTGGGATCACGTGGGCCGTGGGGAGCCAATCGGAGCAGGGAATGCTCCATTCATAAGTTTGACAGGAAGAGCTGTCAAAACTTATAAATACTACGGGCCCCAAAACATCACAAAATCTTCAAATAAATTTTTTAAAAACGACATTTTTTAAATAAACTATAAATTACATGAAATAACTATTTTAAACAATTTAAATTTTTGAAAAAAATAATTTTATTTCTAAGGGCTAAAAATAAACTTACCTTTAAAGTATTTATAAAAATAATAAACCTGTGGAAAAAATGTTTTAATTTTAATTAATTCACCACTTAACTTGTAAAAAGCAGGCTTTAAGACTGCTTTTTAAATGTGTAAATTCTGGAGACTTATCCTCCCGGGAAAACCTGCAAAAAAAATGTAGGTTCGATGCGCACGCGCAGCCTCTCCTGCACACGCGTTCGACCTCTTAACCCCTGCTTTCAGGGGAACGGAAGTGCCGGTTTCCCGCGCATGCGCAGTGCATGCAGGACACCGGCACTTCCATTGGGCATACGGGTGAGTACCCCGTGTGTACTCACCCGTGGAGACCCGAATTTCTGGGCCAATGCTTAAGAAAACGGGTATTTACTTACAGATATCGGTGAGATGGGTGTACCTGCTGCTCACACCAATTCTGGGTACTCCGCAGTAACTGATGGCCACTGTTAGCCACTTAGTGCTTTTAAAGCTGTCAGCAGGCTGGGCAAGGTGATTGAGGGCAAGCACATCCTGGGATGCTGCTGGAAGCATGACTCGCTGCCACACTGTCCCAATAGCATGTTCTGTAACAGCTGCACTGTGGGATTGTACGTGTTTGCATGAACACATTCAGGCACATGTTTGAAGGGCCCTGTAGGCGCTCTGATCATGTGTTGGGAGGATGGCACAGGGTTTTTTTATGGTATTACGGTGATACAAAGGTAAAATCCTAAGTGTGTTAAAATTCTTTCATTGTTTTTGCCCATTTTCCCATATTACCAAAGCAGGAAAGGGACCTGGGGGTTTTAATGGATAGGTTGTTTTATAAAAAAAAAAAAAAAGCTCAGTATTTGCAGCCAGACAAGAAAGAAAGTAAAATGCTGTGATGTAAAACTAGGGGTGTGACTAAGAGTGGGAGGAGATGATGTTTAAGTTATATCTGGCCTTGGTGAGGCAGCATCTGGAATACTGTGTTCAGGTTTAGTCTTTGTATTACAGGAAAGATGTAAAATGATTGGAGGGAGTCCAGAGTAGAGCTATGAGGCTGATTCCTGAACTAAAAGGGCTGAGTTATCAGGAAAGATGGTTTCCCCCCAAGACTTCATTTTCTGGAAGAGGGACTGATGGAGATTTTTTTAAGATTTCCATGGGAATGGAAACTTTGGATTGAGGAAAATGTTTCTGTTGGGTGCAGTCTTCAAGGACTAGGACTGCACAGTTTAAAACTAAGGACATCAAAGGAATATAAGAAATTTAGGCAGCTTTATTTTTTTAAATAAAAGGGTGATAGAATTGTGGAACAGATTACCAGTTAGGGTGATGGAGAAGAAAAGAAGTTTTAAAAAGGACTGAATGAATTCCTGTTAGTAAAGTGATGCAGGGGTAATAGTTCTAGAATCATGGTTAAAAAAACTGATGAAACTGTTTGGAAGAATAGGCTAGATGAACCAATAGTGTTGTGCCCAAAATGTTACTATGTATGTAACTGACGAATTGTATTTAATTCTTTAAAGGTACTGTCCGCATCTGGCATTCAAGCACTTACCGTCTAGAGAGTACGCTGAATTATGGGATGGAACGAGTCTGGTGTGTGGCAAGTCTGAGGGGCTCCAACAATGTGGCTCTCGGCTATGATGAAGGCAGCATCATCATTAAGGTATGCAAGCTAAAATACTTCTGTTTGAACATCCATAATCTGCAATGTGGAGATGTAATTCTGTTATGTGCACCAATCATTTAATGGGAATTTGGATGGTGTGATGTTTGTTTCTTGATGCATCAATAGAGCTACACGGGTTGGATAAATAAAATAACACCATGACTTTTGATCCATTGTGTTTATCATTGTTGACCGATTTTAAAATAATACATACTGTAAAATGTGGGGCGGTTCTAAATCTGATCTTTGTTTTGTGCAGTGACGAGAAATATCTGAACTGATGATATGGGGCATATTACTCTTTGAGATAAAGTATATACTTACTATCCTGGGATTCATACCCACAATCACCTGGTTGGAATGTAGTTGCATTGTTCATTAGTTATAGGGACCGTTCTTGGGTCAACTTTTTTTCCACATGAGTTAAAAACAGGCTTGTATATAACTACTTTAAATTCTTTATACAGTCATTTCAGTTGTGTGCTTGTTTTTTTAGATTTGTGGTGAAATTTGTGCTCCTCAAGATGAGAAATGTTGCTGGGAATGTTGCATGCTTTCACTTTTGGCTCTCAATATTTGTGTTAAGTACTCCTAGGTCAAATATAAGTGCAGAATAAAAGTAAGGTAAAGTTTATATTACTCCACCAAGCAACGTATCTAAATTCCTTCACCGACTTTAGAAGATCATACCGTGCTGCATCAGTGTGAAATTTTCCATTACCCATACCAGCTTATCCTATGACCACCAGTCACTGAAAGCAAATATGCAGGTGCAGCAAGCAGTTCGGAAGGCAAATGGTATGTCGGCCTTCATTGCAAGAGGATTTGAGTACAGGAGCAAGGATGTCTTACTACAGTTATACAGGGCCTTGGTGAGACCACACCTTGAGTATTGTGTGCAGTTTTGGTCACCTTATCTGAGGAAGGATGTTCTTGTCATGGAGGGAGTGCAGCGAATATTCACCAGACTGATACCTGGGATGGCAGGAATGACGTATGAGGAGAGATTGGGTCAATTGGGCTTATATTCGCTGGAGTTTAGAAGAATGAGAGGGGATCTCGTTGAAACTTATAAAATTCTAACAGGACTAGACAGACTAGATACAGGAAGGATGTTCCCGATGGCGGGGGAGTCCAGAACCAGGGGTCACAGTCTAAGGATAAGGGATAAGCCATTTAGGACAGAGATGAGGAATTTCTTCACCCGGAGAGTGGTGAACCTGTGGAATTCTCTACCACAGAAGGCAGTGGAGGCCAATTCATTAAATATATTCAAGAAGGAGTTAGATATATTTCTTAAAGCTAAAGGGATCAAGGGATATGGGGAGAAGGCAGGGACAGGGTACTGAATTTGGATGATCAGCCATGATATTAAATGGCGGAGCAGGCTCAAGGGGCCGAATGGCCTACTCCTGCTCCTATCTTCTATGTTTCTATGTAGAGAGAGGAAGCTTTCATCTCCCCAATCTGGATTTGAACCCAGATATTAGTAGAAAGAGCCCCATGCTAACGCATTGCTACTCAGTCCTTCCCTCATCCAAATAACTCGTTTACAATATTTGCGTTTTAACTAGAGAACTTTGTACCATTTAATCCACATGTTGGTCTTTCTTTGCATTCAAATGTGATGGAGCGGTCTGGTATTTGACGACATTTATACTTAAATATTTTTAGCTTGGTCGTGAAGAACCAGCAATGTCTATGGATGCAAGTGGTAAAATTATTTGGGCCAAACATTCAGAAGTCCAGCAGGCCAACCTCAAAGCAATGGGAGATACTGAGATAAAAGATGGCGAAAGACTGCCCTTGGCTGTGAAAGACATGGGAAGTTGTGAGATCTATCCACAGACAATTCAACACAACCCCAATGGAAGGTAAGGCTTTAACTTTCCCCAGTTTCAAAAAATATCTATCTTTTAACAACTGCATAGTGCAAAATGGACTACGATCAATATTTAGTTTGTATTGAGCCAAAGATGGGGAAATAGCGTAAACAGATTTTCACTGCTAGCGGGCTGTTACTTGGATAACTTAGTGAGCTCTTTAAAATGTAGAAATTTACTGTTTGTAATTTTAGTAAATTGTGCTTTAGTTCCTATTTGAAAATAACATACATGTCCACGTGTTACCTGGAGCATTAAAAATGTTACTTTTTTTAGCACAGTATTAGAAAAGACCATGTAAAGGAAATACAACCTCTGTCGTTGGGGTTCGACATATATCATTAACATCAGGGAATGAGACATTCAGGAACTTTTACCTCCCTTGTACCAACAAAGATAAATAATAAAACAAACTGCAAAAGAAAAAAAGGCATTATTTCTCTTTCAAAGGGAGGGAACCTTCTCCCAATATCTTTAGAAAATCAGGCTTTTTCCCTTTTCTGTCTACTAAGTGTTAATATTAATGTTGCTGTTAGTTGCCTTTACTCTTCAGTGCTAACTGGTTTGTACAGATTTCATAACAGATTTAGAGTTGTATATCATTACATGTTGAGTTTATTTTTTGCTTTGGAAGTGAGGATATTTTATCTTTGAACTATCAATTTCAACTGGTTACTTGGGAATATGACATTTTTATTCATGCATTCATTTCAATTTTGATATTTAGGTTTGTTGTGGTCTGTGGTGATGGTGAATACATTATCTACACTGCAATGGCTTTGAGAAATAAGAGCTTTGGGTCCGCACAGGAGTTTGTATGGGCACACGATTCTTCTGAGTAAGTAAAATTCAAGGTACATGACTTTAATTTGTGATCAGGAAATGCTTGAGTAACAAATGGATTTGTTTTTTTTTCCAGATATGCAATCAGGGAAAGCAACAGTGTGGTAAAAATATTCAAGAATTTCAAGGAAAAGAAATCCTTTAAGCCTGATTTTGGAGCAGAAGGTAATGAGTTGCAGTTTACACAACCCCATTGTATTTATGGGAGATGATATCCAGAGCTAGCAAATAGCCCTTGCCTGCAGAGTTTTGAATACTGTCCATTCTCCATTTTGTTATGGCCAGGAAATGGAACTTTCCTTTTCTCAGTTCCCTGAAAAAAACATGCACCTATGTAACATTTAGTAAACTGTACTATTGAGAGCCTTTGGGTCAGCCCATCATGCCACTAGAATGAGGAGATTATGTCAACCATTTCTTAGTAGAACCAGAAAGTCTCCATTCACTGGGAATAAAAATAGAGGAAAGGGATTTGACTGTTTCTGTGTGTAGTATTTAAAATTGGAAGGTTCACTGGAAATGGTTAAATGCCTTTATAGTTAACCTGTAATTTACATGAAATGCCATATAGATGGAGAGTTTAAAGTGAAATTATTTTTTACAGTATATATACATAAAACATGACCACATCTCTCTGACCCATATAGAGTGCTTTTTAATAAGCAATTATGTAACATCTTGAACTGCATTTTAAATAAAGATCCTCAAAACATTTATGAGTCACACACT
Organism: Somniosus microcephalus; assembly: GCF_052327205.1. NCBI lineage: Eukaryota > Metazoa > Chordata > Chondrichthyes > Squaliformes > Somniosidae > Somniosus > Somniosus microcephalus. The sequence goes on along the minus strand of NC_140992.1, from coordinate 90,816,054 downwards.
GCAAGCTGGTGAGGGACATCTGTTTTACAATTCAGAACTAAAATGATACCTGTGCCAGATATCCTCTCCCTGATAATTCAGAAAGTGTCTCTGTGCTTTGAACTGTATGAAAGTAGAAGGTGAATAGAGGCCATGTTGAGAGTGGGGATTAGAAAGAAGAGACAGCTTGGAGCATAAACAGAGCAAGATAGATGAGGAAGATGAGTGGGATCTAAAAAAAGAATGATGGGATAAAAGAGGAAGCAAGCAAGAAAGAGAGATAATAAAGCATTATCAAATACCATGTAGGCCTTACCTATTGAATTCCTTAATTTTTCTTGTCACTGATTTCCAGGTGATTCACAAGGATGCGATGTAGTTAGGCTACGAAGACTGATTAGTAACTTTCAGTTTTATGGAGCACGCGCCACACTAAATTATTAAAATCTGAAGATTAAGTTCTGGAGTGGCGGCATAAATACATGTCTTTCAAATACATTTACAGGCATTTAGTCTTATTTTTCTTAAATACTTGTCTGACATTCTTATTTGAATATGATAACTTTAAAGATTTTCTTATTCCCAGGCATCTATGGCGGGTTTCTCCTGGGTGTCCGGTCAATGAATGGCTTAGCGTTTTACGACTGGGATACCACTGAACTCGTCCGCAGAATCGAAATACAGCCCAAACATGTAAGTGATATGTAAATGAATGGACTGCCATTTGTGTTGTCAGAAAACCTCGGGCAGCTTGCGTACATGGTTGGAATGTGCTGTATACAACCTGAAGAAACAAGCTGACTTTTACTTGAGGAATAACTTTTAAGTAGCTTGTGGAAAAGACTGCCATTTAGCATTAATGCAGCCTCTGTTGAATTTTTTTGTAAATTATTCCAGGTTTAATGGGGGTAGAAGGGTGTGTGGCTGGTGACAAGGGAGCAGAAATGGAAATGGTCTGAGTTCTGCATGGACTTAAATAATGTATAAAGGGCCTTTTCTTGTGCCTACACTCTTAAGTGAGGGTAGGCATTTGCTACAGGTACGGTAGTATAGTGGTTAGGTTATTGATTATAGTTGTATTTTAATTTTCCTCTCCCAATTTTCCCTCCTTTCCTGAAGGCACTGACCCATGATGGGCTACGGGTTCATGGGCAGCAGCTGCCTCTGTTCCCTTCAAGTGACAATTTTTCCCTCTAAATCCAGACCATAAGTGTTTGTAGATTATTCCACTGTCTAGGGCATCACAGTCAACCCTAATCTTGTTCTCGCATGATATCCACAAACATGCTCTTTCCTAATGGGTTCACTGGATAGCGATCACTCATAGGAACCCAGGGTGATCTTTTCTCCTTCCCCAACCCAAGGGTACTAAGGCCCATTGCAATACCTATACCACTATCCTAACCAAGATCAGCTGATTCAAGATCGAACTTGGGGCTTTGCTGGTCTATCGTTTGATACTACATATTGCAGACAGTGATCTTAATCACCTTAGCACCAGATAGCAACATGGTATTCTTTTTCCTTGCAGATATTCTGGTCAGACTCTGGTGAACTGGTGTGCATTGCCACAGAGGATTCCTTCTTCATTTTGAAATATCTTGCTGAGAAGGTGGCTACAGCACAGGAAACACATGAAGGAGTTACAGAGGATGGCATTGAAGATGCACTTGAGGTAAGATGCAAGTACTTAATATAACAATTGAGAGGTTACTTAGAGAAAACAATGAAAATATGGAAATCATAGGCTATAAAAGCTGCTTGAATAGAACCTGTATTCTCGATTACAATAGGCTGTAATTATGCTGCACAAGCCTTGACATGTTTCTGACTTTTTTTCTTTCTAACTGTTTGATACTGAGCAAGGCTTTCACTGTTGAGTTACTAGATTTGTTTAATTCTTTCGGACATACTTTTTCCAGGTTCTTGGTGAAATTCAGGAAATCGTGAAGACTGGATTGTGGGTAGGAGACTGCTTTATCTACACCAGTTCTGTGAACAGGCTTAATTACTACGTTGGTGGAGAAATTGTCACCATTGCCCATCTTGACAGGTGAGTAGGAGAGCGATGGGAAAATCGCATGGCATACATATAAAATTCAGTACAAAATATTTTGGGAAATACCTGTGTGGTTCCTCTATATATTACATACAATACAGCTAATATTCTGGAACAAAGCTTCAAAAATTTGTAATTTGTTGATATGTCATTTACCAGATCAGCTTCTGCCATGAATAATGAAAGACAGCTACTTTCCCCAAAGCATGCCTCAGGAACAGTAGTGACTGATTAAAGGTGTGAGCCAGTGATCACACAATTGCAGCATAAAATAACCATCCAACTTTCCCTTTAAAAAGAGCCTTTCAGTCTTAGCTGAAGGAAGCTTTTATTCCTTTGATGCATGTTAGAATAAGTTCCATGGATGCCAGTTGCCCTCCTATCCCCAATAGCCATCCTTCATATGTGAAGCCTAAGACGTTGAGTGTTGGCAGGCTGTTTACTGCGGGGACTTCCCCGGCAAGCCCAATCCTATTTTCACCCAGCACTCACTCATGCGCACATTCCAGCAGGAATCATTGCTAGTGACTGGAGCAGGCTGGAGTATGTTTTTGTCCCTGCTCCCTAGCCTAGGGATGTTGCAACCAATTGTGTCTTAATTAAGATCAGCTAACTGAGCACAGACCTAGGGTGGGTCTGGGCCCTTCTCTGTATGGCTTAGTCTGCATTTACTCGGTAGGTTATAAAGGTAGCTGTGAGAAGTCTGCTAACTAGACTCTTGCATGTGAAAATTATCTGCGTAATTTAAAAAAAAAAAAAGTTTCATTAAGGACCAATGTTAAAAACCAAAATTCAAGTACCAATATTATCTTTTCAGAACTATGTATCTCCTGGGTTATATCCCAAAGGATAATCGATTGTATTTGGGAGACAAAGAGCTGAACATCGTCAGCTATTCTCTACTTGTCTCTGTGCTCGAGTACCAGACTGCAGTCATGAGGAGGGACTTTTCTATGGCTGACAAGGTTCTTCCCACAATTCCAAAGGAACAGAGGACACGAGTAGCACACTTCCTAGAGAAACAGGTTAGATGGAATGTGACCACATTAAAAGTCAAACATGTACTCTCCAGATGGTTTCATTCAAGAGATGTTCCTCAGCAGCTTTCAGTCTCTTACTAATCTATAACAATGTATAATTAAAAAAAAAATAAGCAAGCATTTAAATTACAGTACTTGTTGAGCACTTCTGTAGCTAATCATAGTTCCAATATAAATAAGACATAACATCAAACTTTAGCTATGACCGTAGAAGACTTTGTTTTTGGATGTATTATTATTTAGCTGTTCTGAATTGAATGATACTGGGCATTTTTCCTCCAGCAGTGTGAAAGCCTACATAATTCCCAAGTACATCAAAGGGGGAATTAGAACAAGTTTCACGGGTCGTTCTAATGGTTGAGGAAAACTCTTTGTATATCCATGCACATCCTGTGTTAAATGCAAGGGAGGTCTGGCAGTCAAAAATGAATGAACTGCTTAATTTGTACTCCTCTAATTTGTCTAAAATTGATTGGGATATAGAAAAATAGGCATGTGTAGCAGGTAAAAGATTCCACTCGTCCAAGACCCAGGCCAGCAGGAAATATATTTTAGATGTTGCACAGTGGATATACAGATTGAAATTTGGTGATGTTGGGTGGGGGGAGGGAGGGGAAGAAAAAAAATCTTTGGGAAAAATTTACGAAGAAATAGAAAATAGAGGAAGGAAGAAATACAAAAGTGAAAATAATGAAAATTTATAGTAACGATAAAATCAGTACTTCTGGCTACAGTATCCTTAGAAGTAACTTTGAAATGGTGACCAGTCATTTTCTCTCTCCTTTTTGTTTATCTAGAAATCAATGTTGATATTTGTATTTTAACCTGTAGAGTTGTGTGTTTCGTTATGTCAGTTTTAACATTGAAAGTCACTGGAAAATCTTGTTCATATAACCAGACAGATTCTTCTTTGCTTGTCGTCTTCATTCTGAATAATAAACCATGTCCATGACAATTTGGTTCCTTCTACTGCTGGATTTATTTTATTATCCCAGCACCAACTTGTCATAATCTGAGCAGCAGAAAAACTGTAATGGGATTGTGCTTACCGCCTCACTTGCAGAACCAAATCAGTGTTTGAGTCACCATTTTCAGCTTTAACTAGTGCCTGTCCCAAAGTGTTATTCACAAGTAAGGATTTAGTACTTGTGGCAGAAGCATCTTCTCTCTTTCTCTTTTGAATATTCATCCTTTACCTTGGGGACATTTTTTAGGTACAGGAAAAGTTCTGATATCCGGCACCGACGGGACCGGCGTGTTGCCGATATATCAAAACTGCCGGACATGCAAAGTTAACGTTGAAGCATACGGAGATGAAAATCTCCATATTTGACAACAAACACTGTTGCTCAGCAACAGCTTGTAAACACTCGGCCCGTACCTTGGAAGCATCTCTGAAGCTGTTGCTAAGCTACAAAGACGCTTTCCAGAGCCTGCCTGTTAAAAGAATGCTAGGAGAAGAAAAAAAACCTAACCAAAATGGCTGCTGATTTCTGCCATTAGAGTGAGGTTTCCGGCCATACAACCTCCGGATAAACCAAAGTTTCCTGTAATATTTTCATAACTTTCTGCACTTGAAAGTTGTGTGATCCCACAGTTTGCAGAAATCTTATTACAATACTATATTGTTTTAAAAAAAATTAAGCTTAGTCTGTAACTCAAATTCCCCATTGCCCCTTTTGCCTGTTTGCAGAAATTGGAGGTAATTTAGTGTGTGGCCCTGTGCTTGGTTTAAAAGAAACATAAAACATTAAATTGCAGTGGTCGGGCATAGAGTGGTAATGTGGTTTACAGGGAAGTTTGTGAGCAGCACAGAAATTATGTGATTGCTTAAAATTTAAAGTCGATAAGCTTTCCATTCTAAATCATAAACTAAATAGATTCACATTTTAGTTTCTGCCACAATTTATTTTAATCAGTACTATTGATTATGGAGATCATGTTGCTTTCAAATTAGTTACACTCTCCTGAATCGCCTTGCAACATTTCCCTATGTTAAAGGTGCTATGCAAATGCGAGTTGTTGTTGTAGTCCTTTTGGGATGAGGTGACTGTTCAGATTTCACTTACTCCTATGTAAATAAGAATGGTATTTAAATATTGCAGGACTAATTTCAGGCCCAGAAGGATAAAGACTGGTGCATCAGCAGATCCTGCTGAGGGACAATATCAAATCTGCTATTTTAAGTCTGAACAGAACCAGGACTGGTAGAGAATACATTAGTGCAGCTCATTGCAACAAATCCAGCCTGTAAGATTTGCTCCAGAGCATCTTGGGAAAAGCTGGAAGTGAGAATGCATTTTTCGCACGAACCTTCAAGCTGTTTTCTTTTTCCACACACAGGGTTTCAAATCACAGGCTCTTGCAGTATCCACTGATCCAGAACACCGCTTTGAACTAGCACTGCAGCTTGGAGAGCTCAAGATCGCATATCAGTTGGCTGTAGAAGCAGAGGTAACACTTGTATTCATCACTTTTAATGTCTTTGTTTCAAAAATTAAAAGTGTAGAGCGTGCGGCTGCATTAGATGATAAAATTCAGTGGGAAGATGTAGATTTTTTTTACATACTTGTGTTTAATTGAACTATACTGAGTTAAATTGTCAGGCCCATGAACGATAATAAGAACAAGTTTTTTTTTATGTAGCTTATTACAAACTTCAAAGAACCATATTTGGCTGGTCATGTGTGTAGTTGCCCCCCGGCCCCTTTCATTTTCCAAATACCAGATATCGAAGCAAACATAAATCTTTTTAAGCAATTATTTTTTATGTTGTCATTTGTATAATTTCAAAATGGCCTCTTTCTAGTTTCTTTGTTGTCACATCTTTTTTATTTAAAGTGATATTTTTACCATTTAGTCTCGTCTAGGCTGCTCCCTACAAATTCACCTCCACTCAGCAGCTTTGATTGGGAAGCCTTGTGCAAGAACCTCGATCGACCATTCTGTGGTACAGTTCTACTGTTAACCCTCACCTTTTTTTTGTTTTGGGGAAGGGTAACTTTATCCAGTGCCACGTACATTTGTAAAACAAAACCAGAAATTGGTGGAAACTCTCGGCAGGTCAGTCATCATCTGTGGAGAGGACAGACAACTTAACATTTCAGGTGTAGACCCTGCATTAGAACTAGAAGATATTACAGATGAACAGAATTTATAAAGGAATAGATCAGAGAGGGAGGGAATACACAGACACGCACAGGTGAGAAGAAATAGAATGCTTAAGTATAAAACAGGAGATAGTTAAACAGCTCAACTGGTAGTAACATGAGAATAGGAGGCATAATGAGAGTAATTAAAAATATTTACGAGGCACACAGAATTTGTGAATAGCTAAGAGTGGAGTGGGGGTTGTGGTTAAGACAGGTGGAAATGGAAGCACAAAAAAACTGGTAAGGTTCGGACAGAGGGTTCCCACCCCAAGCACCAGCCCTATGTAAAAATGTAGCTTTCAAAAATGCATTTTCTTTATCCATTTCATATAGTCTTGCAGTTGATTTCAGGTCCGTGGCCCTGCACAACATTTTCTGAAAATGTGTGCAAAATTGCATCAGGATTCAATAAACAAACTGGCACATTTTCATGCAAAATATCCCTTTTTATCTCCACAGTCAGAACAGAAATGGAAGCAGTTGGCAGAGCTTGCAATTAGTAAGTGCCAGTTTGCCCTTGCCCAGGAGTGTTTACACCATGCGCAGGATTATGGTGGACTATTGCTGCTGGCTACTGCTTCTGGCAATGCTCCAATGGTTAACAAATTAGCAGAAGTAGTTGAAAAAGATGGCAAGAACAATGTCGCCTTTATGACTTACTTCATGCAAGGAAAGTAAGTATTTCAGCTATAGACTTTACCTTAGCTTCTTTGAACACATGGGGGGTGATTTTCATTCAGAAGTCGGGAAGGAGGCAGGACTACAACTTTAGGGGTTGTAGTCCCGCCTCCATCGAGATGCGGCCAATCCATGCGATTTTCACTTGATTGACCTTGTTGAGCCCGCCCAGCGGACTGTGCCGGCTGAATGATGGACTCCCGAAACCTAGAGGAAGGAAGGCTGTAAAGGTAAGTACAGGTAATTTAAACTTCTTTAGACACACCAACCTTTGCACTCATGCACCCGTCACTCGCCTGAACACCGACATCTCGACCCCTCCAAGTCCTTCAACTTGACGGCCCGACGACTCTAACCTGGCGTGGTTTGGAGCCGTCGGGAATCCCACATGACAACCTTCAAAATAGGGATTAGGCTAAAAACTGCCTGTTAACTACCTGTTAACAGGCAGTTAATTGGCACTAATCCCTTCCCACCTCGGGTCGGCGGGTCCCAGTGCGGGGCGGGTACCCGCCTCCTTTGAAACTTACATGGAGGCGGGTTTTGGGCGGGATGGTGTCGGGACCCCCGAATTCAGGAATTTAACCCCCCACACGCCTCCAATCCCGACTCCACGGCACACTGAAAATCGACCCATGGTTTTTAAATTGCAGATCACTTGACATTGACTACTGCATGCACTTCATTTTTTTTTTAAACAGATTAGCAAAGTATGTTTTTGGGATGTCATTTTCATAACTGTCAACCTATGGTTTCCAAGGCAGTGTGGATCTAATTTTATGATAATGCCTCCTTCTCTTGGATGCCCCCACCAGAGGAAATAGTTTCTATCTACCATATCGAATCCTTTAATCATTTTAAATACCTCAATTAGATCACCCCTAAACCTTCTATACTCAAGGGAATGCAAGCCAAGTTTATGCAACCTGGCTTCATCATTTTACCCTTTAAGCCCTGGTATCCTTCTGGTGAATCTACGTCATTCTGCATCCTAGGTCAATATATCCTTCCTGAGATTTGGTGTCCAAAACTGAATGCAGTATATTACATAGAATATACAGCACAGAAACAGGCCACTCGGCCCAACTAGTCTGTTCTGGTGTTTATATCCGATCTGTACAACTGACTTTTGAATTCCAACCCAACCTGAGATAAAGGCCAACATTCCATTAGCCATTTTGATTTATAATTTTCTCATCTTGTCTGAAGGTGCTTATTGTTGCTGGGACATGGTTCCATCAGTGTAGGCAGTTCTTGACTCTACTTCTCCTGAGTAGCCATTCTTTATGTATGAACCTAGACTGTCGGGAGGGCATCACAGCTAAGCCTGTCCTTGCCTGATGAGCAGGCCACTGGATAACAAACAGAAGTGTGAAATCTTTTCCCCTGTCTCTCTCCTCTTCCCCCAAACTCTCTCCCCAGACTGCTAAGACCAGTGTTGCTCTGCAACTGTTGATTCAGTTGAGAGCAGCGAATGCAACATAGACTGGAGATGAGACCTGGGACTCTGCATTTATTAACTTTTTAAATAAAGTTTTTTTTAAGAGGTTCAGATCATAGCTGAATATTGAAATGATTAACTAATATTGACTGGGGTTGCAGTGAATTTAATAAGAATGTTTAGGTATTCTGTTTAAACTCTCAACTATTTTATCTTTTCTTTAAAAAAAATAATTCTATGTAGGCTTGACAATTGTTTGGAATTGCTGATAAAAACAGGACGCCTCCCGGAAGCTGCCTTTTTTTCCAGAACCTACCTGCCAAGTCAGGTCTCCAGGTACGAGTCAGCAGTTACAATTCTATCATAGCACAGTGCCTGTTTACATACAAAAATACACACACACAGTAAGTTTCTGCTCTGATGCAAAGCTTCCCTTTCAGGGTTGTGAAACTGTGGAGAGAGAATCTCTCTAAAATAAACCAAAAAGCAGCAGAGTCACTCGCTGACCCCACCGAGTATGAGAATTTATTCCCAGGCCTAAAGGAGGCTTTTGTAGCTGAGCAGTATCTGAAGGAAACCAGCAGCACTAAACCGAGACCTGCCAGGGATTACCCCCTTGTCACTGTACGTAACAGCATTTTTCTGCATTATATAAATCCTGTGAATTTGAAGTTAAATGAAATTTGCCAGTGCTAATCTTTTTTCTACCAATTTTGCTTACTAGCCAAATGAAGAAAGGAATGTTATTGAAGAATCAAAAGACGGTGTACCATCTCTGCACGGACCATCAGCGGAGGTAGCTGCTTATTAAACGCATCCTTCATTTCAGAGTTGGAAAACTAATGTTGTAATTTCAGTGCAAAGCAATTAAATCCCCCAACACTATGAACACTGATTTTGAAGATGCATATTATTTTGCAGTTTGAAATGATTCAAACTGAAGTTGGAAATTACAATTCAGAGATCCAGAACCTGCAGGTGTAAGTTGAACTATTTCGTACTTGCTTTCTACCACTAGAGGACTCTGAGGGACTCGTGACAAACTCAGCGAGGGACTCTGGTGGCAGAGATGTAGCCCTGCAGCATTTTTGAAAATATGAATGTTTGTTCCTGGACCAGTATGATATATAAAAAAAATCTTTCTGCCTACTTCCAGATGTATACAAAAATACTTGGTGGTTATTTAATTACAAGATTTCAGCATCTCTAAGTGATTTAAATCTTTTGGCATTGTAGAAACATGATGATGATGATGATGAGGAAGCAGTACCAGTTGTGTCTACACTAGTTACATCAGTGATAGCAGAAGCAAAAGCTGTATTGGAATCAGCAACTGTTTCTGTGCCAGCTCCAGCTGACTCAGAAATGGACCTTCAAACTAAAGAAAAGGTAATTAGCTTAAGCAGTACATGCACGCAACTCATTTAAGCAAATCCATGTATGTAAAATTTTAAGAGGGCAGATTTGCAAAGATGAACTAGATTGATTGGACTGTCCTACTCGGCAGTGACATTAGCAACACGGATAAAAATGGAATGTCTACAAAACCATCCTTTTGGAAAAGGAAGTCATCTATGTCCTTAGAGTTAAAAGGAAGGCACATTGTAAATGGTGGATGTTGGTAGTTCGGTCAATATTGTGTAACTTGATTTTTCAAAAAACATTTAAAATGCCACACGCTAAGCTACTAAATAAGGTTGTGTCCTGTGGGACGAGGAGGCATATTTTGGGTTGGATAAGGAATTGATTACATTCTTGTAGACAGAAAATAGTTATTAATGGTAGTGGTTCTGCATGGGGAGTGGTTACTAGTGAAGTCCAACAAGGATTGATGTTCTTCACCATCTTTATTGATGATTGGATGAAGGTGTCCGAGGAACTGCCTGCTACTTAGATGATACTAAGATTTTTGTCGGTGTAAAAAACTTAAATGAGCAAAATAGATTAAAATTGGATTATAGGTAGATCTAAATACAATGGGGGAATGGGCCTCACATCTGGCAGATGTCATTTAATATAGATAAATGTAGTGTTATGCACATGAATAGGGGCAACGTCAATCATGTGTATACACCATGCATGTTTGCGTGCTAAAGGCTACTGAGTGGGGGAAATGACCTGGGTTTTTCAGTGCATGAATCTTAAGGTCCACGACCAGTGCCGTGAGGCTACTGCCAGGAAGATTAAATACAAAACCAGAAATGCTATATTGACTTTGTATAAGGCACCTCATTTAGAATGCTCCATCCAGTTGTGGTGCCTTCACATGCTGGGTGAAGTAGAGATCCCCTAGATTGATACGTAGTTTTAAAGGCCCTTCGATACCTTGAATAGCTTAGAGAGCAAAAGTTTTTCTAGAGAAGTGTAATCTTTGAGGTGATTGAGTTCTTTAAAATAATAGGATTAAATTCAGTCTGTGAGTAGTCTATTTGAGTTGGATAAGTTAGGGAGGATCAGGGGACATGAGTATAAGTTACGTAAGCATAGAACTAGGTTAGATATCAGGAGATATCTTTCAGTCATTGTACTGAAAAAATTGCTAGCACGTGCAGTGAATGAATGTGAATTCACTGCAAGAATTCAGAAGGGAGCTGGACAAATTCCTGAATGTGGGTAACATAACTGCATATAGAATGTTGGTGGGGGATGTGCCTTCCAGTCACCATGGTCTCCTGGAATTTGAACGCTTTTGGGGGCAGGAGAGGAATTTCTCAGTTTAAATTGGCTTGTTTTTGCCTCTCCCAGGAGATTGCATGGCTGATGGGTGGGAGTGGCAGATGGGGATCATGATGTGCAGGAGTTATACCATGACATGAACCAGCTGTTCTTGCTCTGTCCTTCGTTTTTGTATATTTGTAAAACATGATCCTGAAAATCTATTTTATGGAGCAAATGTGTAAGATTTAATTTAGTAATTGCCGTGCTGGAAATGAATTGTCTACAGCAAAGGGGAAATTTGAGTGCAAATAATCAGATCTGGAATACATTCAGTAGTTTCTGCAGACTTGATCAAATCAGTGAGCCACAGGTCTTTTCCTATTAGATTTTTTATATATAAAGCATCTTTGACTCCATATGTAAATGTGAAAGTCCAAAACATCCTTGGTCTTTTAGTAATTTTATTCTCTTGTTTTCAGTCTCTGAATGATCTTGATGATGATTTGGATAACTTGGAGCTGGATGACATAGACACTTCTGATGTTAATTTGGATGAAGAATTCCTGGATGATTAAGTTGAAAACCAAGTATATTTAAACGTGACCAAATTTCTATTAAATGAGTGAAAATTCAGCCTTTGCTTATAGAAAGATGTTGCAAATTATTCAACTTTGGACAGTTCTAAAATGGAGAGAGCTGATTGGGCAGCAAGAAGGTGACATTCTAAAGTGCGTTTTGTACCACACTACAACAGGCGGCGCAGTTGCCAAGCCAGTAGATCAGATCAATAAGATTGCCTGGCTGCCATAGACATACCTGTAAAGTAAGAAGTAGTGGAGTTGGTGTTTCATAACTGAATAGAAGTGCTCCTACTGTTATGCTGTATTAACTCCAAATAAAATCGATTACATTTTTTATGACAACTCTGGCGCATGTGGTCTGTTAAAGTGGGTAAGCCACACTCGTCTACAAAGTGCCTTGACTAACCCACGTTTATTATGAATTGTGCAGTCCCATCTTTCATGAAGGAGAATGGGATTGGGTTTCAACTTAAAGCATAAAGGGGGAGAAATTCAGTACCTTCGCACATCCAGTTAGCGCCTGGCAGTGCCGCTGCTACCAGTTAGCGCCAGGCAGATCGTGACATCATTGAGTGTGCAACACTCGCTGGGCGCCCGATCTGCAAAATTATTGCCCCCTGCCTTAGCGCCTCGCCCCGACAGCAACCGGGAGAGGAGGCGTGGAGCAGTCGGTAGCCAGCTCCAGGGGCGCTACTTAAAGGGATCATGAGTAATGAGTCGCAGCTCTCGGGTTAGTGCTGTTTCACTGCTTCCTTCTCAGTTTGACATTGTGCAACAGTTTAAATCGGTCATTTAAAGTTCGTTTATTCTCGAGTGTTGTGGCTACTAAAAATTTGTTACACTTATTCTCACAACATAAAGTGCTACACTTGGTTACATTAATGGGGGGGCTATACAGTACTGGCAGTCTACCGCGGAGGGAGCGCAGGCAGCGAGAAAGATTGGAACATGTGGCCAGAGGGAGGAGGAGGGCCATCAGGTCTCTCAACAGGAGGACTTGCCCTCCGAGGGTATTCTGACATCACTTCTCCTATCTTCAATTAAATGAGGAGCAGTATATGAGAAGGCTTTACCAAGGAGGTAGTCACAGAGCTCTGCCACCTTCTGCAACCAGACCTCGAGCCTTTGACGAGGACAGCTCTCAGTGGTAGTCAAGGTCACTGTCACCCTCAATTTCTTCGCCAGCGGATCCTTCCAGTCTGCAACAAGAGATATAGGTAACATCTCGCAGTTCGCCGTCCATCGCTGCACCTGGGATGTCAGAGGCTCTCTACAGTAAAAGGGACTACATTTCCTTCCCTATCACCATAGAGAAGCAGGACGAGCGTGCATGTGACTTTGCCAGGATAGCGGGATTCCACTTGGTGCAGGGCGCCATTGACTGCACCCATGTGGCTTTGTGGGCACCGCATAACAATCCCAACATCTTCCGTAACCGCAAAGGCTACCACTCAATGGGCATTTGGTATGCTACCACACACAGCGAATTCTCAATGTAAATGCCTGCTATCCTAGCAGCAGCCACGATGCCTTCATCCTGCGCCAGCATTCTTCCGGCCACCACACCAAGCTCGAGGCTGGCTGGTCGGAGACGAGGGCTATCGGCTCTCCACCTGGCTCATGACTCCCTTCCCGCAACCCCAACACTACTGCCTAGCACTCATAATTAGAGCTATGCCACCACCAGGAACATCATTGAGCAGACCATCAGAGTACTCGAGCAACGGTTCCGCTGCCTTGACTGCTCGGGAGGAGCCCTCAATTATTCGGCGGAGTGGGTGTCCCATTTCGTCGTCATATGCTGCGTGCTCCACAACTTGGCCTTCATGAGGACCCAGCCCTTGACACCAAGGTTTGCAGGACCACCTCAGGAGGAGGAGGCAGCCACTCAATCGGCCTTCGGGAAGGGACTGTGACCGCCTCATCAGACTACAGTTCCAATAAATTAAATCCCAGATCCCCATTGCTCACCACATCTCCATCATTCCATCCCTATCACAAGCCATTTCACAGCGCAAAGCTGAAATGAGACACCACAAAATAATCCAAACTGAATTAATAAATTTATCAATAAGTTAGCACATATTTACATTAACTATTCACCCTTGTGCAATCCCATAGTGCCTGTCATTACTGTGCCTTTGCCTACTTTAGTGCTCTGACGAAGTGTTGGCCCAGTGGCTGCAGCACAGCGGGTAGAAGGCTGCTGAGTGTCTGTGCAGGAGACGTCAGATGGCCTGGAAGGCCCGGCTGTAGACGACACCATCTCAGCAAAGGCGGCAGCAGTCTGGGCTAGCTGGATGACGGGCAGCGTCAAGCGGAGTGTCAGCGGTGGGAACAGGAAGGTTGTCAGCCTGAGAGAGGATAGCAGGTTCCTGCTCCACTGACCCACTGCCACTCCCCTGGGGCAACACCTCAGCATCCCTCGTAATCTGTTGTAGTACAGATTGCTGGCCTGCTACGACACCGTGAAAGCCCCGGTCGACGGTGCTAGACCCAGCCACAATGGTAGCAGTCAGAGCTTGCGTGGCATCAAGCTGAGACTACATGGGAGCAGTCAGAGATTGAATGGCACCAACCATAGACTGCATTACAGCACTAAGACATTGCGTCGCTTCCGCTTGTGCCGCAATGGAAGCTGCCAGATCACCCATCACACACTGCATCAGGTCTGGGTCATCATGATCTCTCTGGCAATTGACCATCCTTTCCAGATAGGAAATGATGGGCTCCATGGTGTGCGCAGAGCTTTGTGCAATGTTGGAGGTGGACTCGTCCACGCTTCTTACCATTACCGAGAGGCTCTCAGGCACCCTTTTCATTGCATCCATCATCTGTTGCATGCCTATCACCCTTCTTCTAAAGGCCTCCCCATCGAGGTCCTCATCTGAGTCCTGTGCAGCAGAACTCGCGCTCCAGGGAGCTGGCTCCCAAGCTACCCTTTCCCCCTGGACTTGCTGTAGCCCGCTCGTTCCCGGTGCATCACCCTGTGCAGATCCCACTACTATACTAGCCTCTAAAGAACGTATAGTGCCAGTATCTGAGCTGGCGCCTACGGGTGAGATATGCAGTGATGCAGTGTCTTCTTCTGCCTTGCTCTCAATGGTGTCCTCCACAACAAGCTGCTCAGGTGCTTGTTCATTATCTCATAGCATAGAAGCACAAGAGTCAAGTTAAGGTAAGGGGAGGGAGGCAGGGAGAAATGCATGCATACAGCATGATTAACTGGAAAGTGCGAAAAGTTTGTGGGGTGAAGGGGAAGTGAGAAGGAGTAGGGATGAACATACTGTTGTCTCCAAGGGAGTCAATGTCACTGGTGGCCACAGCGCCCAATAATCTGCAGCACTCTATTTTCCAACGCAGACAGTGGTTGGGTGTCGGCTTGTCCCCACCTGCTCCCTCCTGTTGTGAGACTCCTTGGCCTGCAAGAGAAAGTGCGTGAATGAGTGTGGAGCTTGTGCCTGCCATAGTTGAATAGCTGTCATTGTGTGCAAGGTGTGAGATGTGGGTGAGAGTGTTGGTAGCGATTGTTGGTGGGCGACTGCTGGGGGTGTGGTGCTTTGGCCAGTGTGTGCAGATTGTGGTTCAAAGGGTGGTATGTAGCATTTTCCGAGGCATTGACTCACCCTGACCACCCAAGTGAGGTCGTTAAATTTCTTCCTGCACTGTGTGTTGGTCCTGGGGACCACAGCGCTGCCCGAGACATACTGGGCAACCTCCCTCCACATGGCACAGAAGACTTGCGGCGAGGGCTTCCTGCCATTTGCTGGGTAGAGCCCTCCGTCTCCACAGCAGACACCAACTCCTCCAATGCTTGGTCTGAAAATTTGTGGTCTCTCTCCCTGGGGCGTAGATCTGCCACCATGACACCTGCTTGAGTCGTCCTGCTCCTTGGGCTTAGCCTTAGCCTGCTCCTGCTTGCTGACGCAGGTTCACAGCCAGAAATGCTGAGAATGAGGTTCTGCAGCAACCCCTTTAAGAACTGGAAAGAGCCTGTGGCAATGATGACTTGTGATTAGATGGCACCTGATCTTGGTCAGTGCTTTGAGTGTAGCGCTACTGAGCTAGGCCTTTAGCGCTCCAATCCTTTCTTTGTGCAATGCGACTGAATTTTGCGTGCAGCGAGATTCATTCGCGCCTGGTTACCGCCCATTCCTGGTCTATAATGAATTTCTCCCCCAAAGTATTTACAGAGAAAAGGAAATCTATGGATATAACAAACAGTATTTTCGACACCAAACTGCACTTTTGTAAGTCAATGAAGATTTGTGTTATATTGGGAATACCTTCAAAGCAGTGACAAATAAAATGGGAAACTATTCATGTTTAATATTTTGCAATAAAACAACCATATTCAAATGTTCCATAAGTATTTCACAAAAGACTACTGCAAATTTGATGAAAAATAAATTTGAACAATTTTATTGGCCAGTTACATTACTGCTCTACGCAGTTCCTCAGACAAACTCTACCACTTTGTCACTTTCGAGGACAATTGCTCGCTTCTCCAGTGATTTTATTGCAACGGTAGGGCATGTCTACTGATCTAAAGCACTGAAAATGGTTACTCCGAAGACCAAGTTTTCTTGGGTGACTTTACGCTCAACAATTTCTCCCACACACACACACAGATGGTATACTACTGTAACTCATTAAATTAAGCACCATTCAAAGCATTGTCAACTCATTTCAATAACCTCAGTATTTGTTTCCACAGTGGATGGAGGCAATCCAATCAAATAGAGAGTATACAATTTTACAGTTTCAATCCACAACTTTACTTAATAATAATTTAAATGGGAAATGTGGCAGCCCCTTCACAGTATATTGGCCATATTCCCTAGGTCTTCATAATGTATGATTTATCTATGCCATTAAATTACAAGGTAATCCATTCAAATGCCAAATCACAATATGGAGCTGGAGTGCTATCTGTCAACTCTTAGCAAAATCCATCTGGCTAGACGGTTGAACTTTCTTTATTATTATAGCCTACATTTGTGGGCATCAAGACAGGAATGGGTTCAGCAATTATGTCCCCCACAGTCAAAACAGGCCACTGACACAGTGTGCCGAGGCTTACACCAACAAGAATCACTTGGGCAATCATCACCCATGGAACCATACTCCAGTTCTACACCATAACCTTGTGGTAAAAGTCCAAAGATAACATGTCTTACCCATCCGCTTACATTCTAGGTTGAATATTTTTTTAATTAAATGACTTCTTGCAATAGAAGACCTGGAATTTTATTTCCACACTCCCTGAAGAAAATGTTGTTTGTACAAGTTTGGTCACAATGATGTGATGGTTCCAGTAAATGCTTTTTTTCCAAAGAGATAAAGTTTTGATTCGACCATCTGTTAAGTTCTTGCACAAGCCAAATTCAGAACTGTTGGATTGGACTGACGGATTAATTTTGTTCTTCATTCCTATGTAGATCCTGATTAGCAGAGCTGTTGAGTGCTTCCTGATAAACTTGCAAAGCTAATTCAATGTAGCCTCCCTTCTTGGAATCAGTACGAGAAAATATCTAGAAAAATAAACATTGCTTAATGTTGTGGCTTAATTTAACAAAGTTCCATCTTCCTTTGATTACTGATAGACAAAGGTCAAGTTTGAGATTTTGCATTAATGGTTCTGTTTTGTAAATACCTCATTGAGAATAAGATGGAAATAACTGTCCTTCTGTAAAAACAGTCTGCTTTAATTATTTAAAAAAATTCCAGAAATGCAGCACCAAAATCTCAGGTCGAAACACTTGTTTCCAAGCTTCAATAGCAGGGTTTTTTGTCCACTGAACAAGTTGTGTGAAGTTCCACTAATCTGTTTTTCAATAAATTGTTGCTGTAATTATCTTACAATTTAAAAACTGAATTCAAAATCAGTGTTGCACTTAGAATTTTCAAAAGGTGAGCACATGTGTAATTTCCCTGGCTACTTTGATCTCTGCAAATAACTTGTGTAATCTGCAATATTGTTCTGAATCAACTCCAAAAAATGGTTACATTTTTAGGTTTTGATCCCTGTTTCTAGATCCAATCTAGCAACAGTTAAATGCAGATTAACATTTCTTTTCTAAAACCCTAACAATATGCCTTAAAACCAACCCCCAAGTGCACTGCCTCCTGCACCAGTATGACATTCCATTTCCCAGATCCTTACCCTTGTGGATGTTCTGAATAAAATTATCAAAATATAATTTTACGTAGGTCTCTTAAGCACTAGCAAGGAGAGAAGACTTTCACTCCATCAGTCAGGTCCAGGAGCGCTGACCTCCCTGTCCTAAATTTCTACATGCAAGAGTTAGATTGCCACTCAAATGGCAGAATTCAATGATTATGCAGGAAGAATTTGAAAACCATGTATGCATTCATCTTAAAGAAAGATCTGTAAATGTTACCTTTATCAGGTCAATACCCTGGGCTTGCTGTTCGTTTGCCTCTTTTGATGATTGACACTCTCGGTGCAGCATGTGATACAGATGAAGCACACTTACGGCATCATCCATTCTGCAAAAAATTACAAATTCAGTGCTTTAAAATGCTAACTACAAAATAAACTTAGCAATATTCCCAATAACAGACCAGTATATCAAGTTTGTGAGAACTGCAGCAATTGTATTTTATAGATCCAAACTCAAATAAGTTACTAGAAATGATTTTGTTTCTCATCCTCTTATTTCCACCACCTCCCTCTCCTCCCCCTATCCCAAAACAAGTGATGGTAAAAATTCTTAATGGCCTGGATTTCACAGTAGGAATAAAGGTGAGGCTATCAGCGCTCACTGTTACTAAGGAGTAAATCGGACAGCAACTTCCGGCGTCTGCACATGTGTAGTTAAATCTGGAAATCAGCAAGTTGCTGTCCGATTTGCCCTGCTCCTCCACAAGCTTCACTACACCGGTACATCGCCGAGAGTTTTGGCATTAAAATGCATGAAGGGCGTGAAGTTGCAGTATTTACCCACTAGATACCCACTAAACACACCAGAAAAAGTTAGGGCTTGTGCATTCAAGTGTAAGTGAATTTTTAACGGCGTGATAAGTCTTAATGACTGCCAAACAACCCTCTGGCCCTGAAAATTTACTTTTACAAATGTGGAGTCTCATTCCATCAGATTTTAATTATTGTTGGAGATTTTTTTTTTTAATTCAAGTTTTTTTACTTTTTCTTTCTGTTTCTTATATCTCAATCCCATCTTTCTTTCCCTCTCATTTTGCTTTCTGTACATGATTTTACATTAAGTTAAATATTCTAATTTATACTTCCTGGTTTAGACTCTGCGTGCCTCAGTAAGGATTCTTCAATCGGATTGATTGAAGAGACACGCTGTTGCTTGCCTTGTTTACACAGGCCCCAGATCCCCTGTAGAGGGTGCCGGGCTGTATTGGACTCCTGATGACCGCAAGTTGCTGTGCAAAAGCCCACGAAAAGTCTGGGTAGCTGTAAGCGTAATAAACGGCGACCGCTGTTAGTTTGCCGCTGACCGCAAAATCCAGGCCAATGTATTGGTGCAATTCCATTTGGCAAATATTTATGGCCTAACCTTCATTTTAAGAAGTATGTTCCTCCCAGTAGATGGTGCTGTTACTTTAAAATCATTTTATGTCAAAGTTACTGCACCCCTTCAGAATGGGATAATTTGTGGACACATTATTGCTGCATTTTAGTTTCACCAGCCCACATCTGTGTATGTTGGCTATAGATTTTGATGAACTTGTTCACAAAGCCAAACATATAATTTATTTGCTTACACTTTTAGCCATCTCCATTCATAATAGTTAAGTACAAAACTTAAGTAGACCAACTCTGTATATGTCATAACTATAACCGATTCAGTGAAACTGCGAGAAGGGTGGTGAGCGATATTGTAAAGACAAGGCCACTGGTTGTACATTTTTGAAGGACAAACTGACGAACATGGAAAGTGTCATGAGGGGATTGAATTTACCCATTTCCCCCTAACAGTAGCTACACTGTAGGACAAAGTATAAATCAAGAAATAATGGGGGCTTGTAAGTGTTGTGTATTTTGAATGTTGTATTTGAATTGTCCCACATAGCTTACCGTAGTTGTGATGTGCAATGCACTATGGTAAATAGAGTGCATAAAGTTGAGAATATTCTCTGGAAAGGAGGGCTGTTAACTGAACTCTGTCTCCTGCATACTCTTTTAATTGTTATACAAGTAAGGTTATTAAACTTACTCTTAATTGTTATACAAGTAAGGTTATTAAACTCTTGAGATTTAACAAAAGTGGCGACAAGGACGTCTGAACTTACGTGGCTCTGCAGTGCGGAAGATAGTCGGGTTTTACGTGTTTAAAACTGTTATTTGTGCCGTGGACAGTTAATTAAAGTGAGGCTGGCTCGAGGCTAAAGGAGCTCGCAATGGCGGGAAGACGAGATGGCGTATAAGGTACTAACGACTTGAGGAAGGGGAGGAAAAGCAGTGAGTAAATCGGGAAGGACATTTATTCAACTGTGAAACGATGTGAATTGAAGCACTAAATAACTGATAGTGATTTTAGTTGAGTTCAACATTGGAAGGATCCTTAGTGAATGATAATTAGGAGCCTGAGAGAAGGAAAATGGCTGGAATTATCGGTAACATTGGACCGTTTGATGAGAATGTCGAACAATGGAGCTCATACACAGAACGATTTGAATACTTCACACAAGCAAATGACATTGGAGGGAACAAAGTAGTACCTACATTGTTAAGTGTGATGGGACCAAAGACTTTCAATCTTTTGCGTACTTTAGTGCATCCAGATAAACCAGGGACTAAACAATATAGCGAAATTGTGGAGATACTAAAAGGGTATTTTTCACCCAAACCCCTAGTCATAGCTGAGAGGTTTAGGTTCCACAGGCGTAACCAGGAAGGAGGAGAAAAAGTGACAGTCTTTTTAGTGCAGCTACAAACATGGTTAGAGCACTGTGAGTTTAATGATGTGCTAAATGATACTATAAGAGAGGCTACTGTGTGGTATGAGAACTGAAGCCATACAGAAGAGACTATTAACGGAGAGTAATCTGACTCTACAAAAGGCCATTGAAATCAGTATTTCCATGGAATTGGCAGCTAAGGAAGCTCAACAGTTGGGTGCAACAGAAAAAGTGCACAAAGTAAGAACAGAGAGCCAAGGGCCATGCTTCCGTTGTGACAAAACGGGGCATCTTGCGTCTGTATGCTGGTGTGTGGACATGGATTGCCACAGCTGTGGTAAAAAGGGACATATTCAGCGCGCATGCAGAAATAAAAAGGACATAGAGAAAACGTCAAAGACGGAAGGAAGAAAAAAAACATTCAGACAAAAGATGAAGCATGTCCGCTCTGTAGAACAGGACAAAACAGAGGCAAGTGACACTTCAGAGGAGGAACTATCACTGAACGTGCTGACTATAGTTGGGGATTCGCATGGCTACTGGATCTCACCCTTGCTAGAGGGGCAGCCTGTGCGAATGCAGATGGATACCGGGGCAGCAGTATCTCTTATGTCAGAGACAGTCTACAAAAAGACATTAAAGCACCTTCCACTTCAGCCAGCTAACATAGCGTTAAAGACATATACTGGTGAAAGAGTAACCGTGAGAGGTATCACTGAGGTCACAGTTCAGTTGAATGGACAAACTAAGAAGTTACCACTCTACATAGTTAAAGGAGACTACCCCTCCCTGCTGGGACGTTCGTGGATGGAGAGAATAAAATTAGACTGGTCATCAGTCTATATGATGTCACACAATGATCCAGGCTTATCCGCCATCTTAAAGAAACATGCAGAAGTCTTTAATGGAGAACTGGGTAGCATTGAAAGATATTACTGTGAAGCTTCGTATTAAGCAGGGTAGCAAACCCAAGTTCATGAAGGCATGACCCGTACCTTATGCCATCAGACCAAAAGTCGAGGCTGACTTAGAAACCCTAGTTGAAAGCGGAGTACTAGAACCAGTCAGCGTGAGTGAATGGGCAACGCCCATCATACCAGTGCTCAAGAAAGGGGGTGGAGTTAGGATATGTGGAGATTTTAAAGTAACTGTTAACCCTGTATTGTCAGTGGAACAATATCCGCTCCCCCATATTGATGATTTGTTTGCGGGACTTGCTGGGGGCCAGAAGTTTAGCACAATCAACCTCTGTCAAGCCTACCTGCAAATGCATGTGGATGAACAGTCACGAGAAATGCTGACTATTGTGACACACAAGGGCCTATTTAGGTATCGTTGACTTCCTTTCGGAATTACATCAGCTCCAGCGCTTTTCCAACGTGCTATAGACCAGATCCTTAGTGGATTGCCTGGAGTCCAGTGCTACTTAGATGATATCTTAGTTACTGGGTGTGATGACCAAGACCATCTGTGTAACTTGGACGCAACACTACAGAGACTGAGGGATTACGGACTCAGAGTTCACAGCGATTTTTTTCAGGCATCAGTTGAGTACCTTGGTCATGTGATCGATGCCACAGGCCTTCACAAGGCACCGTCCAAGACCAAGGCAATCGTGGATGCCCCAGCACCTGAAAATATCAGCCAGCTGCGTTCTTTTCTAGGGTTACTGAACTACTATGGACGGTTCATACCGAACCTAGCCTCGATGCTGAGGCCGCTGCATTGGTTGCTATGTAAAGACAAGAAGTGGGAATGGACTAACAAGTGCCAGGAGGCGTTCATGACAGCAAAGGACACGCTCCTGAAGTCAGAGGCTTTGATGCATTTTAACCCTTCATTACCAATACAGTTAGCTTGCGATGCATCATCATATGGTGTGGGAGCAGTCATTTCTCATATCATGCCAAACGGAGAAGAGAAACCGATAGCATTTGCATCTAGGACTTTGAACAGAGCTGAAACTAACTACGTCCAAATAGAATGAGAAACACTGAGCATCGTTTTTGGCATTCGCAAGTTTCACCAATATTTGTACGGGAGACAGTTCACCCTATTAACAGATCAACGCCCTCTCACGACCATCTTCGGGCCACATACAGGGATTCCGTCGCTTGCTGCGAGCAGAATGCAAAGGTGGGCGCTGCTGTTGTCTGCACACACATTTGACATTAGATATCGTAAGTCTGACCTGCACGGCAACGCCGACGGTCTTTCCAGGTTGCCACTGCCTGTCACCAAGCCTATGACGCGTAGCATGGACATCTGCTATTTTAGGCAGGTGGAGAACGCGCCTGTTACTTCGACACAGGTCCGACGAAACACCAGAAACGACCCAGTGTTGTCTGCAGTGCTGGACATTATCGTCAGGGGCAAGCTTGACAGCAATGACCCAAATCTGAAACCGTATCTCTTAAGGAGAAACGAACTGTCGGTGCAGTCTGGATGTTTGTTGTGGGGGAGGAGAGTGGTTATTCCACCATCGCTACGGAAACCAGTGTTACAGCAACTACACTCTGGACACTGCGGAATGGTTCGTATGAAAGAAATAGCGAGGAGCTACTTTTGGTGGCCGGGTATGGATGGACAGATTGAGGACAAAGTTGTTCCTCATGTCAGAGAGTTCGTAATGTGCCACAGCTTGCACCTCTTCACCCCTGGGACTTTCCGGAGGAAGCATGGCACCACATTCATGTAGACTTTGCAGGTCCATTCGAGGAATGTTCCTGGTGGCTGTTGACGCGCACAGTAAGTGGCCAGAGGTTGTTATAATGAGGTCCACCACCGCTGAGAAGACCATCGAGAAGTTAGGTGAGGTGTTCAGCTGATTTGGATCTCCGATGCAACTTGTCTCAGACAACGGTCCACAGTGGGTGTCACAAGAAATGGCTACATTCCTGCAGGCGAATGGCGTACAACATATCAGGGCTGCACCATACCATCCTGCGACCAATGGTCTAGCTGAGAGGTTTGTTCAGACCATGAAACACTCTCTAAAGGCATCGCAAGGCCAGGGAACGCTTCATCAGCGCCTGAATAGTTTCCTGTTGAGTTACAGGAACACACCACACGCGACCTTAAAGCATCACCTGCCACTCTACTGCTCAAAAGAGAGCTACGAACCAACTTCGACCTGCTGAAACCGCCAAAGGTGAAAGACGTGTTACAGCATCAGCAGGACAAGCAGATCAAGCGACGTGAACAACGCTCCAAAGACAGAGTCTTCAGTCCAGGTGAACATGTGTTGACACAGAACTACAGTGGTGGACCTAAGTGGGTTCCTGCTACTGTCATTGCACAGACTGGTCCAGTATCCTACACTGTACAGACACCCGAGGACACTGTCTGGAAGAGACACACCGATCAGCTTCTACGAAGTGCAGCAACACCCACTGAACCGCCAACAGCAGTTTATCTGCCATTGGGTGACGCTGTGGGTCATCCACCTTCTACACTGAGAGGCTCACCTTCTGAGGAAGCAGCCACTTCAGCCCCTATCTCATCAACAAGGGAGACCTGTATACAGGCACCTCAGCCGTCTACACCTGTGTTGACGTCACCTGTGAGAGACAATGAACTGGAAAGCCAGGTTGACCACCGGTATCCTACCAGAGAGCGGCGGGCCCCTATACGTTTGAACTTATAATTCAAAGGCTTACCCTTTATCTGGGGCAGAATAATCCCCATGGGTATAGCCATGGTTGGAGGATGTCTACCCTCACTCCCAGGTTATTGTGTTTTAAAAATGTTGTGGTTCTATTGGGACATCTAATGTAAGAGGGGAGATGTGTATTTTGAATGTTGTATTTGAATTGTCCCACATAGCTTACCGTAGTTGTGATGTGCAATGCACTATGGGAAATAGAGTGCATAAAGTTGAGAAGATTCTCTGGAAAGGAGGGCTGTTAACTGAACTCTGTCTCCTGCGTACTCTTTTAATTGTTATACAAAGGTTATTAAACTTACTCTTTTAATTGTTATACAAGTAAGGTTATTAAACTCTTGAGATTTAACAGTAAGAAAGGTACTGCAATAATCATGGGGGATTTTAATCTTCATATCAATTGGACAAATCAAATTGGCAAAGGTAGCCTTGAGGACGAGTTCATGGAGTGTATTCGGGACGGTTTCTTAGAACAATACATTGTGGAAGCAACCAGGGAACAGGCTATTTTGGATCTGGTAATGTGTAATAAGACTGGGTTAATTAATGATCTCATAGTAAAGGATCCTCTGGGGAAGAGTGATCATAACATGATAGAATTTCACATTCAGCTTGAGGGTGAGAAACTTGGGTCTGAAACTAGTGTCTTAAACTTAAATAAAGGCAATTACAAAGGTATGAAGACAGAGTTGGCTAAAGTGGACTGGGAAAATAGATTAAATGGTAAGATGGTAGATAAGCAGCGGCAGACATTTAAGGAGATATTTCGTAACTCTCAACAAAGATATATTCCAGTAAGAAAGACTCTACGAGAAGGATGAACCTTCTGTGGCTAACAAAGGATCGTGTCAAATTGAAAGAAAAGGCATACAATGTTGTGAAGATTAGTGGTCACCCAGAAGATTGGGAAATTTTTAGAAACCAGAAAAGGATGACTAAAAAAATTATAAAGAGGGAGAAAATAGATTATGAGAGTAAAATAGCCAGAAATGTAAAACCAGGCAGTATATAAAAAAAGAGAGTAGCTAAAGTAAATGTTGCTCCCTTAGAGGATGAGACTGGTGAATTAATAATGGGAAACAAGGAAATGGCAAAGACTTTGAATAAATATTTTGTATCTGTCTTCACGGTAGAACACACTGAAAGCATCCCAATAATAGTTGGATAATCAAGGGACAAAAGGGAGGGAGGAACTTAAAACATTCACTATCACTAGAGAAAATGTACTAGGCAAACTAGTGGGACTAAAGGCTGACAAGTCCCCTGGACCTGCAGGCCTGCATCCTAGGGTCTTAAAAGAAGTGGCTGCAGAGATAGTGGATGCACTGGTTGTAATCTTCCAAAATTCCCTAGATTCTGGAAAGGTCCCAGTGGATTGGAAAACTGCAAATGTAACACCCCTATTCAAGAAAGGAGGGAGGCAGAAAGCAGGAAACTATAGGCCGGTTAGCCTAACATCTGTCACTGGGAAAATGCTGGAATCCATTATTAAGGGAGTAGTAGCAGGACATTTAGAAAATCAAAATACAATCAAGCAGAGTCAACATGGTTTTATGAAAGGGAAATCGTGTTTGACAAATTTATTAGAATTCTTTGAAGATCTAACGAGCAGGGTGGATCAAGGGGAACCAGTATGTAGTGTATTTGGATTTTCAAAAGGCATTTGATAAGGTGCCACATAAAAGGTTACTGCACAAGGTAAGAGCTCACGGGTGTTGGGGGTAATATATTATCATCGATAGAGGATTGGCTAACTAACAGAAAACAAAGTCGGGATTAATGGGTCATTTTCAGGTTGGCAAACTATAACAGCGGGGTGTCACAGGGATCAGTGCTGAGGCCTCAACTATTTACAATCTATATTAATGACTTGGATGAAGGGAGCGAGTGTACTGTACCCAAATTTGCTGACAATACAAAGATAGGTAGGAAAGCAAGTTGTGAGGAGGACACAGAGTCTGCAAAGGGATATAGATAGGTTAAGTGAGTGGGCAAAAATTTGGCAGATGGAGTATAATGTGGGAAATGTGAGGTTATCCACTTTGGTAGGAAGAATAGAAAAGCAAAATATTATTTAAGTGGAGAGAGACTACAGAATGCTGCAGTACAGAAGGATCTGGGTGTCCTCGTACATGAAACACAAAAAGTTAGCATGCAGGTACAGCAAGTAATTCAGAAGGCAAATGGAATGTTGGTCTTTATTGCTAGGGGGATGGAGTATAAAAATAGGGAAGTCTTGTTACAACTGTACAGGGCGTTGGTGAGACCACACCTGGAGTACTGTGTAGTTTTGGTCACCTTATTTAAGGAGGGATTGGAGGGTGTTCAGAGAAGGTTCACTAGGCTGCTTCCTGAGATGAAAGGGTTGTCTTATGAGGAAAGGTTGAGCCTATACTCATTAGAGTTGAGAAGAATGAGAGGTGATCTTATTGAAACATATAAGATTCTGAGGGAGCTTGACAAGGTAGATGCGGAGAGGATGTTTCCCCTCATGGGGGAACCTAAAACTAGGGGGCATAATTTCAGGATAAGGGGTCGCCCATTTAAGATAGAGATGAGGAGGAATTTGTTCTCTGAGGATCGTGAATCTTTGGAATTCTCTACCCGAGAGAGCTGTGGAGGTGGAGTCACTGAATATATTCAAGGCGGAGCGAGACAGATATTTGAGCTACAGGGGAGTCAAGGGTTATGGGGAAAAGGCAGGGAAGTGGAGTTGAGGCCAAGATCAGATCAGCCATGATCTTATTGAATGGCAGAGCAGGCTCGAGGTGCCGAATGGCCTACTCCTGCTCCTATTTCTTATATGCTTATGTTTTTATTTCAGTTGGCGCTTCCAGTCTCCAAATCTCGTGAATTTTGTGTTACACCATAGTCTTTGCGGTGTTCTGGGGACAGCATTTAAAACTTTATTTATGGTAACCCTTGCATCATTTCTTTGCCAGTGTTTATGGGATGTTACAATGTCAACCAAAGACGACAAAGGGAATGGTGACTGGGAACAGATGTCTTGCCTTCATGGGTCATGCGGTGCATACCATGGCGCCTTGTAAAGTGGCACATGAATGATCAAACATTCCTCCCTTGGCTGAGACCAGCTAATTCAGCACAAACCAGGAATAACATCTGGCACCTTCTGGTTTGCAGTACTGCGCTAGTAGTATCTTTACCCACTACATCAGGCAGTTCCTGGATTCTTGTCTTCATGGGCCACGAGAGGCACATGATGGAGACTTGTGTGTCACATGTAAAGTTTAAAATCAATGTTCTATTCATATGTATGTATCTCAAGCGGTTTACTCGGATATAATTTCTCTGCAGAATTCATCCATTAATGAGGCAACAGTACCCCAAAGCACCATTTCCAAATCTCCAGGCCTATAAATTCAAACAGGACAATCCTCCAAGAAACAAAAAATGGAAATAGAACTCAAGTTGCCAAGGCTTTGCGCACCAGATTGCTGGAGCTTATGGGCTGCCTATAGTTCAAGCATTGCAGTTTGGATACTTGCACTAAATCACAGGGAGAGGACACTAAAAGTTATTTTTTAAATAAACCTACAAAGTTAATTCCAAACATGCTATGCAAATCTTGATAAGTCTGGAGTAGAAAATGTAATTATATTTAAATATGTACTTACAGGTCTCTTTGAATCATATCTATTATTAAACCATCAATCTTCTTCCTGTTGACCAGGTACCACACCAACCCGCCAAAGTGTCTCGTTGAACGCAAAAGATCATACTTGCCATGTTTATCAATATCTTCGTATGTCTGGTGGTGGACCTGATAGAGGTTATGAAAGTCAATTTGTTTTTCAAAACAATCAAGTTCTTAATCTGTACCGATCGTTTTTGAAGCACACTGGCTAAAATGTCTGCAGAGGTAAGGGACTTTATAGTGAAACAATGTCAAGGTCTATCTCCTGCGGAATGAATTTCCTCTCTGTCCCAGGCTACAAAGTAACTGGAGCTGAGCAGGTGGTCTGCTTAGAAGCGTCCAGTAATGTAGTCACTGTGTAGGTAAATGAGAGCAGCCCGAGTCTCTCTCTCACACCTCACAGCGGGGAGGTGAACTGCCTCATTTATTCCCTCCTCACAGCAGCACAGCTGATTTTGGGAGGCCAGCAATCAAATCTGTGACTCACCGCTCAGCCTCATTGAGTTTAAATGTTCAAGCACTGAGCTGGGATATAAAATAGAAAGCAGAGCTGAGACTTTTACACTGAGATGAGTAGTACACTAATTTTCAGAGCCATGCACTGTTTCTGATGAAGCTATGTTGTGTTCACCAATTTGAAGTGCTTTTGACTTGCATGGTCAGAATACAGTTTCAGTAACTATTCCAGTGACTATTCTCATTTAGTCGGATTTGAGGTATACTCACCCTGATGTAATCAGCAGAATTTGGCTCAAATTGAATAAGACAGAGATCAAGAATATCTTCAGAACGATCCTGAGCAAAAATAACCTGAAATGGGCAACATTGATCACATTAAAACTAAAATACAACAGTACAGTCTAATCAAAGGTGAACATTGGTAATTCAGAAACAAAATGACCAGCTTGGAGTGCACACGGGGCAGAATCCCAATTTAAATCATCAAATTGCAGGAGGATGAATGTAATGGTGTGACGGCTAGAATGCATCTTTCCAGATGCTGTTGGACTTGTGTATTTTTATTTTGGCAATGGTCCTTATGGATAGCTCACCATGTGGGATTCATGTGGAGATGAAAACTTTAACAATACAGCCCCCCAATCATTTTCAAAATCAGTGGGATTGATTTGAGTTTGGACCAGGTAAAAGGAGAGTGCAGCATGTTTTGCATCAGCCCGTTTCAGAAACTTCCAGTGTCGGCCTCATTTTAATAATTTCAGCAAGCTCCCGGCCCATATTAACTTGCCACTGGGAGCTTTCCAGAGGGATGTTGACAAAGAGATGCTGGGAAAATTTTAAGGGATGTGGCTGTATATCGGGGCAAAAAAAGTGTCACTCTTCAAAAAGGCTGTAAATATTTTAAATGATTATTTCAGCCTTCTCAAAGGCTGTTTTCAGCAAATGGCACAGCTCTAAGCGGCTTCTTGCTGATATCAGCCCACCTTCATGGCCAGGGAGGTGTGGGTGGTATCATAGTGGATGTAGCCAATTCAGCTGTGGTGCCAGCTGATCTCCCCATTATGCCTTCTTTCAGCGTGTACCACTTAAAAAGACCCAGCAGCCAGGTACAGTAACAGTAATTTGCCAAGGGACACTACACTACGCTTCGAGTTCAATGCTGTGCTGCACTCGGAGGTGCTATAAACATTGGTATTGTGAGAGATACCTGACAGCTGCTATTGTCTTTAAGGATCTTTCGATTCTTCCAAACTCTTGGAAAGAGTTCCAGTACAGCTTCTCTGTGATATTGGGAACAACAGCTGCTTTTTATTACATAAATATTAGCACCAAGGCCTATCCCAGAAAGCTCAGGAAAAATACACGGCATATTTGCTTTAAAAAAAAATCATATTCCAGACGCTGCAAAGTAAATTTCTATACTAAATATTAGTTGCAACAAAAAAAAAGCATTTTTGAAATATGTCCTGTCACAGCATATTTGGAGGTTTTGAAACCACTTGAGCTTGCCAGATTACCTTTTTTTTGGGGTGGATGTCAAAGGAATTTTTTTAAAATTCATTCATGGGATGTGGGCGTCGCTGGCAAGGCCTGCATTTATTGCCCATCCCTAATTGCTCTTGAGAAGTTGGTGGTGAGCCACCAACTGAGTGGCAGAGGGCAGTTCAGAGTCAACCACGTTTCTTTGGGTCTGGAGTGACATATCGGCCAGGTAAGGACGGCAGCTTTCCCTCCCTAAAGGACATTAGTGAATCAGATGGGTTTTTACAACAATCTGGTAATTTCATGGTCACCTTTACTGTCACTAGCTTTTTATTCCAGAATTTAAATTCCCCAGCTGCCGTGGTGGGATTTGAACTCATGTCTCTGGATCATTAGTCCAGGCCTCTGGATTACTAGTCCAGTAACATAACCACTATGCTACCATACCCCATAAATTTTGAAAGATGATTCCTGAATTGGCTTAATGTCTTTTCTTTTTGCCTCTTCTAGGAGTTGAGAGAGGGACGAAGAAACATGGTGATGAGGTCCAACAAGAAATGAGGAAAGCATGTATGGGCCTGATGTCCTTTTCTTGACTTGAGTACATCATAATTACAAACATTGCTTAAGGAAAAAAATACATTAGGATTTTAGGAAATATGTTTAATTTTGCCCCTTTGAATTGGGACTTTATACAGCTTGCCTTTAATACTTTTTTCCCCAAAGTGCCACTGAGTTGAATTCTCCCCAAACAACGGAAAACAAACAAGACATGCTGAATGCTCGCTTAATTAGGCTGCCACTTAAATTAACTAGGAATGCCATACGCTGCTGTACAGCCTGAGCAGAAAACCCAGTGGGGCCCATTTTCAGTAGGGTAGAAGTCTAGCTGCCCAATTCCCTGGTATATGCACTCCCAAATTCTGCCTGTAGTAGAAAATCAACCCTAATATTTCCTCTTTTTTGAGGGAAAGACTATGTTTTAAAATGATCTTTTCCCTTTCCTATGTTTTGGGTCTCCACGCCATCTTTGAGGGTAGGTATGGGATCTGTCAAGTCTTTGAAACCTGTTCCAGGAAGTATTGAGCTAAGATGAAGTTCCCTCCCAGCGTGGAAGCTGCAAGTCTCTGTTTAATGCTTTGTTATGACAGCATAGCTGAGATTGTTAATGCGCCACACAAGAGCACACTTGTGAATCCACATCCTAACAGGTTTTTAGGGCCTAGAGACACTGCCTACAAAACAATTCTTCAAAATAAGCTTGGTGTTTAAAACAGAACGCTGCTTCACACTTGATCCTGAAACGTGCAAGTCAGCATTGAGTAGGAACTATAAAAGGTGAAAGGCAGACTCTTCAGTTACATTCAGTCTACTTACTTCATTCATCAATCTTACCAAGGTGTGAAAGGGACTCTACCTCAATCCTGCTTTTTAAACAGAGCCCCTACACACACAACCATAGGTTAGTGCTTGTGCTTCTCAGCATGGTCTAAGCACAATGCCTTCACAGTCCATATCTTGAGCATATATCACCATTTGAAGGAGTTCTGCTGTAATTGATTTTTTTTAATTGAGAGAAAATGTATACAAGCAATACTTACTGTTTTGAGGATGGAGGTTTTAGGGCTACAAATAAAGTTGTACTAAGGATTTAGTCTAAATATATCTTATAATTTAAAGTCAGCATGCAAACTGCATTGACTGAATTACTGTTCTACTGATTCTACTTGTTGTCACCTTGTTTCAGAAACTACATTGCATTAGGGTGAGATGATATAATGTTACTACTTGATTTGGCAAACAAAAGGGACAGTACATTTCATTTTCATTTTAGATAAATAAAACAATGAGAAAAATGATTTTTTTTTTTAAGAATGAATAGAACAGTGAGTTTTAACTCCTTTATTATGAGTCACATATTTACTATTTTCTTCAGAATTCTTGATGGCACTCTGGTATCTTTGTTGTAAAAGGATACCGGTCTCGCTCAGAGCTACAGCTGTTGATGGACCTCTGATACACTCAAAGTACCAGCATCTAGGAACACACACATACACACACTCAGAAGAGAGCTTTGAAAAGTCATATTACTCATTTATCCTGAAAAATTCAGGCCATTTTTCAAAAGAGTTCAGTAGCTAAGTGATCGAAAGGATAACTGGTGTATTGTTTAGGAGACGCTGTTCCATCTTCAGATCTAGAGGTCAGACATTTGGCTATATATCAGATAATCCTTATATGGAAGTGTTGATATGCAGGTACTGTACTAAGACTGTGTTTTCATGTAGTCTACCAGTCTCTGGGAGAACAAAGGGTATAGGTCAGTCACATCTAGATAGGCAACAGCCTGTCGCCTGAGGCTTTTGTGTGCACTGCTACAGTACTGGCAAGAGGCCAAAAATGACACCACATTCAAAACCTGGGCACACCTGCTGTATTTAATCATCATTACTTTCCTCATGTGTAGCATCTTTAAATACCAAAAGGGAACTGCCACAGAAATTTGCAATTTGAGAAGTAAATGTGGCTTGATATGACAAATGAACTAAAAGCTTTTGTTTAGTTTGCTACCATTTTACGTTTTCAGAGCTAATAATTGATCCACATCCAGAGTGAATGTAATAAGCTATCCAAAAAAGTTCCAGTTCTGAAACTAATGCCTACACCACAGCAATATACTTAAGCCCAGAACTCTGAAGGAAATAATTTTCCTTCTAAGCCAAATGTAACAATGCAAGATGCCTACAGCCAAATCCATTTTGATCATAAAGAGTCAATTAGATGAGCTTTAAAAACAGGAAACCCTGATGGCTCATGGTTGCTGAACACACACAAGACACTTTTGCGCATTCATTTTTTTCCTTTTATTCATTCGTGGGATGTGGGTGCCACTGGCAAACCCAGCATTTATTGACCATACCTAGTTGCCCTGAGGAGGTGGTGACGGCACTTCTTGAATTGCTGCTGTGTAGCAGTTTGCTAGGCCACTTCACAGAATTACAGAATCCCCACAGTGCAGATAGAGGCCATTTCGGCCCATCGAGCCTGCACTGACACATATCCCACCCTATCCCTGTAACCCCACGTATTTAATCCCCTAACACTAAGGGTCAATTTATCATAGCCAAAACAACCTAACCCGCACATCTTTGGACTGTGGGAGGAAACCCACGCAGACACAAGGAGAATGTGCAAACTCCACACAGAGGGCAGTTAAGTGTCAACCATATTGGTGTGGGACTGAAGTCACATGTAGGCCAGACCAGGTAAGGACAGCAGGTTTCCTTCCCTAAAGGACATTAGTGAACCAGTTGGACAATCTGATAGCTTTGTGGTCACTTACTAATACCAGCTTTTTATTTCCATATTTTTAAAATTGAATTCAAACTCTCAAACTGCCATTGTGGGATTTGAACTCAACGCTTACTAGTCCAGTAACATAACCACTACATTATTGTATCCATGTTTGTTTGTTATATAGAGAAGCGAATAGGCTAAATTATTTATTCCAATTATTTAACAGTATTTATTCCAATTATTTAACAGTATTTAATGAGTAATAACATTAGATCACAATTTATTAAACTCATTCAAAAAAAAATAAGGACCCGATTCCTAAAGTTCATTGGGTTATCTGAGCCAGAGAACTTACCTAACAGCTGCAGTGTAAACACAGCAAGCAAATGTGCTTTGCCTAAGATTTCTGGTGGCTGTGGCCCAAACAAGCATGACCAGAAGCGGTGGTAAGTACACCCAGTTTTTATTCAGACGGTAGCAAAATACTGCAAATGCTGGAAATCCGAAATAACAACAGAAAATGCTGAGTTGGCCTGCTGAGTTTTTCCAGCGTTTTCTGTTGTTATTTCTGTTTTTATTCAGTCTATGTAATCAGCACACTTAAACCAAAGAGAAAAACTTTTAGTTGGGCACCAATTGTTAAAGGTATAGAACGTTACAGCTTCTTTTTGAGATAAAGAAAAAAACTTTACCGAAAGATTCTCATTCTTAAAAATTGGCGGTGGAATGATCCTTCGACCATCGCGAGGGAAGTAGACCTGGATCATCCTATCCCGTTCTTCCCAGGTTGCTTTGCGCAACACCCCATTAGGTTCTCTTACCACAATAAATCGTTCCTTGGAAAAAGAACAACATTTATTTATTTCAAAAAAGCAGACAAGAATGAAAAGGCATTGAGAACCAATAATGTATGCTGTGGTCTAATTGTATTTTTCTTTTGTGCTCATCAAGCAAGGGATCTTAGTGCAGGGAAATGGAACAATTTCCATTTCAAGTATCCACTGTCAAGAACTATAATTACTAGCTGATCTCCTGTTAGGGACAAAATTTAAAAATATTAAATATTCATCTATTATCTGTCATTTGTATATTGTTTGCTTCCCATGTTTGACTTTTTCTATTTGCAAGACTTTTAATATATTACTAGTTAATATCCTGTTGTGTTGCACCTGGAGTGAAGGCCAAGTGTAGTCTTCAGGTGAAAGGGGATTAGAGGGTGGGGGATAATTGGACCAGGGTGTGCAAATGTAATTCAGCCCCCACTTTTTAGTCCTATATTCTGTTTTTATATAATATATACTTTGACACAAAGTTAAGACTGTGGAATTCACTTCCAGACTTAGTGGTTAACCAGACACTATGTCAAAATTCAAGATTAGATTGGATAGGTGGAAGAAGGGATGTGGGAACAGGGCGGGTAAATGTGATTAGAATTATTTGCTCGTAGAGGGTAAATGCCAACGCAGACTAGTTGGGCCAAATGGCCTCTTTCCGTGTTTGAACTTCTATGTATTTGTATGTACCACACTTCACACAAGCTCCACAACTTTTATTCCTCCATAGCAGATGACTGCGGGAGGTGTTGTGGCGCAAAGGGTACCCTCCTCCACATACTCTGATCATGCCTTGCATCCAGCCATTCTGGACAGTTGTCTGGGAAAACACAAGGGCCACAGTCAGTCTTGCAAACCCAGGAGGACCCAGCTCAGCGCCAGCCCACCCGAGAGCAGGCTACCAGTATGGGGCCCATTTCTGGAGGCTCAGTCATCACAAACGATCTCTTCCCTTCCCCCGTCGGTACAGCAATACAACTACTGAATATGAAGGACAACAATCCCGATGAACGCATCCACCAGCGGGAAGTGGCTTTCTCACTGACTGAACTCTGGATTAATATCCGGAAACAAAGGCCCAACAAGCTACCTCATTCCCCATATCTACATTGCATCTAGTGCAAGCACAGTAATGCCAAGAAACCCAGATGTTTCAATACATTCCGCCACAAGCAGTGTGCAATAGCTTCATAAGTTAATAGGATCGTACTTCTTCGAGAATGGAAAGAAAGCTTACAGTTAAAACTAATGGTAACTGGTACACAGACACTACACATATGTCAGTTTATATTTGTAAATGTATGTTTATAAAAGTACCTTTGGCTCAATTTTGTAATTAACTTGTATTGCATTCATGCTTATAAAATCCTGTTGTAATATAATAGCAAAATACTGTGGATGCTGGAAATCTGAAATAACTACAGAAAATGCTGGAAACACTCAGTAGGTCAGGCAGCATCTGTGGAGAGAGAAACAGAGTCAATGTTTCAGGTCTGTGACCCTTCGTCAGAACTGAAACGTTAACTCTGTTTCTCTTTCCACGGATGCTGCCTGACCTGCTGAGTGTTTCCAGCATTTTCTGTTGTTATTCCTGTTGTAATATCACTGACTTGCTAAATTAAAAAAGATAATTGAAACATATCCTAGCAAACAGTGATGAAGTGTTGAGGCTATTCAGACCCTAGAATAGTACTTACTCTGTGTGGAATGTCATACGTTATATCTGTGAAGACATATTTAGCCGTTTCCAAACCTTCAAGAATCTTATCTTCTGCTAGTACATCACAAATTGGTTCCCTTTCATTCAGTACTGGTGGCATTCGGAGATAATCTTTAGCTGCTTCCACTGCTTTACGTCTAGCCTGGAAAAATGTATCACATTTATTTCAATCACAAGTCATTATCTACTCATACCAAATCTGTGCCATCATGTGAAACTGGTGAATGTGGCTTGTAAACTATTTTGCCAATCAGATGTCTAACATGGGTGGAAACCCACCACCAGACTTAAGTTTCTCCAAATCAAGCTACTGAGAAATTCAATCAGATAAAGTTTCTGCTTGCCTGATATGGAATGCACACACTCTCCCCAGAGGCACAATCCACTTACTTAGTCCGGAGAGCTTAAGTACAGATTGAGAACAGCCAAGGCTTCGAGACCCCAACTCTGTGAAGGGGTACTGCAGGACTTTAACCAGATGAAAACACACAGCTCATCATCACAAAGCAGTGGTAAGCTTCCTACTGCTCGTCTAGCTAGGTTCACCATACCCATTTGAACATTGCATTAGCCTGCAGGATTGAGTGGGAAGAAGCTCAGCCTGCAGCGATAGATCTACCCTGCGTGGCCACTTTCACTCTCAACAGTGTTTTGCAGTACTGCTGCCCCACAAGATTCAGATATTGGATTACTGAGTCTGACAAGACAGGACAACTAATAAATAAAACAAAAAGCAAAAGAATAAACCAGTGAGAATAAATGATGCAACAAATATCTATTTCTGAATAGTGTTTTTTCAATAAACAACAACACAAATCATTTCTATAATTT
This sequence comes from Somniosus microcephalus, assembly GCF_052327205.1. Lineage (NCBI taxonomy): Eukaryota > Metazoa > Chordata > Chondrichthyes > Squaliformes > Somniosidae > Somniosus > Somniosus microcephalus. The sequence goes on along the minus strand of NC_140992.1, from coordinate 90,779,627 downwards.
GGCTTGCAAAAGGGTTTTCCATTATGTACAAAGCAACTGGCCAGTGACTGGATGAACTCAATTTCTCCTCAACTTTAGTTGTCAAAACAACATATATGTTTACTTGGTCATTGAAGAGCCAATGAAAGAATGCAATTGGCAACCAGCAGTAAATGTACCTCCTCAAGCTGCTCATTTGTCATTAGTTTGTATGCAGGTGGCTTCAGTTGCTGTTTAACAGGCTTGAAGACCTTCTCTAGATCCAGGCCTGTCATTCTGGTAAGGATACTCTGGACATCACCATCCATAAACTGGGGTTTTCTGATAGCTGCTGCTTTCGTGTCTGTCAAACAAGGAGGAGGGTGGGGGGAAATGAAATGTTTTGTATATTTCTATATAGAGTTAAAATCAGAATAAGATTTACTTATATACAATACTGTATCATATTCCAATAGAACGTTGCAAAAATAACCCTGTAAATTCCTAATGCAAGACACCATGACATCTAGATAAACAAATACCTGACCCATACACATTATTAATGTGCGATTCGCCCCCATTAATGCATGGTTTGTACAGTACATGATCAAAGCATAGACTTTCTTGGCAAATTTAGGTACATGCTAATCAGGATTCAGCTACTACACACAATTTTATATAGATTGCTAAATGAAAATATGACCATGAATGCTGCCAGAATATCATAAAAATCCAACTGGTTTACTAACTTCCTTCAGGAAAGGGAGCCTGCCATTCCTAACCAATCGGACCTATATGTGACTCCAATCTCTCGCTACATGGTTAATGTATAGCAAAGCGTAGCAATCCTTTACATTATTTAATTAAAATAAAGCTTCTAGCAGTTCGAGAAGACAGTCCACCATCACCATGTTATGAGGGAGGGGTAATGTGGCTTGCAATTTTTTAAACCCACATGGAGACGACATTATGGCATTAAAAAAAATGTCGCTGAACAAAATGGAATGCATTCTTAAAATGTTGCTTTGCGTTGCGCTGGAGTTATACTGCACCCTGTGCAAACTCAGGCAGCCTCTTAGACATGTTTCAAACTACTTGACTTTAGTGTCAATACTGCCACTTTTCAGGTCAATGTGCACCTGAAACACTTTGCATTGCTGGGGTAGTAAGAAGTGTAACAGTAGCTTAAATCACAGCAACTTTTGAGTATTCCCTCCCTCCATGATTTACTTTTTTTATTTCCCCCCCAAAAAATCAAAAACTCAGCACTGAAAACAAGACAAATAAGGTTTTTAACATTCAGAAAGGTTTTGATAAGCTGAGCAGGGGAGTACCATTTCCTCTGGTTGGGGGAATGGGTTCTCAGTAGGATTGCTAACTCTGATTGGACGTATTCTTGAAGGTGTCATCACATGACCTCCAACCCTTCCTGCCCCCCCACCCCCACCGTCAAACATCCTTTTTAACCCAACTCCAATATTTTTATAATAACTCATTAATGAAAGTGATCAATGAAAAAAGTTTATTTTAATACCACCCCGGGTTGCTCGCAGCAGTGTATAGGAGATTAATCTTTAATTCCTATGCATCAATTTAAAACTGTCACTGAGTGAGGTTGGAGAAATTTCTTTAAGCAGAGAATTGTTGGAGTATGAATTGCTTTGCCACAGGGAGTAGCTCAGGCACAGACCACGCCATCTTTTAAGGGAAGAGTAGACAACTTAGTTCAGATTCAGCCAGAACCACATCCACACCTTGTCACAGCCTTGAGCCAAAGCGTGGGCACAAGATCCGACTGCCATCCACATCAAAGCAGCATTCGACCAAGTATAGCACCAAGGAGCCCTAACAAAACTAAGGTCAGTGGGGGTCAAAGGGAAAACCTACCAGTCGCTGGACTCATATCTGACACAAAAGGAAGTTGGTCATGGTTGTCGGAAGCTAATCTATCATCACAGTGCCAGGATATCGCTGCAAGAGTCCTTCAGGGCAGTGTTCTCAGCCCAACATCTACAACTACCTGATCAGTGACCTTCCCTCCATCGTAAGGTCCAGAGTGAGGCTGTTCACTGACGATTCTAGTGTTCAACTCTATTCACAACTCCAATAACAAAACAGCCCATGCCAGCCTTCAGCAGGACCTGGGCAACATCAAGGCTTGCACTAACAAGTGGCAGGTTGACACAGGCGCCACATAAGTGCCATTTCCAGCAAAGCGGTCCACCCACTCACCTCCCCCTGACCTTCAACACCATTGCTATGTCCCCCACTATCAACATCCTAGGAGGCACCACTGACCAGAAGCTTAATTGGACCAGCATGTCAACAAATGTGGCTACAAAAGTAGTTTAGAAGCTGGGTATTCTGTGAAGAGTAGCTAACCCCTCAAAGCCTCTCCACAATTGACAAGGCTCATGTCAAATGTGATGGAATATTCACCACTGGCCTGGATGATTGCAGCCACAACAACACTCGAGAAGCTGGATACCATCCAGGAAAAGGAGTCCATTTGATTTTCACCCTTCCCAGTGTACTCAATATCCACACCCAGTTCAACAATGCCGCTTTTCACAACTCCAATAACAAAGTAGCCTATGCCAGCCTACAGCAGGACCTGGGCAACATCAAGGTTTGCACTAACACATGGCAGGTTGACACAGGCGCCACATAAGTGCCGGGCAAGTACCATTTCCAGCAAGGCAGCCCGCCCACTCACCTCCCCCTGATTTTTGTTATTGGAGTTGTAATTACAATCTACAGCTGTCCTGCAGCAACTCCCAACATGGATCACCAAGAAGGACAAAAGAAACAGCATCATGGGAGCACCATCACCTCCACATTCCCCTCCAAGACACAACATTCTGACTTGGACATATATTGCCATCCTTCATCATCGCTGGGTTAAAATCCTGGAATTCGTTAACAAATACAGTACCATCATGTGGCCATAATCATGTGAACAATATCAAAAGGACGATTAGCAGCTCAAGAAGGTCTAATACCACTTTCTCAAAGCAACTAGGCATAGGCAATAAATGCAGCCTTGCCAATGTCACTCAAATCCCGAGACCAAATCAAGAAACATTTGAAACAAGAGGAAACAACAGGGCTGTGAGCAGTCAAACAGCAACAACTGCGAAACCGCTAAAGTGACGTCACAACCACGGAAGGAGCTGATTGGTAAGTAGGACCTGGTGAGTATTTCTACAGTCCAGTCGTTAAAGTCAAAGTAAGGTCTCTAGTTTAGAGTAAGTAGTGTTTAAAGAGAAGTAAGGTCCCTAGTGTATTTAATATTCTTTAATTTAAAGGAAGGGAGTAAATTAAGGGTAGGACATGGCAGGGGAGCTCAGCTGCGTGGAGTGCTCCTCCTGTGCTATGTGGGAAGTCAGGGACACTTTAGGTGTCCAGGGCAAACACATGTGCAGGAAGTGTCTCCAGCTGCAGCTACTCGAAATCTGCGTTCTGGAGCTGGAGTCACTGTGGAGCATCCGCGAAGCTGAGATCTTCGTGGATAGCACGTTTAACAAGGTGGTCACACCGCAGGTAAAGAGTGCACAGGCAGATAGGAAATGGGTGACTGCCAGACAGAGTAAAAGAACTAGAAAGGTAGTGCAGGAGTCCCCTGGGTCCATCTCCCTCTCCAACAGATTTTCCATTTTGGATGCTGCTGGGGGAGATGGTTTCTCAGAGGAATGCAGCAAGAGCCAAGTCTGTGGCACTATGAGTGGCTCAGCTGCACAGGAGGGGAGGAAAAAGAGTGGGAGAGCAATAGTGATGGGGGATTCTATCGTAAGGGGAACAGATAGACGTTTCTGTGTGGCCGCAGACGTGACTCCAGGATGGTATGTTGCCTCCCTGGTGCCAGGGTCAAGGATGTCACTGAACGGTTGCGGGGCATTCTGAAGGGGGAGGGCGAACAGTCAGAGGTTGTGGTTCACATTGGTATCAATGACATGGGTAGAAAGAGGGATGAGGTCCTGCAACAAGAATTTAGGGAGCTAGGTAGCAGATTAAAAAGCAGGACCTCAAAGGTTGTAATCTCTGGATTACTCCCGGTGCCACGTGCTAGTGAGTATAGGAATAGAAGGGTAGAGCAGATGAATGCGTGGCTAAAGAGTTGGTGCAGGAAGGAGGGCTTTAGTTTCTTGGATCACTGGGTCTGCTTCTGGGGAAGGTGCGAACTGTACAAGTCGGACGGGTTGCACCTGAACCGGAACGGGACCAACATCCTTGCGGGGAGGTTTGCTAGTACTGTTGGGGGGGTTTAAACTAACTTGGCAGGGGCATGGGATACAGAGTGGAGCTATAGTAGAGGGTGATGCACAGCCAAATATAGAGGAAAAAACAAGTCAGCCTGGAAGGCAGAGCAAATATGTAACGGCACAAGGGAGTATGGCAAGGCAGGATGGCATTTATTTTAATGTAAGGAGTCTTGCGAGTAAGGCAGATGAATTGAAGGTGTTGATGAACACATGGGAGTATGATATTGTTGCTATCACAGAGACATGGTTGAGGGAGGGGCAGGACTGGCAGCTCAATATTCCGGGGTATAGAATCTTCAGGCGAGACAGAGGGGATGTTAAAAAGGAGGGGGTGTCGCAATATTAATCAAGGAGTCAATTACTGCTGTAAGAAGGGATATCTTAGCAGGTTCCTCTAATGAGACCATATGGGTAGAACTTAAAAACAAAAAGGGGGCAAGCATTTTGCTGGGAGTGTACTATAGGCCCCCAAACAGTCAGGGGGAGATGGAGGAACAGCTATGTAGGCAAATCTCAGAGAAGTGTAGAAATAATAGGGTAATAATAGTAGGGGAATTCAACTTCCCCAGTATTAACTGGGATAGTTAGATTGTGAAAAGCTTAGAGGGTGCGGAATTCTTAAAGTGCATCCAGGAGAGCTTTTTGAGCCAGCATGTAGAAAGTCTTACAAGAGTGGGGGCGCTACTGGACCTAATTCTAGGGAATGTAGCCGGGCAAGTGGTAGATGTGTCAGTAGGAGAGCATTTTGATGAGTGACCATAATAAGGTAGTCATGGAAAAGGACAAAGATGGACAGGAAATAAAGGTTCTAAATTGGGGGGAAGGCCGATTTTAATATGATAAGGCAGGATCTGGCCAAAGTGGACTGGCATCAGCTACTTGTAGGAAAATCCACATCAGAGCAATGGGAGTCTTTCAGAAAGGAAATAGAGAGAGTACAACGCCAACATGTTCCCGTAAAGGTCAAGGGTGGGACCCACAAGCCTAGGGAACCCTGGATGTCAAGGGATATACAAGAATGGATTAGGAAAAAAAGGGAGGCTTTTGGCAGATACAAAGGACTAAAAACAGTGGAAGCCCTAGAGGAATATAGAAAGTGCAGAGGAGTACTTAAAAAAGAAATTAGGAGAGCGAAGAGGGGCATGAAAAAACACTGGTGGGCAAAATAAAGGAAAATCCCATGGTGTTTTATAAGTATATTAAGGGCAAGAGGATAACCAGGGAAAGAGTAGGGCCCATTAGGGACCAAAGTGGCAATCTGTGTGTAGAGCCGGAAGATGTAGGTGGGGTTTTAAATGAATATTTTGCATCTGTGTTCACTATGGAGAAGGGTGATGTAGGTATAGAAATCAGGCAGGGGGATTGTGACATACTTGAACAAATTAGTATTGCGAGGGAGGAGGTACTAGCGGTTTTAGCGGGCTTAAAAGTGGATAAATCCCCAGGCCCTGACGGGATGTATCCCAGGCTGCTGTGTGAGGCAAGGGAGAAGATTGCAGGAGCTCTGACAAATTTTCAGAATCTCTCTGGCCACAGGGGAGGTGCCAGAGGACTGGAGAACAGCTAACGTAGTACCATTGTTCAAGAAGCATAGTAGGGATAAACCAGGGAATTACAGGCCAGTGAGCCTAACATCAGTGGTAGGGAAATTATTGGAAAAACTTCTGAGGGACAGAATTAGCCTCCACTTGTAGAGGCAGGCATTAATCAGGGGTAGTCAGCATGGCTTTGTCAGGGGGAAGATCATGTCTGACCAGTTTGATTGAATTTTTCAAGAGGGTGACTAGGTGTGTGGATGAGGGTAGTGCAGTTGATGTAGTCTACATGGACTTCAGTAAGGCTTTTGACAAAGTCCCACATGGGAGACTGGTCAAGAAGGTAAGAGCCCATGGGATCCAGGGCAATTTGGCACATTGGATCCAAAATTGGCTTAAGTGGCAGGAGGCAGAGGGTGATGGTCAAAGGTTGTTTTTGTGACTGGAAGCCTGTGTCCAGTGGTGTACCGCAGGGATCGGTGCTGGGTCTTTTGCTGTTTGTAGTGTACATTAATGATTTAGATATGAATGTAGGAGGTATGATCAGTAAGTTCGCAGATGACACGAAAGTTGGTGGAGTGGTAAATAGCGAGGAGGGAAGCCTCAGGCTACAGGACGATATAGACGGGTTGGTCAGATGAGCAGAACAGTGGCAAATGGAATTTAACCCTGAAAAGTGTGAGGTGATGCATTTTGGGAGGACAAACAAAGCAAGGGAATACACAATGAATGGTAGGATCCTAGGAAGGACAGAGGATCAGAGGGACCTTGGTGTGCATGTACATAGATCCCTGAAGGCAGCAGGACAGGTAGATAAGGTGGTTAAAAAGGCATATGGGATACTTGCCTTCATTAGCCGAGGCACAGAATATAAGAACAGGGAGGTTATGATGGAGCTGTACAAACGTTAGTTAGGCCACAGTTAGAATACTGTGTGCAGTTCTGGTCACCACACTATAGGAGGGATGTGATTGCATTGGAGAGGGTGCAGAGGAGATTCAACAGGATGTTACCTGGGCTGGAGCACTTCAGCTATGAAGAGAGACTGGACAGGCTGGGGTTGTTTTCCTTAGAGCAGAGAAGGCTGAGGGGGGACCTGATTGAGGTGTACAAAATTATGAGGGGCATAGATAGGGTAGATAGAAAGGAACCTTTCCCCTTAGTAGAGGGGTCAATAACCAGAGGGCATAGTTTCAAGGTAAGGGGCAGGAGATTTAGAGGGGATTTGAGGAAAAACTCTTTCACCCAGAGGGTGGTTGGAATCTGGAATTCACAGCCTGAAAGGGTGGTAGAGGCAGGAACCCTCACAACATTCAAGAAGCATTTAGATGAGCACTTGAAACGCCATAGCTTACAAGGCTACGGACCAACAGCTGAAAAATGGGATTAGAATAGACAGGGCTTGATGGCCGGCGCGGACAAGATGGGCCTCTTTCTGTGCTGTATAACTCTATGACAACGGAGCAGTGGAGTTAGTTCTTGATTGCTCTAGAAAAGAGTCAGTGCCGACATAATGGGCTGAATGGTCCCCATCTGTGCTGTAAATTCCATGGCATGGATTGGATGTCTCAGCACTTTGAAGCAGAACTCCTATTGGATATCACAATTTATATATCTTGGCAGGACACAACATAGCCACAGAGACACTTACAAGAAATGTTTGGAACCATGTCTATTTGTTTGATCTCTACTACTCCATTCACGGATCAAATGTTTTAAAGCTTTTCTGAAATTTAGCCAGTTTTAATCAAAACCTTATCAGTTATAACAATGGCATTCAGACACATTCTGGAATCAGACTCCACTGCAGCTCCTTGATTTACGTTATCTACAGTAATATGCAATTATTAATGTCCCACAACTTTCTAAAGCATAAAGGGTGGGGCAAAATACCAAGAAATCATGAGTGATAGCTCTAGATACACCAGTCTGTACAGACCTTAGCCGTGCCCAGTTCAGGTATCAATATTACAAAGTTAAAAGAGGTGCCATTACAACATATTTCTTCATTTACTGTATTCTTTAAACAAAGTATAAAAATAGCTTTGTTTGAAAGCACTAATTAGCTTACATTTAAAACTGCACATGTAATCTTTATAATGTTAAGACAAAGTGGCTACTCCAACCCACTCTCCTAATGCTAAAAATGAGCTGCGAGTGGAGCAGGTCACTGTACCTCTGTGCTGGTCAGATTGTGGTCAGTCTGCAGTATAACAAGAGTCCACTGATTATATCACAGCCTGCAACTCAGTAACTGCAGCCCAAGATAATGATCAATCACTTGCATTTATTGGTGCCTTTAATGTCAAGAAAATGCCCCAAGGTGCCCCATAAATAGCCATAAAGAAATGGACACTAAGCCAGGAAGGGAGAGATTAGGAGGTAACCAGAAGCTTGGTAAAAAGAAATGGGTTTTGAGGCGATTTTTGAAAGGTGGAGAGTGATGGAGATGCGGAAAGGTTTAGGGAGGGAGTTACAGAGTAGGACTGAGGTAGCCTAAGGGTCTGCCACCAATGGTGGGTCAAGTGAGGGCTGAATGCACAGAAGGCAGGAGTTAGAGGAATGGAATCTTTGGGAGAAGGTACAGGCTGAAGGAGGAATGAAAAGGGAAGGAACATTATGGAGCAAGCACTCTAATGGGAGAAGTATTGCAAATGTTGGATATTTACCCTGAAACACAAATAGTTTCCTTTTGAAAAATAGTTACACATTCTATTTACAGGGTTCTGAAATCCCTTACTTAAATCCTAATGGCAACAACATATGCATGTAAGGACTCGGGGAACAGTATAGAAAGTTTTCTTGGTGTTGTCAGCTGTGGGCTCAGGAAAAAATGATCCATTAAATTAATATTCATAGGTTTATTTCTCTCACACAAGCTGCCAACTCACTTTTAAGTTAAACTATCAAATGTTTAATAAATGTATTTTGTGAAGATACAACATTTTGTACATTTTAACAGCATGGTGCATGTGAGAAAGTACATCGGTACAACAGGTTTGTTGGCATGCCTGTGTGTGAACTAGAAGCAGCCTGTGTTTAATAGTGGAGGTAGTTCACCTTTCCTTTGATTTTTCCAATATCTGTATCTCTTGCATTTCTCCTTATTTTCATCCCATCACTCTGACTCACTCTTTTCTACACTACTCAGCATCCCTTTCAACTCCAAGGCTGCGTATAGTACCAGCTAGCTAGGCCCATGCAGTGCAGGCTTGATTAACCTGATCACTTGCAAAGTCCATAAAACACATAATTTTACATTTTGAATAGCACCACTTTCTAACTTTGGCAACAGCCAGTATTTAAAATGAAGTAGTTTCCAAACTCCATAGATGTTATGACTCTTTCTCCATATCTGTATTTGGCATTATTATCTTGATAAATAAAAGGAATCCACATAGAGACAGGGCATGGCATTAAAAAAGTTACATTTAAATTTTGAAAGTCCGTTCTGCGTCTCTATCAGGTTCACTATTTGAATGAAACAATAAGGGGGGGGGGATTACCGGATCTGTGCATTCTCTTTTACCTGCAGCATGATCACCCTCTCCCTGTCCCCCTAATTCATCATAGAGCATGTCCTATAGGGATTATTTTGGGGTCAGCTGGGTGTGGAAACCCACCACCTTGTTCAAACATCTCCAAAGCAAGCTTACAGATATCTCCTGTAGAGTTTGTTTGCCTAATATGGAACACACAATTCCACCTAATATGGAACACACAATTCCTCCCAATAGGGACACACCCCATTCACCTAAGTCCAGGGATCTTAGGTACAGGCTGACAGAACCAAGGCTTAGGGAAGCCCAATTTATGCAGGGATGCTGCTGGAGTTTACCAGCTAGAACAGCACAGCTTTTCAGCACAGAGCACGTGCAAGATTCCCTCTGCTTGTCCAACCAGGGCCATCCTATCTGTCAGTGCATTGGCTTGCAGTGTTAGCTGGAGCCAAGAGGGAAGAATCCCAGGACCAGTCACTGGTCAACTCCTCCAGGTTCCATTAGTGGGCCAGATTGGTTGGTCAAACATCTATAGTGAAAAACTATGAACCTGCCTACCTTAGGTACTGGAGTGAATTATCACTTTTACCATCAGGCATAAAACAGGCAGTAGCGGATTGGCTGTCTGTTTTACATCCTGTCCGATTTTATGTTCCATTAACTTCAATAGAAATCATATCAACCCAAGAGAGACCCATTTGAGCCATTTTTGGGTGGACAACAGGCACAAGAAGTTCCCCATGCGTGGTTAGGGTGAGCAGCACAACTTGAGAGTGCATCACCACCACCCTCTTGACCACTGCACAGTATAACTACTATAACCCACTGCACAGGAATTCAACCAGTTGAAGCGCTTTGTCTCTCTGCAACCCAACCATGGTAGGCACCTAGTCAATGGATGGATGAGCATGTTTTCTCAAACCCAGCTGCCAGACAATATCCAACAGCAGTCATGCTGAGTCTCAGTTTCCTCAACAGCCGTATGATGGGACTGGCATCACAGGCTCCCTATCATGTTGGTTAATTGTACCAGATGGTAAGACAAGACGATACACAGCAGTGAGGTTCAAACTGCCTCACCTAAATAACTTATCCGGCATATCAAGTCTCCCTTGTTTTGGTTATCAAATCTACTTTGATGCACCTCACTCTTAACAGAACTCCGCATTTTAAACAGACTTTTGCGATCAGTCTCATTTGATAACATTTGCTTGCGTTTGACAGCTTTGCAAGTGACAAACAGCAACAGACTCAGGCACAATATTGTGGGAGATTTGCTTCTTTGAGGGCAGGGGAGGGGAGGAGCGAAGCCAGTGTAACCAGAAGCGGCGACTCACCGGGCTCCCCGGGGATCTGGGTGCAGCGGGCGCGCCGACCCGGGCCGCCTGCGCTCACACGCGGGTGCTCAGCGTTTGCAACAAGCCGAGCGCTTTGAATGACACACCGCGCCGTCCTGAACGCAGCCATCTTCGCCTTCAGCCCTGGGGCGGGGACAGAGATGACCTTCCGCTGGGAGGAGCGCTACAACCTAGCACTCTGGGAGATGGAGTTTTTGGAAAGAGTTTGCACAGGCAGACAGTGCGTGTGTATGTGACTGCAATTCATAACTAGTGGCCACACGGCTCCGGTTTAAACTGGTAGTTGCTGTGGCTTAGCTTTTATTTTAATTTGTAATTTAAATTAGAAAGTACAAATAAACTATAGTTGCAGAAAATACTCCAAACCTTGTGTCTGTGACTCCATAAGTAGCTTCCTGAAATCTGATTCCTCAGCATAAAATGCCCAAAACCTAAAAAAGTGAGAATTGGGATAACAGTGTGCTTTATAAACGTACGGTGGCCCAGATCTTCCACTTTTGCAGAAATTGCGGCGCATCTTGTGTATGCCAGTACTGCCTGCCACAATGACGCTCCCGCCCCCCACGCTGACTGTTCTTCCAGCCTCAGGGTCATTTGGCACCACAGCCTCCACCAAGGTATACACCGGCAATGGAAGTGGAGATTTGCTGCGACAGGCCTCGAATGCTGGAGAGAAAATGTTAATTAAAAAAAAATCTGGCGCCATAACTTGTGCAGTTGATCGCTTTGTCATGGATTGCACTTGATTTTTGTATTTTAAAATTGACCCCCCATTCCATCCCCATAAGCAACACTGGGTGCCTGAGATGAACAGGCGTCCCTTGTTTCCAGCGTGCCTACGGGTCAAATTATAGAGACTACGAATTTCCATCATTTGAATATAATTTACAAATATGAGGGTTGAACCCTGACGAGGAATTAAGACTACATTTCTATTTCAACTGCAACGAAACTGCTTTGCATGAACAAGAGACAGTTAGTGAAAGTTGAAGCTCATGGAATGGAGGGCAAATTATTGACCTGGTTAGGAATTTGGCTTAGCTGCAGGAGACAGAGAGTAGGGATAATGGCAGGTACTCTAATTGGCAGGATGTGACTAGCAGTGTCCCACAGGGATCTATGTTGGTGCCTCAACTATTCACAGTATTTATTAAGGACTTAGATGATGGGATAGAAAACCACATATCCAAGTTTGCCGATGACACATAGATAGGCGGCATTGTAAGCAGTGTAGATGGAAGCATAACATTACAAAGAGATATGGATAGATTAAGTGAATGGGCAAAACTGGCAAATGGATTTCAATGTAAGCAAATGTGAGGTCATCCACTTTGGACCTAAAAAGGATAGAACAGAGTACTTTCTAAATGGTGAAAAGCTAGAAATAGTGGAGGTCCAAAGAGACTTGGGGGTTCATGTACATAGATCATTAAAATGTCATGGATAAGTACAGAAAATAATCAAGAAGGCTAATGGAATGCTGGCCTTTATATCTAGAGGACTAGAAGTTATGCTACAGCTATACAAAGCCCTGGTTAGACCACACCTGGAGTACTGTGAGGCGTTCTGGGCACTACACCTTAGGAAGGATATAATGGCCTTGGAGGGAGTGCAGTGTAGGTTTACCAGAATGATACCTGGACTTCAAGGATTAAATTACGAAGAGAGATTCCCTAGAATTTAGAAGGTTAAGAGGTGATATGATTGAAGTTTTCAAGATATTAAGGGGAACTGATAAGGTAGTTACTGTAGAGAGAAACCATTTCTGCTGGTTGGGGAGTCTAGGACTAGGGGACATAGTCTAAAAATTAGAGCCAGGCCTATCAAGAATGAAGTTAGGAAACATATATACACGCAAAGGTTGGTAGAAGTTTGAAACTCTCTTCTGCAAACGACAATTAATGCTAGGTCAATTGTTAATTTTAAATCTGAGATTGATAGATTTTTGTTAACCAAAGGTATTAAGGGCTATGGTGGCAAAGGCGAGTATATGGAGTTAGGTCACAGATCAGCCATGATCTTATTGAATGTCAGAACAGGCTCGAGGGCCTAAATGGCCTACCACTGGTCCTAAGTGAGTGCCACACAACATGATGGAGGGTGTCCTCAGTGTGAAGATGGGACTTCATCTCTGCAGGAATGTGTGGTGGTCACTCTTACCAATACTGTCATGGCCAGACGCATCTGAGACAGGTAGATTGGTGAGGGTGAGGTCAAGTAGGTTTTACCCTCGTGTTGGTTCTCAACACCTGTCACAAGCCCAGGCTGGCAGCTATGTCCTTCAGGACTCGGCCAGCATTAGTACTACCCAGCCACTCTTAGTGATGGCTATTGAAGTCCCCCAGCCAGAGTAAATTCTGTTACCCTTGCTACCCTCAGTGCTTCTCAACATGGAGGAGTACTGATTCATTAGCTGAGGGAGGTTGGTAATCAGCAGGAGGATTCCTGATGCCATGAGATTTTGTGGGGTTTGGAGTCAATGTTGAGGACTCCCAGGCCCACTCCATCCTGATTGTATATCACTGCCACCTCTGGTGATGGTGATGGTGATGGAGGAGTCAGGGACATTGCCTGCTATGTATGATCCTGTCAGACAGCTCCCCTAATTTTGGCACAATAGTGAGGAGGACTTCACAGGGTCGATTGAGCTGGATGTGACTTTGTCGTGTCCAAATACAATACCTAGGTCAAAGCTTGATGGTCTGTCTGGTTTTATTCTTGTAAGAGGTTGATACATCTGAGTGGCCATTATTAGAGGGCAGTTAAGAGTCACAGGCCAGACTAGGTAAGGATGACAAGTTTCCTTCCCTAAAGGATATTAGTGAACCAGTTGGGGTTTTCCAACAATCTGATAGTTTCATGCTCACCATTACTGATATTATCTTTTTATTCCAGATTTATGTAATTAACTGAATTTAAATTTACTAATTGCCATGGTGGAGATTTGAATTCACATCTCCAGATTATTAGACCAGGCTTCTGGATTACTAGTCCAGTAACATAAGCACTATGCTACCATACCCTTGTTCTATCGTACGTCCTGAGGTTACTTAGAGGCTAATTACTATTGCTCAGATAAGTTTGTAAATAAAATGCTATATACATTTTTTTAAGGTGCTACTTGTGCATTGGCCTGTTCCCTACCTGATTAGTTACGATTTGTATCTGTTTTATATATAACATTTCAGCCAAACAGGTTTAAACTATAAATACTTTATTGCCGTTTCAATCCCCTCCATCGAATGAGATCTGGGCCCTTTCATTGATGATGTAGATGCCTCCACTAATTGGAAAAAACATCCAATTGATGCCTAATGTATCATTATTTAATACCAAAAAAGCAGGCCGGCATAGTTCTGCCTAAAGAGGAATAGGTGTTATTGTAATTCTTGGTTGGTAAGTGACCTATTTATAATTTGATAGACTATATGTCACTGAAAGGATATTAATTTTATAAGATTGATTGTTAAGTATGTAGGTTAGCAGTATCACTAATTCTAAGTAATTGGAATGCATTGTGTAGTGATCTTTGATATTATCCATTTGACAAATAAAATTAGCAGTCGAATTACATGATTTGGTTTTCATCACTAACTAGTGCACTTTAAACATGGGCCACTTTAATCTTGTTCTAAAGAATAAATCATTCATTTTGTGTTCAGCAAGTCAAATGGTTGGATGTGTGTATTTTTCTTTTGCACTGAATTAAATTATAGAAGGCACTATTAATACTACATCAATATAGCTTTTTGTTGGTGAGTGGCTCTGTCCTTCTATTATCTGAACTGTTCTTTCTTAGTTCACTAGTTAATGTCTAATTATAATACAACACATTTCCTAGTCAGACAACATTGCACATCAATTTTGATTAAAGCATGTTACCTACTATTCAGCTCCTTATCATTCTAAATGCATTTATCCAGCTTGTGCTCTCTCTCTATTCCTTTTTTAAAATGAAATACATAAAGTGTGTTTTTTAAGGCAGTAACACATGCTGAATTTCAAATAGAATTAATGACACAAGCTTTGCTGTTGTGGTTTACGGTATTGTCTAAATCTTTTGATGTCTTTTAACATGTCTGATGTCTGCTCTCCTAAATGTAGCCAGTAGCTGCAAGATAGAGGCTTGGAGTCGTGATAATCCTGCTAAAAGGTCTGTGCCAATAAATGTTACTTTGCCTTTTGAAAAGCTGGTATAATTATTTGGAAGTTTGATTATGCTGTTATTTTCTTTGGCTGAGTGGCTATCCATGACTTCAGTCGGGTCAAAAAAAGTAAAGTTTACGTTTTACTTATTTGTTGGTTGTCTAATTCTCAGTGACCCTGTGATGGTTAATGGGTAGTCTTATTGTACTAGTTCAATGTGAAATAGCTTCATGGTGGTGACGCATTTATCTGATCTGTGCAGCACTTGTCAAAATAGTGTTGCTGGTGGATTTTAACACTAGGAGAAACTGGATTACAGCTTCATAGAACAACTTTATCTGTGTTAAGAATGATGGTTATTAACTGCCATTATTTTGACTTGTGTGCAGCAAGGGCCTGACTTTGTAATCCTCTGTAGCTGATTCTTGCCCTGAGGCACTTCCTCAGGAGATGTAGCTGATCTGCAAAAAACTTAGTAGAACCAATTAGAGACTTGTGTTGGTTGCCAGACACTGGCCGTATATGAGCTGCAGCAGTTCAAGGAGCAGGCCTACCACCTTCTCGAGACAACTAGGAATGGGCAATATGGTCTTGCCAGCATTGTCCATATCCTGCGAACACATTTTTTTAAATGGAACTTGTAAAAGTACTTTATTGTCAACCAATGATTTCTGTTTCCTGGAGTACAATTTATTAATGCACTATAGAATGAAGGAATTCAGAAAATAAATAAGTGCTTATTTTGGAAAAATTGATCAGGTCAACCACACTCATGGTTATATAATTTCCAAAAAAGGGACATTTCTGTGTTTTAACCCAATCCCAATTTGTTTCTGTTGATAACACCATGTGCCATTCCCTGACCGTGAGAGGAAATCACCTATTCCTAGACATCTGCTTGTCCCAATCATGAGCATGCCCATTAAAGGCATATGAGCCAAACTTTCCCTCAAACGTTTATTCCTTATGAGCATTGCCTCACATTTGCTTGGCACCTTTTGACAGCTTGAATGAGTTTGGGCGTTCTTGCTATGAGAGCACAAGGACACACACATGCATCCTAATGTTCTGTAGTGTGGTGTATTAGTGCAGAAAATTGCTGTGCTTCTCCATGATATTTTCCTTGCAAAGTATTCAATTTTGAAATATTATGGAGAAAAACTTACTTATTTCAAACTTCCTGAAGACTTTATAGATGTGTAAGGGATTTGTTTTTTGCCCGTAATGTTTTGTTCATAACCTGATGCCCTTCCCTGCTGCCCTTGATATAATCTACATGCATCTGTTTTATCAATTAAAAATTAGGATAGAATGTTGCAATTAAGGCTCATAGTTCTTTTAATGCCTATCCCAATGATGTCAAAGGCAACAGGAATTACACACACTCCACAAGTCAGTGGATTATTCATAATTCTTGGCAAGGAAAAGATGACCTAGATGTGCAGGTACTCTTAAAGTAAAAATGCCCAAAGATTGAGGGAAAGGGAATCACCAAAATTAAATGGAGTAATGTGAAATGCATCACTTCTTCACTAGGGTTTAGTTCCCATGTGCAGTGAGCCTCAAAAATATCAGTAACAATCCCCTTCAATGATTTCAGCTCGATAGGTTGCTATAATAGTTATTCTAAATAAAGTTACTTTAAGGAACATATTTCCATTAATCCAGTTTTCAGTCATGTTTATTAAGGTGCTGATTTGTATCACTTGTTTCTTTTTCCAATGTCTTTTCTTGCGCTGATAATTAAGTGAAAACTTCACAAAGTCGATAATCTATTTCTATATAATTGAAATAGTTACACGCTGCTGAAAGTTTTAACACAGGTGTGATGAGATATATGGCCTCCTTCTGTGTTGTAAATTCTGTTACTTTATGATAAAACTATTTAGAAATACTTTAAAATATATCTTGATCTATAAAAATGTTCACCTGAGTGTTTTTGTCTAAATGGAGGGGGTGGGTAATAGCATCTGTTTTCCTTACTGTGCAGTGACTCGGACATCCAAAGAGCAATTAACTTCACAAATATAAGTCTTCTCAATATATTTTTATGTTTAATGTGACCAGATGATATGCTAAAAATTCAAACACAACAATCAATGTGAACAAAAAGCAAAATACTGCAGATCCTGGAAATCTGAAACAACAGAAAATGCTAGAAACACTCAACAGGTCAGGCAGTATCTATGGAGAGAACAAACACAACAACATTTCGAGTGTGAGCACTCTTTGTCAGAACTGCTAGATATTACATCCGAACTGGACAAAGAGAAGGGAAAACACACACGTACAGGAATCGAAATAGCATGACCTGCTTGTGTGGAAAACAGGAGCTGGTTAACCGGCAGGAGTGGTATAAGTATGAGACAATAGAAGGTATATTGAGAGAAAGCAAAAAAGTAAAAGATGTATATGGGACATAGAGAATGTGTTAATAGCTAAGAGGATAGAAGATAGGTAGGTGAAAGAGAATCATAGAAAAACTGTCAAAGCAGATTCTAGTAGCCCTATGGCCTAGTAGCAGAAAAAATGCAAGTTAACAAAAAGGGTGCAGACCATTCCATCACTGCTTAGGGTGGGGATTTCCAAAGACAAATGACTCCGATACGCTAAGAGTTTAAAAACTGCAAGCTTTTTTCAGTTCAGTTCATTACATTTCTGAGATTTGATCAGAGAGCAGGGGGCGGTGTCTCCATTAGAAGAAGCTTGCACTGTCTACTTGTATACTGTAATTGAAGTCCATTTGACACTAAGACAAGGGGCACGAGAGGTTGAGGACGGGTAGAATTGGCCAATCCAGAAAAATGTATACTTTCAAAAAATCTTTTATTTAAAGGGATAATTGGCCTTTAAACAAAAGTTCTTAGAAAGTAACCGCAATTAACCCATTGCAGACTTCGCTTATATTTCTTTGCCTATTATATTACTGTGTTAAATTCAATATTTGCATCCTTACATGCTTTGTACTTCAGTGTAATTGTAAATACATTAAGGGGTATTTTATCATTGGACGGATAAAGTCCAGCTTCAGATCATAGGGGACAAGGTCCGCTTACAAGCAGCGCTATGAAACTGTTGGGAATGAATCTGTTCTGTAAAAATTAAACAATGTTAGAGACAATTTGGAGCCTTTCATATATCTCTGGAGGCATTTGTACATCTCCTAGGAAGGGTGAGTGGAAGAGGTAAGCTATAAATTAGGCATAACCAGATGTTCACATTTATAGTCCGATGACCATTTGAACATAAAAATGTATGTTTTTTTTTAAATGTGAATTTTAAAAGTTCAGTGTCTTGCCAACAAAGATCTCACCTCCTCACTTGGTTGCTCCAGTCGCATTAATTATAGGGAACAGTCCATGAGCCCTGGAGCAGCTCTATTGCAAACAGCTGGCTTGCAACTTCAGAACTACCTACGGACCACTCCAGAACAACTTGACCACAGGAAACCATGCTACATACCCTCGCTGCTTGCAATGGAGCAACGCTAAGACCAACCTCATAACTGATGTCAACAGAGTGGCTAATTAGTTGGTGTCTACCCAAGGGTCACCAGGTTGGGCTTCAAATTCATATTTAAAAATATTGAATAAACATATGTAACAGTGTCATTTTCTTGTACAAAAGGGAGAGTACTTTGAAGAACTTAACCATAAATTTTGAGAAAAGTAGAAAGTTTGTACTGCATTAGATACAGCTCCCATCATCCAAATATGCCAATTTGCCAACAAGGTAACAGTGTTTATAGAATGAGATTTTTCCTGAATAAAACCTGCCCAAGAACTTGTCCATTAGATGATAACCCCTTTTTAAATTGTAATATAGTGAATGTGCTTTGCTTGTTTTACATAGTATAGGACATTAGGTGGTGCTGTTGTGTTTTACAATAACAGTAATACTAGCAACTTCATTGTTAGCGCTAAGTCCAAACGTTTTCCAGCAATAAAAACAACTTGCATTTATATAGCGCCTTTAACGTAGGCAAATGTCCCAAGGCACTTCACAGCAGTGTAAATGGTCAAAAATTGACACCAAGCCAAAGAAGAAGATAATAGGTAGGTCAAAGAGGTAGGTTTTAAGGAGGGCCTTAAAGGAGGTAGAGAGGTTTAGGGAGGGAATTTCAGAGTTTAGGGCCTATATGGTTGAAGGTATGAACGCCAATGATGGGGCGATGGGAGTTGGGGGGGATGCATAAGAGGCCAGAGTTGGAGGAACGCAGAGTTCGTGGAGAATTTTAGGGCTGGAGGAAGTTACAGAGATAGGGAGGGGGGTGGCCATGGAGGGATTTGAGCACGAGGATGAGAAATTTAAAATTGAGGCATTGTTGGACCGGGTACCAATGTCGGTCAGTGAGCACAGGGGTGATGGGTGAGTAAAATTTGGTACTGGTTAGGATATGGGCAGCAGAGCTTTGGATGAATTCAAGTTTATGGAGAGTGGAAGATGGGAAGCTGGCCAGGAGAGCACTGGGATAGTCAAGTCTGGAGGTAACAAAAGCTTGCCAATAACCGATCACCTTTAAACTACTTCCTGCTGCAGTTAACAGGTGTTATTCATAAGTGTTGCTGTAGTCAAATGTTCTGAGATCACGAGACTGGTACTACAAGTGAGAGTGAGATTTTTTCTGTGTGAAAATACTGTATTTGTCTCAGGCAAGTAAACTCTAAACAATTAAAAGTTAAATTATTTGAAAATATAACCCTTGGGTTCACTGAAGTAATTTGAATATTTTGGGGTTTCAGGCTTTCTTGCCTCAAATTTTCCTACCATTTTAGTTACTAACGTGCCTGAAGTTTTGAGCAGAAAAATGCATTTTTAAATACCTAGTTGCCATTGAATCTTTGACTCATGGTTACCTTTGACATTAACTCCAAAGAAAATGTTTTTAACTTTGCTCCTTAAAGTTTTTAGTTTAGGAGCCAAATACTCCCTGATAAAGTTATGCAAAAGCATTCAGACTTACCAAGGGTTCAATTTACCAGAGTCTCGGGGGTCCAATGCTACATTAATATTTTCAGAAATGAAGGGGACAATTTTAAGTTGGGGCGGGAATCAAGGGTGTAGTGGCAGCGATCTGGCTGCCTGGAGTGTGAGGCCCAGAAGATTTTAACCCTCTGGCTTAATTTGAATACTCCGAAACTGCCTCCCACCTGAAGGCATCGTCAATTATGTCCATGCCAGAGGGCAAGCGAGGAAAGTGGCAGATCATCGGGCCGCCATCGGGGACCCATGGATATGGTCCCCGCCAAGGTAAGCCAGGAGGGAGGGGAATTAGGAATGATCACAGATGTGGGGATGGGGGGTGAAGCTCGTGGCAGGGGAAGCCCAGGGTAACCTTTCGGGGCCTGCAGGAGTAATCCTGCACCTCCTGGCCCACAAGGATTCCATAGAAAAATTATTTTGCCGAACTTACCTTGTCCTCTTCTGGGCACTCCGTGGAGTTCCACCATGATTGAGATGTCTGAGATTGTCTCGTGCGGGTCTTCCGAATGTGGAAGTTAAAATGCTGTTGCGGCGCCGATAACATCATCGGGCTGCGACTTTGATTTGAATTAGCTTCCCGCCTGCCTGCAGTGGAAGCTTCGGCCGAATTCAAAATCGGTGAAGATAAAATGTCGCTGGCGCGAATGGTGCGGCAAATGGACTCGCCCTGACTTAACTTCTTCCAAGCACCATTCTCGCTGGGCAAAGGTGGTTAAACTTGACCCCACATTGTCTGTATGGGTCCAAATGTTTTGAATAATAAATACTGTATTTTAGCATACGTTTGCCACATGATTTTCAGGACACTTTTACTATTTTGCAAGAAGTAAGGATGCAGTTATACTACAGATACCAATGTAAGACTGGTATCATTGGAGTCTAATGTACAGCTGGTCAGCTTGGGTTATGCTGCTGACTGCACAAACTCACTGAGCTCGGCACCAAGCTTTGACGGCAAACGGAGCTGTGGGCTTTCTTATGACATTAAAAAGATTGGGAAAATAAGTTTTTATAAATTTCCTAGTAGGCCTAATGCACTGCTTGAACTTTTAAAGTGCACCTTTGCAGCACACAGGAGTTTTACTGTACTCACTGTGGTCTCCAAACAATGAGAGGTAGCCTCCCATCTTGATCTCTGGTGTGCTCAGGAGCCCAATTGATGCTACTTCTTATCAACATGAAAGTGGCAGTATAACTGCGGTCTTGGATTTCAAGGCTTAGTGTGTCAAAGATGTGGGCATTTTATTTTCTTTGATTTCATTTTATTAAATATGCTAAAATGTTTGGTGTGATCTCGTCGTGCTACATCCAGCTCCTCGCTTTCAGTTAAGTGAAAAAAAGGGACATTTTTCAGTGCCCAAAGTCTACAGTACAAACACAATTAATATTTGGAGCTGAAGGAAATTACCCATTTCCCAGATGCTTCTGACCTGTGCTCAATGTTTAATATTTGATTTGATATGGCTCCATCATCATGTTGAAATTTATACGCATTGCACCATCTCTTACTAAAACTCTTTCTATCTCAGGGTCTCAATACTGCAAAACTTCTTAACTCCAAGTATTCCCTTCTTCCTATAATTTACCAGCTTTCACAACTCAAGCTTGCTATGACTGACTTGGCCTTCTCCCCCACTCTTTTCAATCTAGATGGTATCCTGTACTGTGGTCCTTATCCCTTCACTTAGACTACCGTTTTTTTAAATAAAAAGAGAGATATGAAAGATGTTTAAGATATTTGGTGTGTATATGCATTACTTCATCTCCTGTGGCATTGCATAAGTCAGAAAATCAGATAATATGATTAGGCAGAGTCAATGTGGTGTTATGAAAGGGAAGTCATGTTTGACAAATTTATTAGAGTTTTTTGAGGATGCAACTAGCAGGGTAGATAATGGGGAACCAGTAGATGTTGTATATTTGGATTTCCAAAAGGCATTCGATAAAGTGTCACATAAAAGGTTGTTACGCAATATAAGCGCACATGGGGTTGGGGGTAATGGTAGCATGGTAATGGTAACGGAGTAGGATGGATAGAGGATTGGTTAATGGACAGAAAACCGAGAGTAGGGATAAACGGGTCATTTTCAGATTGGCAGGCTGTAACTAGCGGGGTGTCACAAGGATCAGTGCTTGGGCCTCAATTAATGACTTAGATGATGGGACTGAGTGCAATATATCCAAGTTTGCTGACGATACTGATGTGCCATCAATAACTCAAGGACAAGAAGTTAAAGGATTCAACTGAAGGCTTTTAATCGCTAAGAACATTGCACGTCATTCCACATCGGATTCGTCTGGCAGAATGACTCATACAGCTCTTGAGACCTTTATATGACAAAAGACAGGGGCAGAGCCAATACACACAATCGGGGAAAAGGGGGCGGTACACACAATACAATGCAGGTAAAACACAGGGGCTGATGAAGACATATATTTCATCACAGATACAAAGCTAGGTGGAAAGCAAACTGTGAGGAGGATGTAAGGAGCCTGCAAAGGGATATAGGCAGTTTAAGTGAGTGGGCAATAAGGTGGCAGATGGAGTATAGTGTGGGGAAATGCAAGGTTATTCACTCTGCTTAGGAAGAATAGCAAAGCAGAATATTTTTAACTGGTGAGAAACTATTAAATGTTGGTGTTCAGAGAGATTTAGGTGTCCTAGTACAAGAAACACAGAGAATTAGCATGCAGGTACAGCAAGCAATTAGGAAGGCAAATGGCATGTTGGCCTTTATTGCTGGCGGGGTGGAGTACAAGAGTAAGGAAGTCTTGCTACAATTGTACAGGGCCTTGGTGAGACCACACCTGGAGTACTGTGCACAGTTTTGGTCTCCTTATCTAAGGATGAATATAATTGCCTTAGAGGCAGTGCAACAAAGGTTTACTAGATTGATTCCTGGGATGAGAGGGTAGTCCTGTGAGGATAGATTGAGTAGAATGGGCCTATACTCTCTGGAGTTTAGAAGAATGGAAAGTAATCTCATTGAAACATATAAGATACTGAGGGGAATTGACAGTGTAGATGCTGAGAGGTTGTTTCCCCGGCTGGAGTGTCTAGAACTAGGGATCATAGTCTCAGGATCAGGGATTGGCCTTTTAAGTCTGAGTTGAGGAATTCCTTCACTCAAAGGGTTGTGAATCTTTGGAATACTCTGCCCCAAAGAGCTGTGGGTGCTGATTCATTGAGTATATTCAAGACTGCAATTGATAGATTTTTGGACTCTGGAGGAATCAAGGGATATGGAGATCGGGCAGGAAAGTAGAGTTGAGGTCAAGCTCTGCCATGATCTTATTGAATGGCAGAGCAGGCTTGAGGGGCCGTATGGCCTACTCCTGCTTCTAATTCTTATGTTCCTTTCTTGCCTGCCTCTGCTGTCCTTGTGTTGCAGTTTCTCTCCGTCTCTCCTCTTCTGCTTCTATGTCTCTCTTTCTTTTCACCTCTGCTATTCTCTCCCTAACTCCTTTTGCTTCCTTCTGTGTTCTTCTTGTAGTGTATGTACTTTGCAGAAGGAACTATATTCTGCAGCCCCTGTATACTGCAGTACCAGTAGTGACCACCCCTGTATATAAGCCTGTGTAGTAACATTTGCATAGTAGTTCCAGGTTGCCTCCATTCAGTAAAGACCTGTTATAACCAACTCCTGCAGTCCGTGTCTCAATTATACACGGACATAATACTTCTCTGCTCTTTTTTTCTCCTTCCTTCTTTCCTTCTGGTTGGGAGGTGATGGGTAGATGACATGCTGTGGTGGGGAAAGTAGTCACCAATGACTGCAGGCTACATTTGGGGTGAGGTTGAAAGGAAAATGTGGTTCTCAGTGGCTCCCTTCCCATCTCCTCACCCAATCATTCATGCTTCTCTCTGCTCCCTTGATCTCATCATGTCCTATACCCCTTCATCTTTCCATTCCCCCTTCCCCTTCCTATCACCCCTTTACTCCCATTAATATTCCTATCTCTTCTCTGAATTACTGACCCAACCCCCAGTACTCCTCTTTGCTCTGCTGTCACTCATCTCATACTTACCTCTCCATCCATTCCACCACTCCCATTTGTCCTCCCTCCCTCCTCTCCCATCTTTCCTCCCTCCCCTCTTGCTCTCTGATGTTAGCAAATAATAATACTGTCTCACAGGTGCAAGCAATAATTGTTGTGTATGTACCTTTAAGAGAGAACTGTTTTACAGCTCCTGTATACTGTATAGTACCGGCAGTGACCACACCTGTATATAAAGCCGGAGCAAGCTTCTGTACTTCAGTCATGAGACTACTCTACTCTAGTAAACACCTGTTGATTGTTAAGTTACAGCCTCCGTGTAGTTCTTGGGGAAACATCCTATTTAAAGAATCACGGATCTAACAATAATTACCTTTTCGAAGTGTCAACAAAACACAGGCAAGATAATTGACAGGAGATTGTAATTACAGTGTGACAAGTTTACATAGGCAGTTTCCATTATATATGTGGATAAAATAATTAATTATGGGTGAAGTTGACAAGAAGTGTGCACAGATGCAAGATTTGTAATATATTGTATTGGACTAAAGTGGAACTAAACAGCACAGGATTTAATTATGCAACTTTCTTGAGACAGATAATAAAACAATTTGAATTTGGAAATTTCAGTTGGAATTACAAGATGAAATGTAATGGGTTCATCTGTGTAAGGTCTGATAACACCAAGATAATGCTGCAGCGCCTATGTTTTCTTTCTATATTGTAAACTGAAGATATCATGCCATGAGAACCTCTGTTTAATTTAAATAGACAAAGCTAATGTGCATCGACCACTGTATTGCATAAAGTACTTGGCCGTAGGTTTGTATTCATCATTCCTAACATAGGGAATTTAGGGAAGGTGGGGGGTGGGGGTTTGAAGAAGAGACTGTTGCCCACAATTTGAAGAGAGATTTGACTTGTCTTACAAGAAAGCTTGGAATGAGAAAAGGAGGAAAAAATGTACAAGGTAAGGTGAAATGCATAAATGGTACTTGTGAGATGTAGACCATGATTTTCCCAGCAGCGGCGGGTTGGAGTCAGGTTGACTGGTCGACGGCTTCTGGTCCCACTGCCAGCTTCAGCCGCTCCGAGATCACGATTTTAATTTAACTGGGCTTATGCGCGCTACATAGAAACATAGAAACATAGAAGATAGGAGCAGGAGTAGGCCATTCGGCCCCTCGAGCTTGCTCCGCCATTCAATGCGATCATGGCTGATCATCCAAATTCAGTACCCTGTCCCTGCTTTGTCCCCATACCCCTTGATCCCTTTAGCCTTGAGAAATATATCCAACTCCTTCTTGAATATATTTAATGAATTGGCCTCAACTGCCTTCTGTGGTAGAGAATTCCACAGGTTCACCACTCTCTGGGTGAAGAAATTCCTCCTAATTTCTGTCCTAAATGGCCTACCCCTTATCCATAGATTGTGACTCCTAGTTCTGCACTCCACGACCATCGGGAACATTCTTCCTGCATCTAGTCTATCCAGTCCTGTCAAAATTTTATAAGTTTCAATGAGATCCCCTCATTCTTCTAAACTCCAGCGAGTGCAAGCCCAATTGATCCAATCTCTCCTCATACGTCATTCCTGCCATCCCAGGTATCAGCCTGGTGAATCTTCGCTGAACTCCTTCCATGGCAAGAACATCCTTTCTTAGATAAGGCGACCAAAACTGCGCACCCGGCCCAATCGGTAAGCCTGACATTGGTAGTGGGTAAAATGCTAGAGTCCATTATAAAAGATGTAATAGCAGAGCACTTGGAAAACAGTGACAGGATCGGACAAAGCCAACATGGATTTAGAAAAGGTAAATCGTGCTTGACTAATCTACTGGAATTTTTTGAAGATGTAACTGGTAGAATAAATAAGGGAGAACCAGTGGATGTGGTGTATTTGGACTTTCAGAAGGCTTTTGATAATATCCCGCATAAGAGATTAGCACGTAAAGTTAAGGCACATGGGATTGGGGGCAAGGTACTGACTTGGATAAAGAACTGGTTGGCAGACAGGAAGCAAAGACTTGGAATAAATGGCTCTTTTTCCAAGTGGCAGGCAGAGACTAGTGGGGTACCGCAGGTATCGGTCCTAGGACCCCAGCTATTCACAATATATATAAATGATCTAGTCGAGGGAACTAGATGTAATATCTCCAAGTTTGCAGACGACACAAAGCTGGGTGGGCGTTTGTGCTGTGAGGAGGATGCCGAGAAACTCCAGTGTGATTTGGACAGGTGGGGTGATTGGGCAGAAACATGGCAGATGCAGTATAATGTGGATAAATATGAGGTTATCCACTTTGGTGGCAAAAGCAGGAAGGCAGATTATTATCTGAACGGCAATAGATTGGGAAAAGGGGAAGTGCAACGAGACCTGGGTGTCCTTGTGCACCAGTCGCTGAAGGTAAGCATGCAGGTGCAGCAGGTGGTTAAGAAGGCAAATGGTATGTTGGCCTTCATAGCGAGAGGGTTCGAGTACAGTAACAAGGATGTCTTGCTGCAGTTGTACAGGGCCTTGGTGAGACCACATCTTGAGTATTGTGTGCAGTTTTGGTCGCCTTATCTGAGGAAGGATGTTCTTGCCATGGAGGGAGTGCAGCGAAGATTCACCAGACTGACACCTGGGATGGCAGGAATGACGTATGAGGAGAGATTGGGTCGATTGGGCTTCTACTCGCTGGAGTTTAGAAGAATGAGAGGGGATCTCATTGAAACTTATAAAATTCTAACAGGACTAGACAGACTAGATGCAGGAAGGATGCTCCCGATGGCGGGGAGTCCAGAACCAGGGGTCACAGTCTAAGGATAAGGGGTAAGCTGTTTAGGACAGAGATGAGGACGAATTTCTTCACCCAGAGAGTGGTGAACCTGTGGAATTCTCTACCACAGAAGGCAGTGGAGGCCAATTCATTAAATATATTCAAGAAAGAGTTGGATATATTTCTTAAGGCTAAAGGGATCAAGGGATATGGGGAGAAGGCAGGGACAGGGTACTGAATTTGGATGATCAGCCATAATCTCATTGAGTGGCGGAGCAGGCTCGAGAGGCTGAATGGCCTACTCCTGCTCCTATCTTCTATGTTTCTATGTTTCAATCAGTGGGTTTGGGTGTGCTGCTCGTCTCTGCTGATGTCTTCCATTCTGGAGCTTTTAAGGAGCCCATGTAGCCTTTGGATTTCATTTGGTTTATGCTGCTTCTCAAAACGGATCTTCTGAGAATGACAGCTGTAAGATCAAAGGCTGCTCCTCGATTTGATGATGACTCCCTCCATTCTCTTGTGGAGGGAGTAAGAGGGCGCAGGGAGGTTCTGTTCCCTCTCTATGGCCAGAGGAAGCCCCCTCAGCAGACAAAGGCAGCCTGGCTGCAAATTGCTGTGGAGGTGAGTGCTCGATCGTTGTGTGCAAGCACCTGGGTGCAGTGCAGAAAAAGGTTTGATGACCTGATGCGCTCAGCAAAAGTGAGTATCACATCACAATTACCTTCTGCTTCCCATCTCTTCTCATCACCAGCACTCTGCATTGGCAACCTACTCCTGTACATCTCAACTTACCCTTACATCCCTTGCACCCTTAGCCATCCCTCGCTCTATGTACAGAATCACTTCACCATCCCTCTATGCACCCCTCACACTCGCTCTCACTGTTATGCATTGACAACAACAAACAACTCACAGGGAGGCACCTTGGTTTTGGTACCTCACTCCATCTTTGTCTCCCTCTAAGCATCAATGTTATGGTGTGGCGGAGCCACCAAAGGACTCAGATCGTTTGTACATAATTCCTTTAACAACATGTTAGCTACAGTCTGAGTCTGTATCTTTATTCATGCTGTTTAACTGTACAGAGTGTGGTTGCTTTAACAGCGTGGCTAAAACGTGATGACGTCATGACGTCAGCCACAGAACTGCAGGGGCAGTCCTCGTGGAGCCTCCAGAGAGAGCAGACCTACATTCGATGTTATCCTGCAGTTTCTTATTAAAGCCTGTTTGTTTCATTAAAGTTCATTTTGTTTGATCGCCTGAGTAGAACTCAGTCTTTTAGTTAGGAACCCACGTTCCTACATTGGTGACCCCGACTTTCGTGAACAGTTTTTGCGGAAGATCTTCAGCATAGACACGAACGCCGTGACTCTGAAACTGCCACAGTTCTGGGAGCAACAACCAGACGCCTGGTTTATCCAGGCTGAAGCCCAGTTCGCCATCAGTAACATCGTCGCGGATCAGACCCGTTATTACTACGTGGTCTCCGCCCATGATAGCGCAACTGCCTCGCGGATCGTTAGCCTCCTCGGTAGTCCTCCTACTGACAGCAAGTATACGTTAAAGGCGCGGTTGCTACAGGTCTTCGGGCTCACAAAGTCAGAACGCGCTCGCCGGCTCCTCATGAGGCCTGGCCTCGGAGACTCCAAACCGTCCGAGCTCATGAGCCAAATGCTCACGCTTTTGGGTGCCGAACCGGAATGCTTCCTCTTCTGGGAGCTATTCCTCTGCCAACTGCCGGAGCAGGTGCAGGCTGCCCTAGCCAGATCCGAGATTACAGACTGCACCGAGCTTGCTGCCGAAACAGATAAGATTTTCACAGTAACCCACCAGTGCTGCGCGGCCACGAGGCGCCTATCCCCCACAGACGCGGTTCCAGCTCCTCCTGCAGCAGGCTGGTGCTCCTACCATGCCCGTTTTGGCACGAAAGCACGACGCTGCCGCTCTCCCTGCAGTTTTTCGCCCGAAAAAAAACCCAAAGCTCCTGCAGCGTTCCTGGCAAAGGAGGACCGGGTCTAACGGGCGCTCCGCGGTTGCGATGGCCGTCGGATCTACGGGGAAACTTCTTTACATCACCGATTCTCTATCGGGTCGACGTTTCCTTTGTGACACCGGGGCACAGTGTAGCATCCTATCTGCGTCGAATCTCGATGTGCAAGCTGGGAACCACGATTTTTCCCTCGTGGCGGCTAATGACGCAGCAATTCGAACTTTCCGAAAGCAGCGGGTCCAAGTCTGTTTCGGCAGTCAGCGCTTCCATTGGGAATTCGTCACGGCCCCAGTCTCGCAGGCCATCCTAGGGGCAGATTTTCTGTGTGCCAACGGCCTCCTCGTCGATGTCCGGCACCACCGATTGATCAACGCGGCCACCTTCCACTCGATTCCATGCTACCACAGTACCACCGTGGCGCGCTCTATCGCCTGCACTTTCCCTTCTCCGGATGACTTCATTCGGCTCCTCTGAGAGTTCCCGGAGCTGACAAGGCCCACTTTCTCCTCCTCGGCCACGAAGCATGGTGTTGAACATCATATCACCACTACTAGCTCCCCGGTTTATGCACGGGCTAGAAGGCTCGAACCCGGCAAACTCGCGGCTGTGAAAGCGGAGTTCGACACGATGGAGTGGCTTGGGATTATTCGCTGGTCGAATAGTCCCTGGTCTTCGCCTCTCCACATTGTTCCGAAACCGGGCGGCGGCTGGTGGCCATGCAGTGACTACCGATGCCTGAACGACACCACTACTCCTGATCGGTACCCGATCCCGCATATTCAGGATTTCTCGGCCCATTTGACGGGAAATTCTATCTTTTCTAAAATCAACCTCGTCCGGGGGTATCACCAGGTTCCCGTGCACCCGCAAGTTGTCCCGAAAACCGCAGTCATCACCCCTTTCGGCCTCTTTGAGTTCCTGCAGATGCCGTTTGCCTTGAAGAACGTGGCACAGGCTTTCCAGCGCTTAATGGACTCCGTGCTCCGAGACCTAAACTTCATCTTCGTCTACCTTGACGACATTCTCATCGCCAGCGCTAGCAAGGAAGAGCACATCTCCCATTTGCGTACCCTCTTCACACGCCTCAGCCAGCACGGTTTAATCATCAACCCGGCCAAGTGCCAGTTCGGCCTGCAGCGGATCGATTTCTTGGGACACCGCATAACATCAGATGGCGCCATCCCCTTACTGACGAAGGTGGAAGCTGTTACCTCTTTCCCGCGCCCGCCAACCGTCAAGGCCCTGCAGGAGTTCCTGGGGATGGTCAACTTCTATCGCCGTTTCGTCCCTAAGGCGGCTCAGCTAATGCAACCTTTGTACGGGGCCCTCAAGGGCAAGTCCGGTAAGGATCCAATCAGCTGAACGGCCGAGATGGACCAGGCGTTCGTCAACACCAAGAGCGCTTTGGCCAACGCAATCATGCTGGCGCACCCACTTCCAGGTGCCACCATCGCCCTTAACACAGACGCATCAGACTACACCATCGGTGCAGTGCAGGAGCAGTGGGTGAACGGCACGTGGCAACCGCTGGCGTTTTTCAGCCGTCAACTACGGAAAAATGAAAAAAAATACAGCACCTTCGATCGGGAGTTACTGGCCCTTTTCCTAGCCATTTGCCATTTCCGGTTCTTATTGGAAGGACGTCCCTTCACGGCTTTTGTCAACCACAAGCCTCTAACGTTCGCCATGGCCAAGACTGCCGAACCGTGGTCCGCTCGTCAACAACGTCACCTGACGTTTATTTCTGAATTTACCACGTACATTCAACATGTGTCTAGTAAGGACAATCTGGTGGCGGATTGCCTCTCCCGTGCGACAGTCCATGCGGTTTACCTGGGGATTGACTACGCCCTCATGGCTGCGGATCAGGCCTCGGACCCAGAGGTCCAATCATACAGAAACGTCCCCTCTAGTTTCCAAGCGACAAACGTCAGTTTCTAGGCTGCAGGTGCCACGCTCCTTTGCGATGTCTCCATGGGCGTTCTCCGACCTATCGTGCCAGTCGCATGGCGCCGGAAGGTGTTTGATGCCATACACGGGTTGTCGCACCCTGGTATGAAGGCTTCACAACGGCTAATGTTGGCGAAGTTCGTCTGGAAGGGTATGCACCTCGATGTCCGTGACTGGGCCAACACCTGCGTGGTCTGCCAGAAGGCCAAGGTCCAGCGTCATGTTAAAGCTCCAGTGGCTACGTTCGCTGTTCCGGAGCGTCGTTTCGACCACGTGCATATGGACCTTGTGGGGCCACTTCCGCCTTCTCATGGTTATACGCATCTCCTCACCATGGTGGACCGCACCACTAGGTGGCCAGAGGCAATTCCTTTGGTTTCCACCACTTCGGCAGACGTCGCTAGAGCTTTCATCTCCTGTTGGGTTGCCCGTTTTGGGGTACCGGCGGACATCTCTTCTGACCGTGGGCCACAATTTTCCTCGGAGCTCTGGAACGCTGTAGCTCAGGGGCTCGGCACCAAACTTCATCGCACCACCGCCTATCATCCACAGGCGAACGGCCTTTGCAAGCGATTCCACAGGTCACTTAAAGCCGCCCTTCGGGCCACTCTTCAAGGTGCAGGATGGGTGGACAGACTTCCATGGGTCCTTTTGGGTCTTTGTACGGTGCCCAAAGAAGACTTGCAATCGTCCTCAGCCAAACTCGTTTATGGCCAGCCTCTCCGAGTACCAGGGGATTTCCTCCCTTCTCCCACAGAACCATGGTCCGCCTCTCAGCAACTCGTCAGCCACCAGGAAGTGGCCAGATGCTTCACTCCGGTGCCTACATCAAATCACGGCTTACAGAGCTCCCACGTGCCAGCGGAGCTGAAGAATGCCAAGTACATATTTATCCACCACGACGCTCACCGGGATCCGTTCAAGCCCCCTTACACTGGTCCTTTCCGCGTCATCGAATCAGGAGACAAATCCTTTTCGGTCGACATCGGAGGAAAGCCGGATCACATTTCGGTGGACCGATTGAAGCTGGCTCACCTGGACCTGGACCGCCCAATCGTCGTCGCTCAACCGCCGAAACGTGGCCGACCGCCCGCAGCCACTGTGCCAGATCAACCACAGCCGCCCGCCAACTCGACCACACTCGCCGCGCCAGCTCAACCACAGCCGCCCGCCAGCTTGACCACCGTCCATCAGCTTCCTCTGCAAGGTTACCGAAGTCGCTCAGACAGACTTGTCGGGCCTCCTCGACGTCTCACTTTTGCTGTTAAAGACAATTCTGAGGGGGCGCATGTGGCGGAGCCACCAAAGGACTCAGATCATTT
This sequence comes from Somniosus microcephalus, assembly GCF_052327205.1. NCBI lineage: Eukaryota > Metazoa > Chordata > Chondrichthyes > Squaliformes > Somniosidae > Somniosus > Somniosus microcephalus. The sequence continues at coordinate 90,747,862 of NC_140992.1, read as the reverse complement.
GTACATAATTCCTTTAACAACATGTTAGCTACAGTCTGAGTCTGTATCTTTATTTATGCTGTTTAACTGTACAGAGTGTGATTGCTTTAACAGCGCAGCTAAAACGTGATGACATCACGCCGTTCATCACGTGATCCCCCACTGGCGGGAAAACGTCATGACGTCAGCCACAGAACTGCAGGGGCAGTTCTCGTGGAGCCTCCAGAGAGAGCAGACCTACATTCGATGTTATCCTGCAGTTTCTTGTTAAAGCCTGTTTGTTTCATTAAAGTTCATTTTGTTTGATCGCCTGAGTAGAACTCAGTCTTTTAGTTAGGAACCCACGTTCCTACAATGGAATCTTTACACTCACTCCATCAATCTCGCTGAAACTCCATTTGTGTCCCTCATTGCAGGAAAAGAGAGCCCACAATAAGAGGGAGAGTGCGAGGACGGGAGGAGGCCCACCATCACTTGCAACTTTAACAAACGCTGAGGAGGCTGCTCTCGAAATAGTCAGAGGTGCAGAGGAGCTGGAAGTGGGGAACAGAGAGACTGGCGCACTAGAGCAAGCTGGTGACAGAATAGATTTGCAACCCTTTCATTTAGATTTCATGAGTGACTGATGTGGCATCTGATGTTTATACAGATTGAGTTCTGATCATCTGCACAATAGGTTGTTTCTGGTACCTAAATATCACATGTCTAACTCAATCTTTTACTCCCCCACAGGACCATCGAGACCCCCCTCCCCACTGTCCAGAAGAAAGAGCCGGACGACTCCTCAGAGGAACCTGCAGCCTCTGAGGGCGCAGCATCACCAGAAATGAGCGCACCCAGCACCAGCGCAGAGACACACACCTTGGTGGGTCATTCGTGACACAGAGTAGTGTTGTCACCTGGTGTATCACAGCTCACAAGTGAGCATCAGCAGATAGTGGAGACAGGGAGAGCAGTGGAGAGTCCTTGTCAGAGGTCACAGGATGCTCCTAGCTCTGCTCTGCTGCATGTGGACACTGCCTCTGGGGCCATCCAGAAAGAGAGTGGTGCAGGAACTCCAGGAACAAGTGCAGGAGTCTCTGACAGGGCTTGCATCCACGGTAACTGCGAGTGTGCAGGGAATGGAGGAGTCTATCTCAAGCATGAGCAATGCGTGGTGCACTCAATGGTGAATGTAGGTGCCGCCATGGAAAGGATGGCAACCTCCATGGAGCACATAAATCGCCAGATGCAAATGAACATGGTGACTATTCTAAATAGATGGTCTGATATGGAGGATAGATGGGCATCTATTGAGAAGAGGAACCAGAGGTACATGGACGTCCCCGTTATGAGGACTGTCAGTACGGAGACGGGTCCTCATGGCCCCACTGATGTGCAGCAAGGTGCTCTCCAGCTACTTGCTAGCAGTGCAGTGCGGGTGACTCATGAGAGGGATGTTGGTGGTCAACAACAAGGAAGTGTGGGCTCCTCTCCAAGCGTTCACTTCCATGCTACAGTGGAGCCCTCGGTCAGAGCCCCAGATTCCTCACCCAACTGAGATATCCGTCTCAGCCCCTGCACAGCCGCAGGAGGAGCAGACTGTTGCGGAGCCCTCCCAGGCTCCCAAACCCAGATGACGCCCGCCAAAGTTGTCAAAGCTGGTGCAGCATCGAATTGAGCAAGGTGCCTCTACATCTGCTGAAGCCACACGGAAGAACCACGTAGAAGCACGTGTAAGAGAAAGTTAACACACAAATAGTCACTTGGGTGTTTTCATCTGATACAAACGTTTGTCATCGTTATTATTAATGTATTAAAGAAAACCGATGGCAAAGATTCAAAGAGTTGGCTTATGTGTGCTCAGAAATGGAAGTTTTACAGTGAGGGGACAGGGCGCCTTTCATCTATAATAAGAACATAAGAAATAGGAGCAGGAGTCGGCCATTCGGCCCCTCAAGCCTGCTCCGCCATTCAATATGATCATGGCTGATCTGATCTTGGCCTCAACTCCACTTTCCCGTCTGCTCCCCATAACCCTTGATTCCCCCATTTTTCAAAAATCTGTCTATCACTGCCTTGAATATATTCAATGCCCCTACCTCCACAGCTCTCTGGGGTAGAGAATTCCAAAGATTCACGACCCCCTGAGAGAAGAAATTCCTCCTCATCTCTGTTTTAAATGGCCGACCCCTTATTCTGAAACTATGCCCCCTAGTTCTAGATTCCCCCACGAGGAGAAACATCCTCCCTGCATCTACCCTGTCAAGCCCCCTCAGAATCTTATATGTTTCAATAAGATCACCTCTCATTCTTCTAAACTCCAATGATGGTGGTGAGAGTGATAGAAAAGCACACTTTATTGCACAGATGCTGTATGGTGTGTTAAGAAGGTCGGCCGGACATTCATTTCCATGTGCCAGCCATATGTGGTTGATGCATCACATTATGCAAATCTGGCATAGATAAGTGCATCCCTTGCCTCATGGCCAGCAATGTGCTCCTCAGGGTTGGGGGGGGGGTGGAATCTAGAACTAGGGGGCATAGTTTCAGAATAAGGGGTTGATGTGCCTCAATGAATCCGAGACTCGACGTTAACGGAGCAAAGCAAGGCTTTTATTAACTCAAAGTAATACACATTGGAGAAGTGTCTCTCATCCAGAGATCTGCTGTACTGCTGTGAGACACGCTGGGGCTTGCTTAAGTAGGGGCCAGGTATGGGCGGAGCCCTACACACAATACAATACAGGTAAGGAAATGAAACTGAAACTAAACTAAACACAGGGAATACAGTGCCTGATGAATGGCATATTTCATCACATTCACCCCTTCTACAGATTTAGTCTGTTCGGGGGTTTGATAGTCCTCTGTGACCGACGTAGCTGTTGTGGTGCCGCGGGTGTCGGCTGGGTGTCCCCGGTGGCCTCCTGGGTCTCTGCCGGGGGCGCCGCCAGGGTTGTTGAAGGGGTAGTTGGTGGGGGCACCGTTGGTCGATGTTCTTCCGGGGGTGGTGAAAGGATAGTGGGTGGGTAAGAATTGCTGTGATCGTTGTTGCTGTTGTTGTCGTGGTTGTTGTCGTTACCGGCTGGGGCGATGTCTTTTATGGACACTGTGTCCTCCCTTCCGTCGGCGTGCCGGACATACGCGTATTGGGGGTTGGCGTGGAGTAGGTGCACTGACTCCATGAGGGGGTCCGTCTTGTGGCCCCTCACATGCCTTCGTACAAATACCGGACCTGGGGTGGAGAGCCATGACGGATTGGATACGCCTGAGGTGGATTCCCGAGGAAAGACAAACATTCGTTCATGAGGCGTGGCATTAGTGGCAGTACACAATAGCGACCGTATCGAATGGAGCACATCTGGGAGGACTTCCTGCCAGCGGGAGATAGGGAGGCCCTTGGTCCTTAGAGCTAGAGTGACTGCTTTCCATACTGTCCCGTTCTCTCGCTCCACCTGGCCGTTACCCTGGGGGTTGTAGCTGGTGGTACGGCTCGTGGCGATCCCCCTGGACAGCATGTACTGGCGTAGCTCTTCACTCATGAAGGACGCCCCCCCTATCCGTATGGATGTAGCTCGGCATACCGAACAGGCTGTTGAGGCATTTAATGACCGTGGCGCTGGTCATGTCTGGGCAGGGGAAGGCAAATGGGAAACTGGAGTATTCGTCCACAATGTTCAGGAAGTAAACATTGCGGTCGACTGACGGGAAGGGGCCCTTGAAATCTAAGCTGAGCCGCTCAAAGGGCCGTGTAGCTTTGATTAAGTGGGCTCTATCTGGGCGGTAGAACCGAGGCTTGCACTCAGCGCAAGTGCGGCAGTTCCTGGTCAGAGACCGAACTTCCTCAATCGAGTAGGGTAATTTGCGGGACTTTATGAAGTGGAACAGCCGTGTGACCCCTGGGTGGCAGAGGTCGTTGTGGAGGGTCTGTAGCCGATCCCCGGTGGCGCTGGCACACATCCCTCGTGAGAGGGCGTTGGGGGATTCGTTAAGGGCCCCTGGCCGGTAAATGATGTAATACTCGAAGGTGGAGAGCTCGATCCGCCACCTAAGAATCTTATCATTTTTAATCTTCCCCCTCTGTTTATTATTGAACATAAATGCTACCGACCGCTGGTCGGTAAGTAGGGTGAAGCGTTTGCCGGCTAGGTAGTGCCGCCAGTGGCGCACTGCCTCCACAATGGCTTGGGCCTCCTTTTCCACAGAGGAGTGTCTGATCTCGGGCCCTTGGAGGGTCCTCGAGAAGAAAGCTACGGGCCGCCCCGCCTGGTTGAGGGTGGCTGCCAAGGCAAAGTCAGACGCATCACTTTCCACTTGAAAGGGAGTGTTCTCATCCACTGCCTGTAGCGTGGCCCGCTCAATATCCCGCTTAATGCTTTTGAAGGCGGCGTGGGCCTCAGCAGAGAGCGAAAAAGAGGATGCTTTCAAGAGGGGGCGGGCTTTGTCGGCATAATAAGAAAATAACCCCAGGCACCTTTTCAGGGCTTTGGGAGTGTTGGGCAGGGGGAGCTCCCGTAGGGGGCGCAATCGGTCGGGGTCTGGTCCGATTTCCCCATTCTCCACCATGCTGCCTAGTATGCAGAGGCGCGTGGTGTTGAAAACGCACTTGTCCTCGTTGTAAGTGAGGTTGAGTTTTCAGGGTGACTAGGAACTCATCCAGCGATTCCCCAGGTCGCTGTGTGCGAGTAGCGAGCAGATGCCTAGCGTACACCTCATTCGTAGGCTGCTGGTAATGCGCCTTTAGGATGTCGCAGGCGGCCGGGTACGTGTCGGCGTCTTGGATGAGTGGGTAAACCCGGTGGCTTATCCAATTCCGCAGGATTCCGAGTTTCATACTCTCCGCGTCCGTAGCGCCTGTGATGGCTGCGGAATTGTCCAGGAAGAATTCCATACACTTAAACCAGTGTCCGAATCGTGCCGATGCGTTCAAAGCATGCGGGTCCAAATCCAAACGTTCGGGTTTCAAGAGTTGATCCATTGCGTTGAAAATTGAGTTAATAAAATTGATGTGCCTCAATGAATCCGAGACTCGACGTTAACGGAGCAAAGCAAAGCTTTTATTAACTCAGAAAGTAATACACATTGGAGAAGTGTCTCTCATCCAGAGATCTGCTGTACTGCTGTGAGACACGCTGGGGCTTGCTTAAGTAGGGGCCAGGTATGGGTGGAGCCCTACACACAATACAATACAGGTAAGGAAATGAAACTGAAACTGAACTAAACACAGGGAATACAGTGCCTGATGAATGGCATATTTCATCACAGGGGTTTCCCATTTAAAATGGAGATGAAGAGGAATTTCTTCTCTGAGGGTCGTGAATCTTTGGAATTCTCTACCCCAGAGAGCCGTGGAGGCAGAGACATTGAATATATTTAAGGTGGAGATAGACAGATTTTTGAATGATAAGGGAGTCAAGGGTTATGGGGAGCGGGCAGGAAAGTGGAGTTGAGGCCAAGACCAGATCAGCCATGATCTTATTGAATGGTGGAGCAGGCTCGAGGGGCCAAATGGCCTACTCTTGCTCCTATTTCTTATGTTCTTATGTGCTGGTGGAATTGGCACATCTACCCCCGCAAGGCGTCACTCATCTGCCGCCTCTTCCGAGGAGGCTGTGCGCTGAGCCACTTGTTCCTCAGGCAGCGCTAAGCCACGCTGCTGTGCGATGTTGTGCAGGGCACAGCAGACCACAATGTTTCTGGAGACCCTAGCTGGTGCATATTGTAGGACTCCACCAGATCTGTCGAGGCATCTTAATTATATTTTGAGCAAGCCGATGGTTTGGTCAATGATGCTTTTGGTGGAAATGTGGCTCGCATTGTACCGCTCCTCAGCTTCGTTTGATGGCCTCTTCATCGGTGTCATTTGCCATTTTTTCAGGGGATGGCCCTTGCCTCCAACTAGCCATCCGGAAAGTTGTCTTTGATGGATTGAAGAGCTGAGGCACAGTGGACTGCCGCAGGATAAACGAGTCATGGCAACTGCCAGGGAACTTGGCGCAAACATGCATAATGTTCTTCCTGTGGTTACGCAGCAGCTGGACGTTAAGGGAGTGGAAGCCCTTGTGGTTGACAAATACAGCTGGGTTGTGATGGGGTGCCCTAATGGCCACGCATGCACCCTACACCCTTGGGAAGCCAGCCATATTTGCAAAGCCAACCGCACGCGCAGTTACACTTGCTTCATCCTTAATTGTGCACCTTTGCAAAGAGGGCATCGGTAACCTGCATGATGCAAGTGTGTGTGGCCGACTGGGAGATGCCGCTGATGTCTGCTGATGATCCCTGGAAGGACCCCGAAGCAAAGAAGTTGAGTGCGGTGGTGACATTAACAGCCACTGGTAAGGAGTGGCCACCTGCTCCTCTGGGCTCCAGGTCTTGGTGCAGCATTTTGCAGATGTCAGCGACTACCTCTCGTGAAAGTCTCACCTCCTTTGGCACTGCTTCTCACTCATGTTGAGGAAGCTCATCCTCGGCCTGTAAACCCTGTGTTGGGGGTATCTCCTGCGGCGCGTTGCGGCCCTGCGCTGACGCCCTCTGCCCTGTGCAGCATCAGGTGGCTGAGGAGAAGGTTGGCGCTCCTGTTGCTGTTGCTGCTGCTGCTGTTGTGCCTGGTTCTGCTGCTGCCACGGCTGCTCTTCCTCCAATTGGGAGGACCAGGATGAGCGGGTATAAATGGCTCCCATCCCACTGGTATATATCTCAGTTGAGGAAGAGATGTTATAAGCGCTCAGTCAATGGGGCCAGAGGGTATTCCAAGGAGGTCACAGTGCATATGGATCTCTGCTTAAACACTCACAAGCTCAATAACCTGCAAATTTTGTAACCAAACCTCAAAGCACAAAGTTCTGTCATCTGAAAGTCAGCCATATTGCTCCTCTGCTTTTATGCTGCAGGAAGAGCTGTCAACAATTCACCTACTTGCTGAACCTGGCACAATCAGCTGGCATATTTGTCGCACGTTGGGCAACACACTGAAAATGTATTAAAATGGGAAGAGCCTGTAAAAAAGGGATTATCTGGGCAGTTAACAAGCTGTTAACGGCCATAAGTGCCTCTCCCGTCGTTTGGTGTCGGGTCTTATCGGGACTTGCAGACCCGACATTTTGCAAAGTTGCGTGGAGGCGGAATGATGGCGGGTTAGTAACCCGCCATCAATCATTTTAATTTTCACTCCTTACCCTCCTCCAAACCCGCCCTCTGAGTGCTGGCAAATTCACGTCTGTAGAATTTGCTTGTAATTAGTCCACAGATTATCATTTACTAAAACCTGTAGGAATGACATCAGATGGTTAATCTGCTTATGTAAATGTCATTGTAGATCAAGGCTTGAAGAGCCCTGACAGCTGGGACAACACCTGACTGAAACAGGAAAAAAGCACTCATCAAACTGAACCAGTGTACATCATAAACAAGAATTACTTCAAGGTTGAAAGATAACCGGTTTCAGATGACGCTTTTGCTCTTTACTCATGGCTTGTAACATCATCTGAACCTCTCAATTAGATTACCGCTTTGCAACAGCCTCCTGTATAAGATTTATATATAAAATGAAGCCATCGCATGCCACTTGGACTTAACAACATAGGGTGGCGTATAACTCCAATCCAGTGTTGAGACATAGTTCAAAAGTGCACAGGAGGTCTTTTGGGCACCTTATCAATTTTGTAATTTTGTATTCAGTCTTCTTAACATTCTGAGAGAGACTGCTGCCTGCACTCTCCTAACTTGATTGTGGAACAGAGCGCTGCACCTGTGCAAGCAGACACATAGAGCTCCCTTCCGGCTTTCAGCTGCATTTTACATTCTACGGCTGCATTTCTTAGGCAGGTAGTGTAATATAATTGTAGCCTAAAGTAATCCTTTCTTGGCTCATGTTGCGTGCACATGATGGTGGCGGCATGACACCCTGCAGGGGGTCTCGCACTGCTTGACTTTAATGCACTTGGGAGTCACATCAGGACTGGGCTTTGGCGTTGTACTTACTTATTCCTTAAGTTTTATACTCGAGAATTGAATTTCCGCATTCAAATATTTATCAACTTACCTTCTTCTGAGCTACAGATAATAATTATGTGACGTCTGGAAAAAATACTCCGTACTTACCGAACCTAACATGGAAACAGCAGCCAGACGACTCCTAGATATGGCATATTTTTTTAATAAAAGTCACAAACAATGTGAAAAGGTGCATTTTAACAGAACAGCGATATGGAATGAGCTGTAATAGACTTGAAGCAGGGGATTAATGTTTTTTTGAACTTCCTCTTTGTTTCAGTTTATTTTTTTTATCAACCTTGAATTTGCCTTATGATGCACTCCTGTGTGATATTTTCCCTACGCATTTATTTTTAATACATTAAGGAGCATGCAGACCCTTATCGTGAAATAGCTGGTGCAGCAATTCACCATAAAACATCATTTATTTCAATTAGTTATTGCATCACAATTTGACATTGAAACTAGTTTTAAAAAGTCCAGTACTTCTAATTTATTACCAGTGCTTCTTGCGTGTTTAAATGTATATATGTGTCCTATATCTAGTAAAGATGTGTTATTTATCTAAGACCATCTAAATTAAATTTAATCAGTGAATGGAATATTGAAGGCAGAAAATGCAAGAATGTATTTAGGGGGAAATCATTTTCTTGAACTTTTTGAACTCTGATGTATTATTTTCGCTCAGCACAAAGATGAGTTTTATTCTGAGGTCTAGGACTGGATATATAAACTCAAACCAGGTTTTAGCAAGACAAAGGTAGGCAGATAATAATCTTTCTGAGCCACAAAAGCATATTTCTTTGTTTTTTTCTTTCATACAGTCTGTATCAACCTCAGTAGAGTTTAGTAGAGGAGTTGATTTACTTGTTTGGTTCTAATACATGGCAAACATAAGAGAACTCCATACTAACTGGTGCTTTACATTCAGTGAAACAAAATGGTGATGAAAAGCATAAAGAATACTAATAGATATTATAGGGTGTTGCTCAAGGTAAGCCGCAGAATATGATAGCAAAATACTGCGGATGCTGGAAATCCGAAATAACAACAGAAGACGCTGGAAAAACTCAGCAGGCCAGGCAACATCCATGGAGAGAGAAATAGAGTCAACATTTCAGGTCGAAACCCTTCTTCAGAACTGAGAAAAAAAAGGCAGGAAATGAAACAGATTAAAAGGCAGTTTGGGGGCTGGGAAATGGGGGAGGGGATGAAAGAGACATGAAGAGATATTCAAGGTGAGATGAGATGGCAATAGGACAGGTAAAGAAACAAACAATGGCTCTAGATGAAGTGTGAAATGCGCTGGCAGAGTGAAAGACAGCTGCCATGTGGGAGAGAGGAAAAAAAAGGAAAATGCACAAACCAAACGTGTGGATAAAAAATGAAAAAAAAAATAAGCCGCAGAATATGTTGTTTTGAAGTGTAGAACATGTAATGCTCAATATATTGGCCCAGAATTTGCTGGGGAAATGACGGGGAGTTTACTGCACACACCGTTATTAGTGTGTAAATAACCCAGCAGTTTGGGTAAGGAAGAGTTATGCCGTGAGCTGCAAATCGCCACAAATTGTTGGATATTTGCGCGGCTTGTCGTTAGCCTTGCGAAAACAGGAGCTCCCCATCAACCTCCCCATAAGTTTCAAGAAATTGCTGCATTTGTGCAGTAAATGCGAACTAAACTCGCCAATAAAAGTTAGGGCTGGTACATAGTGATGTAAGGACCCTTTTAATGATGAGATTGAGACGTACCGATCACAGAAAGGACACAATCCGCTTTTCGGTCCGTAGACTATAAATCAGGCGTCATGCCTTTAAGAAGGATCACACCTTTAAGAAACTCGATCTGCAACATAGTTAAGCCCAGAGCAGGGGCGGAGCAGTCGAAGCTGTGGACTGATGAAAGGCAGTTGGACTTTGTGTAGGCTCTGATGCCATTTTGTGTTCAACATGCAGCCTCAACAATTAAACCTTTTCTGTTGAACTTCTCCGAGTTCAGTATTTTTTGCTAGGAGTATGTAGACTCCTACATTGCTGACTCCGACGCTCAGGACGACTCCTAAGCGTAACCATGGCTGACACAAACGCAGTTTCTGTGAAGCTGCCAGAATTCTGGGAGAACCTAGCCACCGCCTGGTTCCTTCAAGCCGAATCGCAATTCCGACTCCGCGGCATCACCGCCGACGCAACGATGTACGACTACCTCCTCTCCTCCCTGGGCAGCTCCACAATCATGAAAGTCTGGACAACACTACAAAACCCTCCGGAGGAAGGCAAGTACGCACATCTCAAGGCCCCGCTCCTTAAAAAATTCACAGCCTCCCAATTTTTGCGCAACTGCCACCTCCTCGACCTCCCGGGCCTCGGTGACTCCACGCCGTCAGACTTGCTCTCTCACATGCTTGCTCTGACCGACGAGAAACTGCCCGGCTCCCTCTTCCGCACGCTCTTTATCCGCCAACTACCTCCCAGCATCCGCCCGACGATCGTGGCGTCCAGCCTCACGGACCTCGAGGCCCTGGCCGATGAAGCCGATAAGCTCCTGTCCGCCGGCTCCAACCATGCCGTCACCCCCAACCTGGCCTCTGCAGCGTCGGCGCGCGCTCCACCCTCTATCGCGCGGCCACATAGCTCGGCCACGAGGCCCCCCAGGCCCCCACGTCCCCCAAGCCCTCCGACCCAGGGCTACTGCTACTTCCATACCCGGTTCGGCGCACGGGCACGCCGCTGCAGCCATCCCTGCATGTTTCCAACCGCCCACACACCGGCCTACACGATGGCTGTGGGGCAAGCAGGCGCGCTGCTGTACGTTACGGACAGCGCCTCCGGACGCCGTTTCATATGCGACACGGGCGCGCAGCGCAGCATCATCCCCGCGTCAGCCCTCGAGATCCAGCGAGGTGGCCGCGGCCCTGCGCTGGCTGCTGCCAACGGCACCGACATCCGGACGTACAGCGCCCGCACCATCACCATCGACCTCGCAGGCCGCCGCTACCACTGGGAGTTTATCACCGCCAAGGTGCTCTCCCCGCTCCTCGGTGCGGATTTCCTATGCGCCCACGGCCTGTTAGTCGACATGCCTCGGCGCCGCCTCGTGGACATGAACACCATGTCACCTATCCCGGGCGCCATGGCCCCCCCCCCCAACCCGCCGAAATGGCGTGGCAGTGCCGCGCCCGCTCAACGGACGACTACTCAGCACTCCTGGCTGAGTTCCCAGCCCTCACCAACCCGACCTTCTCCGCGAAAGTTGCTAAGCACGGGGTCGAACACTTCATCCCCACCACAGGCCCACCGGTGTATGCCCACGCCCGCAGGCTGAACCCGGCCAAGCTGGAGATCGCGCGGGCCGAGTTCGCCACAATGGAACAGCTCGGCATCATCCGCCGCTCCAACAGCCCCTGGGCCTCCCCACTCCACATCGTCACCAAACCCGATTGGGGATAGCGCCCCTGCGGGGACTACCGGTGCCTAAACGACGCCACCACGCCGGATCGGTACCCCATACCGCACATTCAAGACTTCTCGGCTAGACTGGCCGGCCGCTCAGTCTTCTCCAAAGTCGACCTGGTGCGCGGTTACCATCAGGTGCCAGTCCACCCCACGGACGTTCCCAAGACGGCCATAATCACCCCTTTTGGGCTATTCGAGTTCCTCCGAATGCCCTTCGGCCTCAAAAACGCGGCCCAGGCCTTCCAGCGGCTCATGGACTCGGTCCTCCGGGACCTGAAGTTCCTCTTTGTCTACCTGGATGACATCCTGGTAGCTAGTTCCTCCAAGCAGGAACACATCGAGCACCTCCGCACCCTGTTCTAGCGGCTCAGTTAGCACGGGCTCATCATCAGCCCAGCCAAGTGCCAATTCGGCCTCAGCAGGATCGAATTTCTCAGCCACCACATCACGCAGGATGGAGCCATTCCCCTGTCCACCAAGGTGCAAGCCATCCAGCAGTTCACCCGGCCTACCACCATCAAAGGCCTCCAGGAGTTCTTGGGGATGATCAACTTTTACAACCGCTTCATTCCCGGAGCGGCCTCCCTCATGCGGCCCCTATACGAAGCCCTCCGGGGTAAGAAAGACAGAATGGCGATCGAGTGGTCGGCGGACATGTTGACCGCTTTCGACTCGACCAAAAAGACGCTCGCCGATGCCACCATGCTCGCTCACCCACAGCCCAACGCCAGGGTGGCCCTCACCACGGACGCCTCCGACCACGTGGTCGGCGCCGTGTACGAACAGTGGGTCGATGGGGCTTGGCAACCGCTGGCCTTTTTCAGCTGCCAACTGCGCCCCCCCGGAGGCCAAATACAGCGCCTTTGACCGCGAGCTCCTCGCACTGTACCTGGCAGTCCGCCATTTTAGATTTCTTCTGGAGGGCCGCCCCTTCACCGCGTTTGTTGACCACAAACCCCTGACATTCGCGATGGCGAAATCTGCGGACCCGTGGTCAGCCAGGCAACAACGCCAGCTCGCCGCGGTGTCCGAATTCAACACGGACATCCGGCACGTCTCCGGTCGAGACAACGTGGTGGCCGACTGCCTATCCCGCCCCGCCGTCCACGGCGCCCACCTGGCAGTGGACTATGCTCAACTGGCAGCGGAGCAACGCACCGACCCCGATCTGCTCTCCGCACCCACAACCCTCCCAGGGCTGCGACTGACCGACGTCTCCTGCGGCCCGTCCGCCGTCACAGTCAAATGCGACACCTCCTTGGCGCAACCCCGCCCCGTAGTCCCGGCGTCCTGGCGAAAACGGCTGTTCGACATCGTCCACGGCCTCTCACACCCCGGCACCCGCGCGTCCATTAGACTGGTGGCCAACTGATTTGTCTGGCGCAACCTGCGCAAAGATGTGCGCGTCTGGTCCAGATCCTGCATAGCTTGCCAGCGTGCCAAAATCCACCAGCACGTCAAAGCCCCACTCGAGGAGTTCACCGTGCCAGAAAGAAGGTTTGACCACGTCCACATCGACCTCATCGGCCCCCTGCCGCCATCACAAGGTCACACGCACCTGCTGACAATCGTGGACCATACCACCCGCTGGCCCGAGGCCATTCCACTGACGTCCACCACCACCGCCGACATCGCGAGGGCGTTCATCGGTCCCTGGGTCGCTCTGTTCGGCGTCCCCTCCGACATGACGTCGGATAGAGGCCCGCAGTTCACCTCTGATCTGTGGGCCGCCATCGCCCGAAACCTCGGGGTGGCCGTTCACCGCACCACGGCTTACCACCCCCAAGCCAATGGACTGTGCGAGCAATTCCACAGGTCCATGAAGGCGTCCCTCCGCGCCAGCCTCGAGGACGAGGCTTGGATCGATCGCCTCCCGTGGGTGCTACTTGGCCTACGCTCCGCGGTCAAGGAAGACCTGCAAGCCTCGGCGGCGGAACTCGTGTACGGCCAGCCGCTGCGCGTACCCGGAGAGTTCCTGCCCACCGCCACGACCCCCTGGTCGGCTGACCAGCAACGCCGCGCTTTCGCCAACCGAGCGCAACAGTTTGCGCCGGTACCCACCGGCCGGCACGGCGAACCAGCAACCCGCGTACCACTTAGCCTGCACATGGCCAAATTTGTTTTCATGCGCCATGACGCCCACTGAGGACCTCTACGGCCCCCATACGACGGACCCTACAAGGTACTCCAGACGGGGAACAAGTTCTTCCTCCTCGAAGTGGGCGGCAGAACTGACAAGGTGTCGGTCGACCGGCTCAAGCTGGCGCACCTAGAGCCCGATGAACCCGTTCAAGTGGGCCAACCCCCACCGCGGGGCAGACCGCCAAAGAGCCTGACGTGTCCGACCGCCCCGCTCCCGACACCAACCGCCAAGAGCCGTTCTGGCCGTGCCATCAAGCCGCCACGCCGGTTCGTACACTCCCTACTAGCGGATTCTGGGGGGAGCTGTATGGCGTACTGATCACAGAAAGGACACAATCCGCTTTTCGGTCCGTAGACTATAAATCAGGCGTCATGCCTTTAAGAAGAATCACACCTTTAAGAAACTCGATCTGCAACATAGTTAAGCCCAGAGCGGGGAAGGAGCAGTCGAAGCTGTGGACTGATGAAAGGCAGTCGGACTTGGTGTAGGCTCTGACACCATTTTGTGTTCAACATGCAGCCTCAACAATTAAACCTTTTCTGTTGAACCTCTCCGAGTTCAGTATTTTTTGCTAGGAGTACGTAGACTCCTACAAGATTTATGTTCTTGCAATATCACTCAACCGCTCCAGCCCAGAAAGGCTGATTTGATTCTAATTCGCTCTATTTCCATCCCCGTCATTCCTGTTTCTTTCTTTCTCTATCTTTCAATCTTCTTGGTTAAGATTGTTGATCTCGTCGTTCACCAAGGTCCCACATTGACCTCACTGCGCTGTTATAAGCTCACACTTCCAGCAATTTGCAACGCAGAAAATTGTGTGAAGAAGTCTATGACATTAGTCCTGAAGTTGCCTCTCGCTAATTTGACCCGTCTTGTTGTCAAGTTTACCTTGAGGTAGTTCGTGGGTAACTTTTAAAATATTTTTGTATACATCTATGAGGTCCCGTCTCAGTTGTTGCCCTTCAGGCTGAAGAACCTAGGTTTCTTCAGTTTATTCTCCTAACACTGTACCCTGAAACTACAGATCAGACTCTCGGGTCTTCTATGCACTGTCTTCAGACCTTAATTGTGTCCCTTGTGTGTTGATTAAAACTGAACACCGTACTCGAGGTGTAGTCTGTACAACACATTGTCCTGTTTCAGCATAGCATCCTCCAACTTATACTAAACTGATTTTAGCAATCCGCATTTTATTAACACTCCTAGATTTATTTCAGCCTCATCCATAACTGGTTTAACTGTATTCATAGAGTTTGTATATTGTCCACTTTTTCATCCGATGTTCAGTACCTTATACTCCTCTATTGAATTCTATCTGTTACTGTTTTACGACTTTCAGTTTAGCACATTTTGCAGATCTTTTGGCTGGTTCATCAGAGTCAACTGTTTTCCCAACCCCGCCCCAATTTTAGTAATGTTTGTGGATTTGACGAATTTGCATTGGTTGATATAAATTACAAACAATGGGTGTCCAGCACTGAATCCTGGGGCACACCACTCCGTCTTCCCCCCTAACATTGTCTGGACATCACTTCCCTAACAAGTATCCACTGATTCCTTTCCTTTAGCCAATTTTTAAACCATTTCCAGGTTTTATTTTGAAGTTCCACTGCCTTGAGCTTACTTAATAGCCTTTCTTGTGGAAGTTTGTTAAAGTTTGTCTGCATGAAAAGTCACTTCCTCAAAAAAAGTCAAAGATATTGGTCAGACAGGATTTTCCCTGCCACGTTGGTTGATATTTGCTAGGTTATCAGACAGGCAATGTAATATTTCATTTGGGCCTTCCAATAATCATAAAAATGGCATATTATCATAGCTTTATATATTATCACAATCCATTTGCACTGAATTCCCATTATTTCAGTTTGCAGCACCAAAGTGAAATAGGTCTGTGATAAAACTTCACTGCAATATGTTGTCTCCCTTTGAGAAATATTCGCTGTAAGGTACTCTAATATAATGCAAATGTGAAGTTAGCCATTCCCTGTTTTGGTAATTTGCAGAAATTTTGATTTGTGTTACCCATATGAAAATAATGAAGTGTTAAGTGTGACCTAGCCAGTCAATAGACGGGAATGAGTAGTATCATCAACCAAGAAATAATTCGAATTCCATTGATAGCAAATATAACATTTTCTTTTCCTAAAACCCATGTTTGAGTGATAGATGTTGGGAGATGAGCAATGAATCTGTTTTAAAACAAAATTGATAACAGATTCTCGCTGGTAATTTCCTTGGGGGTTCTCCCGAGCGGCTGCCATAACATTGGTGGAAGATCAGACAAAATCTCATTTTTGTGTATATTTGGGCTTTCCACAAGTTATGCCAGCTGAGCAGGGGAGAACCCTCGAAAGTTGCCAGAGTCAGTGTTTAATAGGACACTTACCAATACAAAATGTGCAGTGTGTGATTAAGTGAGCACCGAGGCAAGATGAACAGCATAATTGTAGCAAGGTCTCTTCAATAGGCCATTTTTATCTAGCCGTGTGAGACTACCTCAAGGAAATGCTTTCACACAGCTTCAGCTGGTCCAAAACTGAATTTTGAAATTTTCTGGTGGGCTGCTGACTCTCATTTTTAACACACAACTTTAAAGTTTGCTATATTTAAGATAGAAAAGCTAATGGGACAAGTCAGTTCTGTTCTATCTTTTTAAAACATATTCATGCAAGTTGGACACCGGTGAATAGAGCTATTTTTACACATGTGCAGAGCTGTGCTTTACTCCATAAGAGAACAGTGTCATATTGGTACCAACAATATAACTGCACTATTAGCAGGCTACATGAATTCAACATGTGGCATTAATTTGAGCAATTGGTGTTCACCAGGAAAAATTTTACATTCCAAACCCAATTTCAAAATTTATATATTCCTTGCTTGTGGGAGTTTGAGGTTTAGAGCTCAATTGTAGGCTGGAGTTTTCTAATTCTGTGCTTGGCAGCTAAAATTTTCCTTCATATTAATATGAATGGTGGGGTGGTGGGAATCGCTAGCTGTGAGCACATAAGTAGAAAACTCTAGCTGTAATATTTAGCTGCTGACATGATGTGTCCCTTTAGGATCACTGCTCAGGATCGTCTATGGGTAAGTAGCCTAAATGGATCCTGAAGTGACTTAGATGCCAGTTAGTCTTATTGGAAGTTTCTCTACTTTAGGAATTACTTAGCTCCTCTCCATGTTTGCTTATCTCAGGATCAGACAGAAATAACTTTTTAATATATTTTCTTAAGATTGTGACTTTTTGTGGTTGATGCTTTATATAACTTACTTTTTTTAAAGTGTACCTAAAGAGGAACAAACCCAATTATTTCTTGCTGTATTTTTCTGACTTTAAGATAACCTGGAGAGGTTGTTGAGATAACCAGGAGAGGATAAGGATCTGCCAATAAAGAGAAATGTCCAACAACAATAGTGATCCTCAAAATGACCGAAGGATGTGCTTATTTACAACAATTATTTGCATTTATATAGCGCCTTTTAATGTAGTAAAATGTCCCAAGGTGCTTCACAAGAATGTTATCAGGTGACCAAAAGCTTGGTCAAAGAGAGGTTTTAAGGAGCATTTTAATGGAAGAGAGAGCGGAGGAGAGGTTTAGCGAGGGAAGTCCAGAGCTTAGAGCCTAGGCAGTTGAAGGCATAGCCGCCAATGGTGGAGCGAAGAAAATCAGGGATGCGCGAGAGGCCAGAATTGGAGTACCTGAATAGTGGCCTTACGGTTAACAGCTAAACATTCTTCGTCTTAGGCAGTCCCTCAGAACTGAGGATGACTTGCTACCACACTAAAAATGAGTTCTCAGGTGACTGATGAGTCCAATGCAGGACCTACAGGGCAGGATTTTCATTGGGCCGTGGAGGCGGAATTGGAGGCATGTGGGGGGTTAAAATCCCGAAATCGGGGGGCACAAACCCATCCCACCCCCAACCCGCTTCCATGCCAGTTTCAAAGGAGGTGGGTACCCGCCCCGCACTGGGACCTGCCTCCCCGAGGTGGGAAGGGGATTAGTGCCAAATAACTGCCTGTTAACAGATAGTTAACCGGGCAGTTTTTAGCCTAATCCCTATTTTTAATGTTGAAGTGTGGGATTCCCGACGGCTCCAAACCACGCCAAGGTAGAGGAGGCGGACCGTCGGGATGAAGGGCTTGGAGGGGTCGAGATGTCCGGTGTTCGGGTGAGTGATGGGTGCATGAGTGCAAAGGTAAGTGTGTTTGGTGTGTGTAAAGTGTTTAAAGAAGTTTTACATACCTTTACAGCCTTCCTTCCTTCAGGTCTCGGGCGTCCCTCATCTTACCGGCACAGAAAGCAGAATGGCTGCGAGCTGTCAAAAATTGCAGCTTTCAGCTTTCTGTTCCAAGGAGATCTCTAAATCACCCTGAGAGAAAGGAATTAACTCAGAATACAGATTGTCAGAGTTTGACAGCTTCAAACAGCTGTGAAACGCTGATATTTCATCTGTCAAAAGGTCTTGACAGATGAAATATCAATCTGTGACGTCACCTGTTGCCGGATGGCCCTTAATTGGCCTGCTGAGCCCGCTGGGCGGGCTCAACAAGGTCAATCAAGTCAAAATCGCGTGGGTTGGCTAGAATTCGATGGAGGCGGGACTACAACCCCAAAGGTTGTAGTCCCGCCTCCTACCCGACGACTCAATGAAAATCCAGCCCACAGTCTCTGTCACAGGTGGGGCAGATGGTGGTTGAAGGGGCGGGTGGGTGGGGTGCTTGGGTTGACATGCGCTGCTTGCGCTT
Source organism: Somniosus microcephalus (assembly GCF_052327205.1). NCBI lineage: Eukaryota > Metazoa > Chordata > Chondrichthyes > Squaliformes > Somniosidae > Somniosus > Somniosus microcephalus. The sequence continues at coordinate 90,729,563 of NC_140992.1, read as the reverse complement.
GGCTTTCGCTTGCTCCCGGCGAAGAGACTTGAGGTGTTCAGCGCCTTCCCGGATGCTTCTCCTCCACTTTGTGCGGTCTTGGGCCAGGGATTCCCAGGTGTCGGTGGGGATGTTGCACTTTTTCAAGGAGGCTTTGAGGGTGTCCTTGAAGCGTTTCCTCTGTCCACCTGGGGCTCTCTTGCCGTGTCGGAGCTCGGAGCACAGCGCTTGGTTTGGGAGTTTTGTATCAGGCATGCGGACGATGTGGCCCGTCCATCAGATCGAGTGTGGTCAAAGCTGGGGTTGTTGGCCTGAGTGAGAACACTGACATTGGTGCGCCTATCCTGCCAATGGATTTGCAGGATCTTGCGGAGGCAGCGTTGGTGGTACCTCTCCAGTGCTTTGAGGTGCCTGCTGTACATGGTCCATGTCTCTGAAGCATACAGGAGGGTGGGTATCACTACTGCTCTGTAGACCATGAGCTTGGTGCTGGGTTTGAGGTCCTGGTCTTCAAGCACACACTCCCTCAGGCGACCGAAGGCTGCACTGGCACACTGAAGGTGGTGTTGGACTTCATCTTCAACATCTGCCCTTGTTGACAGTAGGCTCCCGAGGTATGGAAAGTGGTCCACGTTGTCCAAGGCCTCGTCGTGGATGTTGATAATCGGGGAGCAGTACTGTGTGGCGGGGGCGGGTTGGTAGAGGACATTTGTCTTACGGATGTTTAGTGTAAGGCCTGTGCTCTCGTACGCTTCGGTAACAGTGTTGACGATGGTTTGGAGTTCAGCCTCAGAGTGTGCGCAGACGCAAGCGTCATCTGCATACTGTAATTCGATGACAGAGGATGGGACGACCTTGGATCTCAACTGGAGGTGACGGAAGTTAGACATTTTCCCATTTGTTCTGTAGATTAGCTCCACTCCAGCGGGGAGCTTACTGAGGGTGAGGTGGAGCATTGCAGCAAGGAAGATCGAGAAGAGCGTTGGTACGATGACACAGCCTTGCTTGACCCCAGTCCGTACGTGAATTGGGTCTGTGGTGGATCTGTTGGTCAGGATCACGGCTTGCATGTTGTCATGAAGCAGGCGGAGGATGGTGACAAACTTTTGAGGGCATCCGAATTTGAGGAGGACACTCCATAATCCCTCATGGTTGATGGTGTCGAAGGCTTTTGTGAGGTTAAAGAAGGCCATGTACAGCAGTTGATGCTGTTCCCTGCATTTCTCTTGTAATTGACACACGGTGAAGATCATGTCCATTGTGCCCCTTAGTGAGCGAAATCCGCATTGTGACACTGGGAGGAGCTTTTTAGCCACTGGGAGAAGGCGATTGAGGAGGAATCTTGCGATGACATTCCCTGTGGCAGACAGCAGGGAGACTCCTCTGTAATTACCGTATTCAGACTTGTCACCTTTCTTGAAGATGGTCACAATTACAGCATCTCTGAGATCCCCTGGCATGCTCTCCTCCTTCCAAATAAGAGAAATGTGTTCATGTTTTCACATCAGTAGTGCTTCTCCGCCATGTTTTAGCGCCTCAGCGGGGATTCCAGGTGCTTCTGAGGCCTTGTTGTTCTTCAGTTGCCAGATGGCCTTTTCAACCTCATGCTGGCCTGGGGTTGTGCTGAGGTGGCGGCGGGTAGCATGCTGCGGGACGGATTTGAGGATTCTCGCTTCGAAGACAGAGTCTCTGTTAAGGAGATCTTCGATGTGCTCCTTCCAGCAGACACTGACTGCCTCTCTGTCCTTGATGAGTACCTCTCCATTCTTGGCTCGCAGTGGGGTAGGACCTTGGGTGCTTGGGCCGTAGGTGGTCTTGACTGCGCTAAAGATTCCACGCACGTCGTGGTTGTCAGCTAGCTGCTGGATCTCCTGCGCTTTCTCCACCCACCATCTGTTCTTTAGGTTGCGAGATTTTTGTGGGACCTCTGCCTTCAGGCATCTGTAGAGCTTCTTTTTTGCTCTCTAGTTCTGTTGCTGTTTCCAGATCAAGAATGCTTGTGGCTTATTAGCTCTTGGATCTCCTGGTCGTTCTTGTCAAAACAGTCTTGGTGTTTCCTGGTCGAGTGACCGAGCGTCTTTTCACAGGTGCTGATTATGGAGGCCTTGAGTGCAGACCAGGCGCTGTGGACACTCTGTGCCTCTGAATCACTTGGAGTCGTCAGGTTGGTTGTGAGGCGCAGGCTAAATAGGGCTTTCTTAGCAGGGTCTTTGAGTGCTCCAGTGTTGATTTTCCTGTGGGATTGCTTCTGTTGCCGCCGCTGTTTTGGGGCTGCGTTGATGGAAACATAGAAACATAGAAGATAGGAGCAGGAGTAGGCCATTCGGCCCCTTGAGCCTGCTCCGCCATTCAATGAGATCATGGCTGATCATCCAAATTCAGTATCCTGTCCCTGCCTTCTCCCCATATCCCTTGATCCCCTTAGCCTTAAGAAATATATCTAACTCCTTCTTGAATATATTTAATGAATTGGCCTCCACTGCCTTCTGTGGTAGAGAATTCCACAGGTTCACCACTCTCTGGGTGAAGTATTTCCTCCTCATCTCTGTCCTAAATGTCTTACCCCTCATCCTTAGACTATGACCCCTGGTTCTGGACTCCCCGGCCATCGGGAACATCCTTCCTGCATCTAGTCTGTCTAGTCCTGTTAGAATTTTATAAGTTTCAATGAGATCCCCTCGCATTCTTCTAAACTCCTGCGAGTATAAGCCCAATTGACCCAATCTCTCCTCATACGTCATTCCTGCCATCCCAGGTATCAGTCTGGTGAATCTTTGCTGCACTCCCTCCATGGCAAGAACATCCTTCCTCAGATAAGGCAACCAAAACTGCACACAATACTCAAGATGTGGTCTCACCAAGGCCCTGTACAACTGCACCAAGACATCCTTGTTCCTGTACTCAAAACCTCTCGCTACGAAGGCCAACATGCCATTTGCCTTCTTAACTGCCTGCTGCACCTGCATGTTTACCTTCAGCGACTGGTGCACAAGGACACCCAGGTCTCGTTGCACTTCCCCTTCTCCCAATCTATTGCCGTTCAGATAATAATCTGCCTTCCTGCTTTTGCCACCAAAGTGGATAACCTTGCATTTATCCACATTATACTGCATCTGCCATGCTTCTGCCCAATCACCCAACCTGTCCAAATCATACTGGAGTTTCTCGGCATCCTCCTCACAGCACACACACCCACCCAGCTTTGTGTCGTCTGCAAACTTGGAGATATTACATCTAGTTCCCTCGTCTAGATCATTTATATATATTGTGAATAGCTGGGGTCCAAGGACCGATCCCTGCTGTAGCCCACTAGTCACTGCCTGCTACTCGGAAAAAGAGCCATTTATTCCAGCTCTTTGCTTCCTGTCTGCTAACCAGTTCTCTATCCAAGTCAGTACCTTGCCCCCAATCCCATGTGCCTTAACTTTACACGCTAATCTCTTATGCGGGACCTTATCAAAAGCCTTCTGAAATTCCGAATACACCACATCCACTGGTTCTCCCTTATCTATTTTACCAGTTACATCCTCAAAAAATTCCAGTAGATTAGTCAAGCACGATTTACCTTTTGTAAATCCATGTTGACTTTGTTCGATCCTGTCACTGTTTTCCAAGTGCTCTGCTATTACATCTTTTATAATGGACTCTAGCATTTTCCCCACTACCAATGTCAGGCTTACAGGTCTATAATTCCCCATTTTCTCTCTACCACCTTTTTTGAATAGTGGGGTAACATTAGCTACCCTCCAATCCATGGGAACTGTTCCAGAGTCGATCGAATTTTGGAAGATGACCAGCAATGCATCTACTATTTCTAGGGCCACTTCCTTAAGTACCCTAGGATGTAGATTATCAGGCCCTGGGGATTTATCAGCCTTCAATCCCGTCAATTTTCCCAACACCATTTCCCTACAAATACTGATTTATTTCAGTTCCTCCCTCTCATTAGACCCTATGGCCTAGAAATTCAGTATAGCCACGTTTGGGGCGCTACAGCATGGCGTTCACTAACTTTTGCCACCGGCGCAACTTAGCGCCACCTTCGCCGATATTCATTTGCATTGCCCCAAGAGGTTGCTGCTGCGCTAAAGCAGGCGATGCACGACTATCATTAGGCGCTAAGCCAGCGATCCGGGGCGCAAACACTGAAGGCGGGCGCAGCGCAGGTGCGGCGAGTTGCTCATTGAGGGCAGACAGTCAGGCGCCGGTCAGCACTTAAAGGGGGAGGGTGGAATTGCTTGGCTGCCATGCCCTGCACACTGCAGCCCTAAGGCAAGGCCTGAACACTGCTTCTGGAACAGCTCCATGCCCAGGAGAATGGAGAAGGCCAGGGAGAGAGCGCAGTGCTTCGGCGAGGGTGACCTGAGGCAGCTGGTTGGCGCAGTGGACTGCAGGTGCCATATCCTCTTCCCTGAGGGTGGCAGGAGGCTGCTGCCCGCCGAATATCGGAAAGCATGGAAGGATGTGGCAAACAGGGTCACGTCCAACAGCGTGGTTGGCAGGACACCAACCCAGTGCCGGAAAAAATTCAACGACCTCACTCGGGTTTTCAGGCTGTGTACCCTTTCCAGTATCCTCCTCATCCCTGCATGTGCACCTCACTTTATGGCCAAACGGGTCTGAAAGCCCTAATGACCAGCCCTCATCCAGCAGCTATGGGACTGCCATGAAAAGCACTTGCGCATTCAGGACTTTAGACACTGTCAGGGCTATTCGACCATGGGAGGCAGTGCGGGCAAGATCAGGGCTTGACACTGTACTTAGAGGCTGTCCTTTCTCTTGCAGGCCAAGCTGGCGCATAACAGAAGACAGCAGCGACAGACCGGGGGAGGCTGTCCTGACCTGAAACAGCTGAGCGACCTCGAGCAGCGAGTGGAGCGGATCATGGCAGGCCGGCTGAGTGGCCCCGTCGCCACTGGAGATGCTGACCCTGTTCTGGGCACCAATGGTAAGCTCATCACCTTTTTGACCTCTTCCCTTTCCACTTGTGCCTCACACCAGCATCCTTTGCCACTATCGAACCAATGCAGTGCACAGCAGCACTCATGCCTCCCTCGTTGCCGCCCTGTCCTCACTCTAAAGCAACTCTTGTGCCTCCCTGCTTTCAGATGGTGACTCGCCAGGTGCGGAGGCGGCCCCTCAAGCTGGCACTGTGTCTGAGTCAGACAGAGGAGGAGGAAGAGGAAGCCAGCCCATCAGGGACACCCTCAGCCGAGGCAGCCCATGGCCATGATGGTGACACGTCTTCCCTGGAGGGGAGCAGGGGGGGAAGGGTCGGAGGATAGTGAAGCTCCGGGGACCAGCGGGCTGCAGCAACGCGGGAGGGGTGGGGAAGCTCGGCGGCCTTCTCCCCGGAGGGTGAGTGCGGCCTCCAGTCCTGCTACGGTGAGCGCAGAGGAGGTGCGGCTCCTAGCGGAAATGGGCGCCCAGGCTGAGCGCAGGCACACTGAGCTCATGGCTGCAGTGGCAAGGATGCCTGACTCCATAGAGTCACTGGCAAGGAGTGTGCAGGAATTTGGGGCAGCACAGGCCAGGAGTCTGCAAGACGTCGCGGCAGCACAGGCCAGGAGTCTGCAACAATTCAGTGCAGCACAGGCCAGGAGTCTGCAACAATTCAGTGCAGCACAGGGCAGGAGTCTGCAGGACGTCGCGGCAGCACAGGCTAGGAGTCAGCAGGACTTCGCTGCTTCACAGGCGGCTTCTAGCCAAGTGCTCAGTCGTGCCGTGCATTCACTGGCTGCTGTCATGCAGACACAGACCAGGGCCACACGGGCACTAACTGCTGCCACACTCGCTGGATCGGCCAGGCATCGCCGGGGCACTCGCCGCGCCGCAGCAGCCCAGCAGTCTCTGCCTCAGCAGATTGCTGCGCATGCTGCAGTGCTGGCCCGTGCGCGTGCCAATGTATCAGCCGACCAGGGAGTGCCTGTGATCTGTCAGGTTGGCAGCATTCCTGCAGCCAACACTGTCACTCCTCCATTGCAGCTGCCACCAGCTGTTGGACAGACTGCTGCCGCCCAAGCAGAGTTGGAGCAGTCAGCAGCCGGCCCCTCCAGGCCCAGAGCTGGTCCAGGCCGACCCCCAAGGGCATCTGCCGTCTCACCATCTGACCCTCAGCAGCCTTCCCCTAGCCTTGCTGCAGCCACTGGGGTCCCATTGAGGAGGAGCTGCAGGGCGGGTAGGGGCCAGTCACGGAAGCGAAACGGATCACCCTCGCAGGGGAAAAAGTAGAAGGTGTGGCCAAATGTTTTGTTTTATATATAAAGGCCGAGACTGGTGTATTTGTTTCATATATAAAGGCCGAGACGGCTGTATTTGTTTCATATATAAAGGCCGAGACTGCTGTAATTGTTTCATATATAAAGGCCGAGACTGCTGTATTTGTTTCATATTTAAAGGCCGAGACTGGTATATTTGTTTTACTTGTAAAGGCCGAGAGTGGTGTATTTGTGTTTTTGGGGGGGGTTTCTCTCCATTAGTTTGTCATGTGGGAAGGGCACAGAGGTATCACGGTAAAAAAAATTCTTAAATCGCACTGTCCATGCTTTCTTTTGGAAGTCCTGGTTGCCCTGCTCTGCTGAGGGCTTGTGGAGTGGCTACATTCATCTTCTGCCATTGGCACGAGCCATTCCCTGAGAGGGGGCCTAGAACCGACTTGCAATAAGCCGCCGACGGGCGGCCCTTGCACTTTCTGCCTCCCTCCTGTGCTGGTCGTCCTCCTCCTCCTCCTCCTCCTCCTCTGGTGGTCCTCCAATGTCTGCTGGCAGTGGCTGAGTCCTGCGGATAGCCAGGTTGTGCAGCATGCAGCACACGACAACGAAATGGGAGACTCGCTCAGGCGAGTACTGTAGGGGTCCCCCGGAACGATCCAGACAGCGGAACCGTTGCTTCAGCACGCTGATTGTTTGCTCAATGATGTTCCTGGTTGCTTGATAGCTGTCATTGTATCCCTCTTCAGCAGGGGTGCTGGGCGCATGGAGCGGGGTCATCAGCCAGGTGCACAAAGGATAGCTTTTGTCCCCGAGAAGCCATCCTCGTGGGTGAGGCTGGGCCTTGAACATGTCTGCCACAGAAGTCTGGCGCAGGATGAAGGCATCGTGGCTGCTGCCTGGAAAGCGGGCATTGACAGCTAGGATGAGCTGCCTGTGGTCACACACCAACTGCACGTTGAGCGAATGGTAGCCCTTCTGGTTGCAGTAATCCTTGGCATTCTCTAGAGGTGCCCGCAAAGCCACATGCGTGCAGTCAATGGTGCCCTGCACCATGGGGAAGCCCGCTAATGCTGCAAAGCCCATTGCACGCTCTTGCTGCTTGTCAACGGTCATGGGGAAGGAGATGAACTGACGTCTCCTTCTGAAAAGGGCATTGGTCACCTGGCGGATGCAGCAATGTACCGCAAACTGGGAGATGTTGGAAATGTCCCCAGTAGTGGTTTGGAAGGAGCCGGTGGCATAGAAGTTGAGAGCCACTGTCACCTTCACTGCCACCGACAGAGACGTCCTGCTCCTCGGCTGTGGCTGCAGATCTCCGCGAAGCAGGTGGCACATCTCAGTAACCACCGCCCTTCTGAATCACAGCCTCTGAACACACTGCTCCTCAGACATGTTCAGATATGAGAACTGCTGGCGGTATACCCTGGGTGGGTAAGGCCTCCTTTGCCGACGCCTGTTGGCCCTTCTCCATCTGGCCTGACTGGCACTCTCTCACGGCATCTCTGAGCCCTTTGAATGCAATGGAGAAGCCCAATGTTTCCACCCATTGCAGCCCCCATTATATGTTTCCAATCAATGCTATGAACTGAAGTTAAAGACAAGTGCAAAGCTGTGGCCTGAAGCTACAAGTACCTGTGCGAGTGTTGAGCCAAACCAGAAAGCTCTCTACCTTTGTCTCTCTCCAAAGATCCATCTCTCACAAAGAAGGAGTGGTGCAAAATGGCTGCCATTTATACTGCAGGAGGAGTCCCCTTTAATTAGCGCCCCACGCGCCCTGCAGCGACTGGGAACCGTTCCCCTCTACCAGTCGCTAGGGGCGCCAGGCGCACAATAGGCCGGCGCCACTGAATTTCCGGTTCGGGGCGCACAAAGGGTGTTGCACCATGAAATGACATCAGGATCTGCGCGCGCAAAGGTTTTGCGCCGCCGCTAAATCTTAACTGAAGTTCGCGAGAGGCGCAGATCGCACCACGCCCGGGCGCTAGACGCTTAGCGCCCCACTTCTCCTCCTCCTAAGGCGCTAGCGGCTGGCGCAAACAACTGAATTTCTAGGCCTATGTTCCCCAACATCTCTGGGAGGTTATTTGTGTCCTCCTTTGTGAAGACAGAACCAAAGTATGTATTTAATTGGTCTGCCATTTCTTTGTTTCCCATTATAAATTCCCTGGATTCTGACTGCAAGGGACCTACGCTTGACTTCACCAATCTTTTTCTCTTCACATATCTATAAAAGCTTTTACAGTCAGTTTTTATGTTCCCTGCAAGCTTACTCTCATACTCTATTTCCCCCTCTTAATTAATCCCTTTGTCCTCCTTTGTTGAATCCTAAACTGCTCTCAATCCTCAGCTTTACTGCTTTTTCTGGCCAATTTATATGTCCTCTCCTTGGATCTTATGCTATCCCTAATTTCCCTTGTTAGCCACGGTTGAGTCACCTTTTTTTGTTTTATTTTTATGCCAAACTGGGATGAACAAATTCTGTAGTTCATCCATGCAATCTTTGAATGTTTGCCATTGCCTATCCACCATCAACCCTTTGAGTGACATTCCCCAATCAATCCTACCCAACTCGCACCTCATACCATCGTAGTCTCCTTTATTTAAATTCAGGACCCTAGTCTCTGAGTCAACTACTTCACTCTCCATCTTAATGAAGAATTCTATCATATTATGATCACTCCGACACAGGGGCCTCGCACAACAAGATTGCTAATTAATCCTTTCTCATTACATAATACCCAGTGTAAGATGGCCTGATCTCTAGTTGGTTCCTCGACATATTGGTCCAGGAAACCATCCCGTATACACTCCAGGAATTCCTCCTCCACAGTATTGTTACTAATTTGGTTAGCCCAATCTATATGTAGATTAAAGTCACCCATGATAACTGCTGTGCCCTTATTGCATGCATCTCTAATTTCCCATTTAATGCCATCCCCAACCTCCGCATTACTGTTTGGAGGTCTGTATACCACTCCCACTAACGTTTTCTGCCCCTTGGTATTTCTCAATTCTACCCATACAGATTCCACATCATCAGAGCTAATATCCTTCCTTTCAATTGTGTTATCCCCTCTTTTACTAGCAATGCTACCCCACCTCCTTTTCCTTTTTGCCTATCTTTCCTGAATATTGAATACCCCTGGATGTTGAGTTCCCAGCCTTGGTCACCCTGGAGCCATGTTTCTGTAATCCCAATCATATCATAGCCGTTTACCTCTATTTGCGCAGCTAATTCATCCACCTTATTACAAATGCTCCTCGCATTAAGACACAAGGCCTTCAGGCTTGTTTTTTTAACGCTCTTACACCTTTTAGAATTATTATTTACTGTGGCCATGTTTGATTTAAACCCTTGATTTCTCTGACTGCCACCTTTGTTTTTCTCCTTCCTGTCTTTTGCTTCTATCCTTGTTTCCCTTTCCTCTGTCTCCCTGCTCATGTTCCCAACCCCCTGCCATTTTAGTTTAAACCCTTCCCCAGAGCACTAGCAAACACTCCACCTAGGACATCAGTCCCGGTCCTGCCCAGGTGCAAACCGTCCGGTTTGTACTCGTCCCACCTCCCCCAGAACTGGTTCCAATGTCCCAGGAATGTGAATCCCTCCCCCTTGCACCATTCCTCTAGCCACGTATTCATCTGAAATATCCTTCTATTTCTACTCTGACTAGCACATGGCACTGGTAGCAATCCTGAGATTACAGGAAACTTTGGTTTATCCAGAGGTTGTATGTCCGGAAACCTCAATCTAATGGCAGAAATCAGCAGCCGTTTTGGTTAGGTTTTTTTTCTTCTAGCATTTTTTTTTTTTAACAGTCAGGCTCTGGAAAGCATCTCTGTAGCTTAGCAACAGCTTCAGAGACGCTTCCAAGGTACGGGTCGAGTGTTTACAAGCTGTTGCTAAGCAACAGTGTTTGTTGTCAGATACGGAGATGAAAACCTCTGTATCCTTCAACATTAGCGCTGGTCTATCCGGAAGTTTTGATAGATCGGCAGCAGCTCGGTCCCATCGGTGCTGGATATCGCAAAGTTTCCTGTACTACCTTTGAGGTCCTATTTTTAAATTTACCTCCTAACTCCCTATATTCAGCTTTTAGTACCTCATCCCATTTTTTACCTATATCGTTGGTACCTATATGCACCACAACAACTGGCTGTTCACCCTCCCCTTCCAAAATATTCTGCAGCCGTTCTGAGACATCCTTGACCCTTGCACCAGGGAGGCAACATACCATCCTGGAGTCACGTTTGCAGCCGCAGAAACTCCTATCTATTCCCCTTGCAATAGAATCCCCTATTACTATGGCTCTCCCACTCTTTTTCCTCCCGTCCTGTGCAGCAGAACCACTCACGGTGCCAGGAAGTTGGCTGCTGCTGCCTTCCTCTTTTAAGCCATCCTCCCCAACAATATCCAAAGTAGTATATTTGTTTGAGAGGGGGATGGCCACAGGGGACCCCTGCACTACCTGCCTGCGCCAGCTACTATGCCTGGTGGGCACCCATTCTCTTCCTGCCTGTGCAGCCTTTACCTGCGGTGTGACCAACTCCCTAAACGTATTATCCACGACATCCTCAGCATCACGAATATTCCAGTATGTATCCACTCGCAGCTCCAGCGCCGCAATGCAGTCTGTTAGTAGCTGCAGCTGGATACACTTCCCGCACACATGGTCGTCAGGGACACAGGAAGTGTCCCTGATTTCCCACATAGCGCAGGAGGAGCATGCCACGGGGCCGAGCTCTCCTGCCATGATTTACCCATTAATTAATTAAAATTAAATTAAATCAAATCAATCCCACCAATTACACTACAATTAAATGATATACTGAAGGGCCATTGTTTACCAGCAGTCCCCGCTACACCACAGACACCTTAGAAAGTATAAACCACAAAATTTAAATTTGGGGAAAAAAGGAGAAAGCGAGAAATACTCACCAACCAATCACTTACCTGCTTTCTGGTGACATCACACTTCGATTACTTTTTACTTCTCTCTCTCCTCTCAGTGAGTTCAGACCCCTCTCTGACCACGCTCTTTTTATTTATTGGCCTCTGCTCCGGTTCCCGGCTAGGTCCGCTCCTCCTCGGCTGCTCACAGCGAGTTCAGGCCCCTTTCCGACCGTGGTCTTTATTTCCTGGCCTCTGCTTCAGTTCCCGGCTAGGTCCGCTCCTCCTCGGCTGCTCACAGCGAGTTCAGGCCCCTTTCCGACCGCGGTCTTTATTTCCTGGCCTCTGCTCCAGTTCCCGGCTAGGTCCGCTCCTCCTCGGCTGCTCACAGGGTGAGCCGTAGAGTCATGAGGCGTTCATTTATTCCACAAGGGGAGTCTCTGAGACGTTCAGAAATGACAGAGCGGCTTAGGCGGTGGTCTGTCCAGCAGTCGTTGGCTCCTGTCATGGCGCGGGTGATGTGGACGTCCTTGCGGTTCCTCGCTCGGACGATGACGTAGTCCAGCAGATGCCAGTGCTTGGAGCGCGGGTCATGAAGCTTTGTACTTGTCTCTCTGACAGAACAAGGTGTTGGTTATGATAAGGCCATGTTCTAAGTATTTTGTCAGGAGGAGGGTACTGTTGGAGTTGGCTTTCCCTACCCTCTCTCTGCCGATCACACCTCCCCAGAGGTCTGTGTCCTTTCCAACTCTCGCATTGAATTCGCCAAGGAGGATCAGCTTGTCGTCCGTTGGGTCTCGGGACAGGGATTGTTCGAGGCTCGAAAAGAATTCCTCTTTGGTCTCGTTTGTGGCTTCCAGTGTTGGGGCGTACGCACTGATGACCGTAGCGCACTGGTTCCGGGCTAGGGTGAGCTGTAGAGTCATGAGGAGTTCGTTTATTCCACAAGGGGAGTCTTTGAGACGTTCAACTAGCTCATTTTTTATGGCGAAGCCTACCCCACGGAGGCGGCGTTCTTCTTCAGGTTTGCCTTCCCAGAAGAAGGTGTAGCCACTGCCTTGCTCCTTGAGCTGGCCTTCCCCTGCCCACCGGGTCTTGCTTAGGATGGCGATGTCTATGTCGAAACGTCTGAGCTCCCGGGCAATGATAGCAGTACGGTGTTCCAGTCTGTCGCTGTTGGGGTTGTCCATGAGGGTCCTGACGTTCCAGGTCCCGAACTTCATTTTAAAGGGTGGAAGATGCCTGTGCGTGAATTCTTTTATCATGGGGTGGCCGTTACACACCAGCTACCACACGGGCTTGACAGAGCAAGGTCTCAATCCAATGGCAAGGGGATCCAAGACAATTGGAGACCAGGCTCTGCTACATCAGCTAAACATTACAATATTACAGAACAAGCCAAAGCTGATTTTCTGTTTGAATAAAACCTGTGCTTTTTAATATTGATGAAAAATCCAGCTTGTGCTTCGAGGTAATTGTGTAGTGTAGTTTTTTTAATTGGAACATTTGAGGTAATTATGGGTAATGGTTTGTTCACCTGGTTTTATTCTGCACTTTTAATGTTGGATCAGAAGCACAGAATAAATGGCATGTCCCACAATTGTAGTACAAAATACTAATAGGGTGCAATAGCAAAATACTGTGGATGTTGAAAATCTGAAATAACAACAGAAAATGCTGGAAGCACTCAGCAGTCCAGGCAGCATCTGTGGAGAGAGAAATAGAGTTAACGTTTCAGGTCTGGGACCCTTCTTCAGAACTGACAGTTCTGAAGAAGGGTCCCAGACCTGAAACATTGGGGTCGATTTTCAGTGTGCCGTGAGGTGGGCTTTTAGGCGTGCGGGGGGCAAAAATCCCGAATTCGGAGGTCCCGACACCATCCTGCCCAAAACCCGCCTCCACGTACATTTCAAAGGAGGCGGGTACCCGCCCCGCACAGGGTCCCGTCGACCCGAGGCGGGAAGGGATTAGTGCCAATTAACTGCCTGTTAACAGGTAGGTAACAGGCAGTTTTTAGCCTAATCCCTATTTTGAAGGGTGTTGTGTGGGATTCCCGACGGCTCCAAACCATGCCAGGTTAGAGGAGGCGGGCCGTCGGGTTGAAGGGCTAGGAAGGGTCGAGATGTCGGTGTTCAGGTGAATGATGGGTGCATGAGTGCAAAGGTAAGTGCGTTTGGTGTGTCTAAAGTTTGTAAAGAAGTTTAAATTACCTGTACTTACTGTTAAGTCTGTGGGTTGTATTATAAATAATCACAGACTCCACTGTTAACAAAATAAAACACGTCTTTACTATTCAGAGGCTCGGGTGATTCTGCCCTAGTTAACGTATCACAACCCTTATATACTGGTGTGGTCACTATCGGTATTACAGTATACATGAGCCAATAGATAGTGCCACCCTAAAGTAGTGCTCTTAAAGGCGAACGGTTACATTCTATAGTTCCCTTAAAGGTTAACGGTTACATACACAACACTCCTCCCTTCCTAGCTTATTACTTACAGAATCCCGTTAAACATACAATCTTCAACTTTATATAAACAGTTTGCAGATATACTCTCGATGGAGTCAACGTCATATAACAATTTACAGATATACTCTCAATGGAGTCAACGTCATATAACAGTTTACAAACATACTCTCAGTGGAATCAGTTTACAGGTTCAGTCTCTGTGGGAACAGTTCATAAATTCAGTCTCTGGTATTAATTCGTTCCAGACAGCATCCTCCATAGCCTTTTTTTTTTTTTTTTTACAAATTTAGCACCTTTCGTAGTGTTCGGACTGAGGTAGTAGAAGTAATAATATTTTAAACAGTTATTATTTTCTGCTTCTTTTTGAAACTCTCCGAGCTCTTTTCCCGGCTGCCATCTGTAGCGCCACCAACTCTCTATGTTCCTTAGACCTTAAGTGCTTCCTCAGGATTTCAGCACTTTGGGAGTTCCCATCACAATTTGGGCAGACCACATCCTCATAACATTCGGTGTCACTCAACAGGTCAAAACCCTTCTTCAAGCAATCATATTCATCCTGCTCTTCCTCGGATGTCTGCCCTTCCTTCCCTCCTGGCCTCATTTGTGCGTTCAATCCTTTCCCTTCCTTCAGGGATTTCGTTATCAGGCTATTTAATCCTTCTACTGAAGTAGCTGTTTCCCCATTCTCCTGTTCCCCTGGACGTAATTCAGCGTACTCCTCCCTTTCATCCATCATTTTCTCCAATGCTTTCATCTTCTCTTCCTCTTGTACTTTGGCTTCCAGTGCTTGGAGAAGTTGCGCCTCGATGCTCTCTAGCTCATGTTCAGGGCCCATTCCCAGTTGAAACTGTTCTTCAAGTCGGTCAACCTCGGTAATTGCCGCCTCATATTTGTCTTGGGCTTCCTTCCATATTTTTATGAGTTCTGCCATGTCTTTCACCTCTACATCCTCATCTATGTATGGAACTTCTACCGATGAGTCTGTCTTGGCCCTGAGCTCCTCAAGAATTTCCTGCAGCCTTTGGACTTCTTGCTCATGTTCAACCTTTAGTTGCTCATATACTTCCAACGAAACTAGCTTTTCGGAGGTTGCTGAGTTAACCCCCTCCAGAATTGTAGTCTGGGCCTGTTCATACTGTTTTTTCAACTTCTCGCACTCTGCTTGTAAGGAGTCGTAGAGAAGAACTGGAATAAAATCCTGGCTTCCTGAAGATTCCTCTTCATTTGTTTCTTTTGCAATTTCCTGTTGGAGTTCAGCCAAAGCTGCTATGCTATCTGCCTCTCGAAGTCTCACTGCCATCAACTCTTCTTTATTCTTGCAGTCCATCTCAGCCATTTCCCGTTTACTTTCATTTAACTGAGTGAGTAGTCCCTTATTTTGGGCTGAGAGATATTGCACCTTCTCATGTAGACCCTTGCACTCCTTCTCTGCTTGACATAGCTGATTACCGCTGATTTGGTTCTGCGTTTCAAGTTCCAACATCCTTTGCTTAGCTTCTTTCAGTTTCGCCCCTATAAGCACCTCTTGCAACATGGCCACATTATTCTCATCAGGTAAAGAAGCGTTTCTCTTTTCCATGTCCAAGATTTGTTTCAGCATCTCCTTAAGAGCACCCTGTGATTCAACTTCTCTTAACTTTGCCTGCACTAGCTCCGTCTCTAATTGCAGAACAAAATCCTCAGTGCAGCGTGATTTGCCCTTCTGCTGTATCTCTAGATCATGCAAATATTCTAACCCCTGAACATCATCAGGGAGATGTGATTGGTAATTGGTCACGATGGCTCTATGGTCGCTCTCTGCTTGAGCCAGTAGGTTCTGTTGTCTTTCCAGACTCTCCCATTCGGTGTCATAGAACTTTTTCATTGTTTTCATCTCTTGTACGAGGCGGTAACTTAATTGTTCTAATTGTTGTTGTACTTTGAAATAGCGTTGAGTTCGAGCCCGGTGTTCCTCCGTAATGCATATGTCTGTAGCTTGAACAGACTCAGAATTCTCTGTCTTTATGCACGCCATCGATTTTCCAACCTTAGTCTGTGAGTTAATGTTAACCTTGTTTTTCATACATAAGCTGGACTTATCATCTTCCGGCTCAGAGTCTGAGCTGCTTGTCTGCACCGAGTCCTCACTCGTCATTGCTTGTCGGTAGTGCCATTCCATGTCTATTTTCTTGATCCACTCCCGTCCTAGAAGTGGTGGTCCTCCCTCAGGTAGTACGTACAAATTCATTCTTGGGTGTACTTTACCCCTATCTCTCACCTTGACTCTTATTTTCCCCATGGGGTATACGCGATGCCCCGTGTATGTCTGTAATACGAACTTGGTATTTCCTAAGGGTATGTGAGAGAATAGTCGGTGGTAGTCCTTTTGGTTGATGACTGATACAGCTGATCCCGTGTCCAGCTCCATTCGTACTTGGACTCCAGCTATTTTTAGTGTGACCCAGATCGTCTGTAGATCAGTTACTTTACCCACATTGTGGATTCTCAGACTATCCAACTCCTGGCTGTTTGGGTCTGAGCCTGAATTTTGTTCGTCTGAACTCTTTTCAGCCACCTGATGCACCTTGTTGTACTTTTCTTGTGGTGGTGGCTTCCTTTGTTTGTTGGTCTTCTTTCTGGACCTGCATACCTTCGCGATGTGACCCAGTTTGCCACATTTCCTGCACTCTTGATTCTTAAACCAGCACTGATTCTGGTCGTGCGTTGTCTTTCCACAACGGTAGCATTTGGAAATGCTTGCAGTAATTTGATCCTTCAGCACTGCTACGATCTCTTCGAAGGTCTGGTCCACTGGTTTAACTGGTGCTATTAGATGTTTCAAGAGCCCGTATGTTTTTGCTCCCATCGAATTTAACAAAGTTATTGCCTTGGCGTATATGGCTACGCAATATATTCCTATGCGTTCCCCATACGTGGCCCTGTCTTCTATTTCAGCATTAAAATCATTAATATTTCCTCGCTTAGGCATCTTCTTCTCTTTCCGAGAACAGCACAAGTATTTCTTTACTTATTATTAATTTTCTTCTCTTCTTGAGAACACCACAAGTATTGCTTTACTTATTTCTTGTTTCTGAAAATTCTAATTAATTTTCTTCTCTCTTCTTGAGAACACCACAAGTATTGCTTTACTTATTTCTTGTTTCTGAAAATTCTAATTAATTTTCTTCTCTCTTCTTGAGAACACCACAAGTATTGCTGTACTTATACTTATTTTCCCTCTCTTCTTGAGAACACACCAGCCTTTCTGAAAAATCTTATTACTTTCCTGAAATTCTTAATAATTTCCAAGATGGCGGTTTCCCGCTTCTTCCTTCTTCTTCAGCGGTTTCCCCGCGAAAAATGGCGGCTTTCCCGCGCTTCTCGCTCTCCCCGCCCACTTCGATGGCGGTTTTCCCGCGCTTCTCGGCGCTCTCCGCCCACTTCAATGGCGGTTATCACCCGTTCCCCAACGCTGACTTTCAGCCCGAGTGCGGCTCTTATCAGCGGATGCGATCGATGGCCCGGCTGCGCCTCGCACTTGAAAGCGGGCCCCGGCCTCTGGCTCACCCGCTCGCACGGATCTTGCTCGCTCCCTCCCGGGCTCTGGCTTACCCGCTCGCGCGTTTCACCGCGGCTCTTATCAGGGATTGCGATCGCCCTTATCTCCCGATCGGTGGCACTGTCTTTGCAGCCAACGCTGCGGCTTACCCACGAGGTTATGGAGGCTTCAGGGTCCTAATGCCTGTCGCTTCCAGCCTGTCGGTTCCAGACTGGTGAGGATTGAAACCTCTCTTCAACGTCCTGTCTTCGGACGAAGCCGCCGTGGAACAACTGCCGCAGGGTTCGAATCCTGACTCGTCGCCAATGTTAAGTCTGTGGGTTGTATTATAAATAATCACAGACTCCACTGTTAACAAAATAAAACACGTCTTTACTATTCAGAGGCTCGGGCGATTCTGCCCTAGTTAACGTATCACAACCCTTATATACTGGTGTGGTCACTATCGGTATTACAGTATACATGAGCCAATAGATAGTGCCACCCTAAAGTAGTGCTCTTAAAGGCGAACGGTTACATTCTATAGTTCCCTTAAAGGTTAACGGTTACATACACAACACTTACCTTTTCAGCCTTCCTTCCTCTAGGCTTCGGGTGTCCGTCATTCAGCCGGCACAGAAAGCAGAATGGCTGCGATCTGTCAAAAGTGACAGCTTTCAGTGCCAGTGAGATTTCTAACTGAGTCTGCGTAGAAGGACTCAGGTTAGAAGTAAGACAATCAGTGTTTGACAGCTTCAAACAGCTGTGAAACACTGATATTTCATCTGTCAGCACGTCTTGACAGATGAAATTTCAGTCTGTGACGTCACCTATTGCCGGGTGGCCCTTAATTGGCCTGCTGAGCCTGCTGGGCGGGCTCAACAAGGTCAATCAAGGGAAAATCACGTGGATTGGCTGCATCTCGTTGGAGGCGGGACTAAAACCCGAAAGTTGTAGTCCCGCCTCCTTCCCGGCCCGACCGGACTAATCTCGGTAGCACCTGCTGGTGAACAAGGCGGGCCTTTGGACCCGGTTGGCAGACTCCCGTGTCAGATTGAGATCGGGGACAGCCGTTTAAAAAAAAGCCAGAGCGGGCTCTCGCGGGCGGGCGGCGCATGCGCGGTCAATGCGGGCGGCGCATGCGCGGTCAGTGCGGGCGGCGCGAGGCGGCCCGCGGGGAGCAGGCAAGGGCGGCTTGGCGGCCGTTAGCGAGCGGGAAACTTCGGGCGGCTCGCCCGCGCTCCGTCCGCGACACCGTGAAACCTGAGAGGGCGAAGTAGAGAGAGACAGAGAGGGAAGAGGAGAAGGAGAGAGAGGGAAGAGGAGAGAGGGAAGAGGAGAAGGAGAGAGAGAGAGGGAAGAAAGAGAGAGAGAGAAATTTTTTGAGCTTCAGGCCCCGAGTCCCCCCTGCGCGAGGGTGAGGAGGAGGGGGGGGGGTTGCTAAACACAATATAAAACTCAAATAAATTGTTAATTAATTCCCTAACACATAATTCAAATATTTACCTTACTTCCCTAACACACTGAAAGTGTGGGGAAAAAATCGTGAAAAATCAAGATGGCGTCCACTCACCTCGGTTCAGAAAGATAAGGCCCGCCCACACACGCACCGATTGGTCGACTGGTCAGGTCACCGAAGCGTAGGATTGGTCAATCGTTGAGTCACTCGGCACTCAACTGTAGGAAGGAACCCGCCGTCCGATTGGTCGACCTCGACGTCACACGGTCGCTAATGAGATGCTAATGAGCGGAAGGCTGAACGTTTTTCGGATACCGCGGGCAGGATTTTTGTGCGGCCGAAACGTAAATATGCCTATGACCGGTCTGGAATCGCAAGCTTTCTTTTGAGGTGACGCGCGCGTCGGTACGCTCTGTAACTTTCAAACGTATAGAGAACAGACAGACAGACAGAAGAGCCGCTTTATATATATAGACTAGCTGAAGTGCCCGGCAGTGCCGAGGCTTTTTCGAGGGCATGTTGTTGTTGGAAGAGAGAGAGAGAGAGTGACTGGGGGGGGGAAGAGAGAGAGCGACTGGGGGGTAGAGAGAGAGCGCGGGTGGGGGGAAGGGAGGGCGGGAAGGGGGGGAAGGGAGGGGGGGGAAGGGAAAGGGGGGGAGAAGGGAAAGGGGGGGGAGAAGGGAAAGGGGGGGAGAAGGGAGGGGGGGAAGGGGGGGCGGGGAAGGGGGGGAAGGGAGGGCGGGGGAAGGGAGGGCCGGGGGGGATGGGAGG
The DNA here is from genome assembly GCF_052327205.1 of Somniosus microcephalus. NCBI lineage: Eukaryota > Metazoa > Chordata > Chondrichthyes > Squaliformes > Somniosidae > Somniosus > Somniosus microcephalus. The sequence goes on along the minus strand of NC_140992.1, from coordinate 90,710,266 downwards.
GGCGGGGGTGGAAGGGGGGGCGGGGGTGGAAGGGAAGGGGGGAAGGGAGGGCGGGGGGGGAGGAAGGGAGGGCTTGAGGCTGAGAGACAGGCACGGCCACGCCCGGTTGCCGGGGTAACCCTGCCGCGCCGCCCCGCACTGCCGAGAGCCCAGCTCTCCGAGCCCCGCCCCCCCGGCTGAGAGCCGCGCTCTCCGAGCCCCGCCCCCTCCGGCCGAGAGCCGCGCTCTCCAAGGCCCGCCCCCCCGGCCGAGAGCCGCGCTCTCCAAGCCCCGCCCCCCCGGCCGAGAGCCGCGCTCTCCAAGCCCCGCCCCCCCCGGCCGAGAGCCGCGCTCTCCAAGCCCCAGCCGGCCCGCACTCCCATTGCCGGGGTAACCCGATCCGCACTCTCGAGAGCCCCGCCCCCCCCGGCCCGAGCCGAGCGCGGAACAGAGTCTCACCTGCTCCTGCTGCGCGCGCACCCTGACCCTCGTGGCTGACGCCGTTGCCCCGGGTAACGTGACACGGGGGTGGGGCAGGGGGTGGTGAGGAGCTTAGCAGCAGCCCAGTTACCTAGCTCGGGCCTGGCTGGGCAAGAAAGGCCCAGGCTTTCAGGCCTAAGAAAAAAACGGGCAAAGGTAGGAAAAAGAATGTTCAGGTGAGATAAAATATTTACAAATGAGTGATTTATTTTAAAAGAATTTAATAAATTGAATTTTATTTTGCTGGAAATGTATATTTGAAAAGAAAGACGCAGAAAGCAGGAAAAAGAATGGAAGCAAGATGGCGGCTACGCACCTCGGTTCAGAACGATAAGGCCCGCCCACACACGCACCGATTGGTCGACCGTCAGGTGACCAAAGCGTAGCATTGGTCAATCGTCCCGTCACTCGACCGTAGGAGGGCCTGGCCGCACGCGGCAGCAAGCCGCCGTACGATTGGTCGACCTCGAGGTCACTCTGTCGCTAATGAGCAGATAATGAGATGCTAATGAGCGGAATGTTGAAGGTTTTTGGGATACCGCGGGCGCGATTTTAGCCCGGCCGAAACATAAATACGCTTAAAACCGTCTCGGAAGCGTAAGCTTTCTTTGGAGGTAACGCGCACGTAGGTACGCCCTGTAACTTTCGAGCGCATAGCCCGACAGACGCACAGGCGATGACAGACAGAATGACAGACAGACAGACAGACAGACAGATCGACCGATTTATATATATAGATAAACAAGGGTTTCAAAATGTATTTGTGCTTTACCAAGACTAAAATGTAAATCATAAGCATTTCAGAACTATCTTTAATTTCACCTACTGTCCATCATGACAGTAGGGAATGTAAAATGGTGACCAGAAGGCAGTCTGCATCTTGGGCTGCTGCTTTTCTAATGGGAAGGAGGTGGGGGGGAATAGGAACAAAATCTCTGTGTTCTCTTGCCCTTGATTACATTTGTGATCCAAATTATGGAAGTAGATAATTGAGCTAATTACTAGTGGGAATAAAATAATTTCCATTTCTACCAAATAATATTACATGAAACAAAGTATTGGAATAATATATTTTTTTTAAATGAAAAGACAAAACTTTAAAAAAAAACATGCATTTTAGATATAGTTCATAAAAAAGATTACAATGCTGGAAGAGTTCATTAGTAAGCCTGTTTCTTCATTGATGATGGATATACTGAGCAAGGTTTACCTCCCATTTACAGGCAATAGGCCATAAATCTAGCCTGCATTTTTGTACACTATTTAAAAATCAAGGAAAATGATGAACCAAAAATTTTACACTGATTAAGGAATTGTATTATGTTAGCTAAATGCATTCAATATTTATTATGTTAACAATGATCCAATATTAGAAATTGCACTTTAAAATGACCAAATCCTTAATTCCTGTATAAGAAAATAAAGTTTTCGAACAAAGAGTAGTTGAATTCATGCAGTGAGCTTGTGCAGCACTGTTTTTGTGCTGATGAAATAATTAGTTCCACCTTTTATTTTTGCATAGACACATGGTGGTGGAAATATTTTTCCCAGTTAGGTTTGGGGGAACAATTTAACTGGATAGGCTAAAACAAATTATGTTGACCTGTGCTTGCTACATCTACTCTACTGTACCTTAGCTTAAAAATGATTCCACAATTGATTTAAATGTAGAGTTTTAACTCCAGTTGCACTACCTGTACTGATTTAAAATAAACATCACTGGAAAATTAGTCCAAGAGAATGGTTGGTTTCAAGAAGTTTAAGGTACATGTCTACAGGGGAAAATAATATGTAAAATAAACTGATTCAAAAGATCTGTTTGGCATAGTTACAGTTGACGGGAAAATGTAATTTAGAAGGATGTAGTGAGGTTTGAGAGGTAGAAGAAAAGAGTTGGCAAGAATCAAACCTGCAATTTTTTTAACAATAGTACATCTTCGCATTTTCCTCAATTGCTGAAAATAAATTGACATTTTAACTACATTTAATTCTATTTACATTTTTAAAGTACTGAAGCACCATTTTCCTCTTAGGTGTCAAGTGAAATGCAAATAATTTTGTTACCTGTAGAGATATATATATATAATATGCAGTGTATTTATTTAAAAAATAGCTTTAAATGGAGCATTGTTGAAGCCCAATGGTTCCTTCCCCTGAACCTAACAGTGCTTAAACCCAATGGCCAGTTTAAAAAAAAAAAAAATTGGCTCAATTTCTGCTTGGATTAAATGGTGACTGATATTTACCTCCGTGAAGCAACTTGCTTGGAGGAATTATTGGGCCCACTAGTGTGAGAGAATTCGATTAGGCACAATCCAGTCATTTCACCTCTTTGTTAATTCAGCTCCCTCACAATATCTGCGCTTTCATCAGCAAGTTCTCCCAAGAAATGTTATGAGCAGTCACCATTTAAAGGACTAACATATTTAAACAGAAAAAAAGTGTTTTTGAATCTATCGCTCTTCCTTATCACCAGTCGTTGAGTACTCTGGATGAAGCTTCCTCTATACAAGATTAAAAATAAAACAATCAATATACATTTTGAATAGTATCATACGTGCTGATCTTTCATTTGCTGTCTGAGTTGGCATTTGAAGTTTTGTAGTCATGATATTTGATAGTTTTGAAAATATCAGACAACAGCACAGATTGTTTCTGTAAATGGCGGATGTGGTATTTAAGTCTTTAATGTTGTCTTTGATTTGCTAATTTATGGGACTAGCAACTTAAAAATCAAATGTAGGAGGAATCTACACAGTTATGACTTTGTTTTTTAAGTGGGGGCCTCAGTGGGGATTGTTTTTGGTGTAGATAAATTTTGGGAAAAAATACATTGGCAACTAAAATCTTTAACTTTACCTGGAGACATACTGTACTTTACTAAAGTTCAACAGCATGTGCAGTGAAAAGACTAAATCAAAGTTGACTTTGTGGTGCTGTGGATGTCCAAATATTGATGGGGAACAGTTTCCTGGAGCAGAGAGTGGAACAGAAATTTCTCCCCAAATTATGCCGCAGATTAATCCCTGATGTTACATGAGTAAAGGAAGAAAAACAAATGACTGCAGCTGAAAATGCAACATAAAATTCATCCTCCTGTAATTTGTTTTAAAAACAGCCACTAGGTATGGCTAAACTTTAATCTGTGTGTGGGAAGGGGAGAAAATCTTAATGTGACTAATTTGAAGATATCAAAGGCTGAGAAATAGACACGTGACAGGAATTAATTATAGGGTGCTGCAGTATAAAGATAAACGTTTTCCAGTGAACCAATTGAAATAGTATCAGGCTTTTCTGGTTTACCCATTCAGCCATGCTAATCCTAATATGAACGAGGAATATAATTTGTTGCATTAAACTCCACTCGACTCAACTCAGGTTGTCAAAGAAAATCCAAAAATTATGTGTGTATTTTTTTTAATTAATTGTACTTTCTCCTCCCTGATGTGTGGGTATTATTCAGTGTATAAAAATGCTTTGATATCTAATGAAATAGTCTACAAAAAAAACCAAAGGAGTCGTCTACAAGAATACAAATATTAAATTATTTGTTTTGTGACTTGGCATTTAATTTTATATCTTGCATGTAGTGTTGTAAGCCATTTCTACTATCGTTATATTGCACCACCTGCAAATATTTCAGAAAGCAGATGCTTTATGTATCTTCAGTCTACAGATTACATTTTTTAAAATTTCTGATGCATTATACAAAGTAGCCCTCTCCAAAGATGCAGGGAACTGGCAAGTGGGACTGTTGCAACTTTGAGCTTTTTTTTAATTAATTGATTTTTGGATCGATCTTACCAAATATTCTTGACCAGCAGTATTTTTCTAGAGTAAGCACCCTGTTCCATGGGTCTTTTTAATGATGCGCTATGAATCACAGAACAAGAAGCAATGCACAAGAGTAGGTAAGAGTACTCCTCCCACCCACCTCCATCAGGTCTCCTCTAAGTTTTCTCTTTTTTTCTAAGAACAAAAAAGTCCCAACCTGTTCAATTTTTTTCCCATAGCTGTAATTGCTCAGTTCTGGTAAATCTTTTCTGCACTTTCTTCAGTGTTTCTATGACCTTTTTTGTAGCGAGGCAACTAGAACTGTGCAGCCTGGCCAGGGTCCTATATAAGTTTAACATAACCTCACTACTTTTGAATTCTATACCCCTGGAAATAAATCCCAGTGCTTTGTTAGCATTTTAATTGCTTTGCGAACCTGTGATGCTGCTATTAATGATTTTTTCACCTGTATCCTTATTTTATAGTAGATCTTATGTGTTCTGTTACTAGCATGTATTCATAGAGTAATGTGCACAGTTCTGATCTCCTCATTACAAAAAGGATTTAGATGCACTGGAGAAAGTTCAAAGAAGATTTACAAGAATGATACCAGAACTGAGAGGGTACAATTCTCAGGAAAGACTGAACAGGCTGGGACTCTTTTTTATCTTGAAAAGAGAAGATTGAGCAGTGAACTGATAGAGGTCTTTAAAATTATGAAGGGGTTTGATATGGTAGATTTTGAGAAGATGTTTCCACTTGTGGGGGAGTCCAAAACTATGGGCCATAAATAAAGGATAGTCACAAATAAATCCACTAGGGAATTCAGGAGAAACTTCTTTACTCAGTGTGGTGAGAATGTGGAACTTGCTACCAAATGGAATGGTTAAGGCGAATAGCATAGATGCATTTAAGGGGAAGTTAGATAACTACATGAGCTAGAAAGGAACAGAAGGATATGTTAATAGGGTGAGATGAAGTAAATGGAGTGGGAGGAGGCTTGTATGGGGCATTGACAATGACACTGGGCCGAATGGCCTGTTTCTGAGCTGTAAATTCTATGTATTCCTTCAATCTTATGGGAGTCCCAGAACTTAATTGCAATTGGCTGTAGGGAGAATACAAACCAACTATGGGGGTGGGTTTGAGGAGACCAGCCTTGGTGGCTACTCATTCTGAGAATTAGGAAGAAAAACTTCCTCTAGTAGGGTTTTGATCTACTCTAAGAAAGTGTCTTCAGCATAGGGTAAATGTTGCCACCTGAGCTGTGTCACAGATTTGGGAGCATCTGCTAAATGGAATGGTTTGCTTTACAGAGTGGCAACGGGAATTTGGTGAGAGTCAGAAAGAAGGAGGAGCTAAATGCTTTAAACCAAGGGGCAACAGTAAATATGTAAATAATCAGAGTAATTGATTAGATCGAAAGGGATTTATTTTTTAAGCAAAATGATGGGATAGCTGAGACCCGTTGCCTGCAACTCCTGTGCCATGTGGGAACTCCAGGACGCTTCATATGTCCTGGATAATCATACATGCAGGAAGTGCCTGCAATTGCTCAAACTCAAGTGAGGATTTCTGAGCTTGAGGAGCAGTTGGAGTCATTGCAGGGCATATGGGAGGCTGAGATTTTCCTGGATCGCACGTTCCAGGAGGTGGTCACTGTAATATATGTGGGTAGAACAAATGAAGGACGGAGACACAAGAGCCCAGAAATTCGGGTTGGGGGCTTCCCGCGGGTGCAAGCCCCCGACCTGCACGTACCTTGCGCGCTGGCCGTTGAGCTGTGGGCCCCCGTGGAATTCCGATCCTGGGCCTCCTCCAACTGCCGGCGCGCAGTGCTTGCGTATCCCAGGGGCGCAGTTAGTTCGATGCATCTCCTGGGATCACGTGGGCCATGGAGAGCCAATGGTAGCACGGAATGCTTCATTCAGAAGTTTGACAGGAAGACCTGTCAAACTTATAAATACAATAAGTCCCAAAACATCACTAAATCTTCAAATAAATTTTTAAAATATCACATTTTTAAATAAACTATAAATTACATGAAATAACTATTTTAAACAATTTAAATTTTTGAAAAGAATTATTTTATTTTCTAACAGGCTAAAAATAAACTTACCTTTCTTTAAAGTATTTAAAAATAATAAACCTGTGGAAAAAATGTTTTAATTTTAATTAATTCACCACTTACCTTGTAAAAAGCAGGCCTTGCGACTGCTTTTTACATGTCTAACTTCTGGAGACTTACCCTCCCGGGAAAACCTGCAAAAGAAACGTAAGTTCGATACGCACGCGCAGCCTCTCCTGCGCATGCATTCGAACTCTGAACCCCTTCTTTCAGGGGAACGGAAGTGCCGGTATCCCGCACATGCGCAGTGCATGCAGGAAACCGGCACTTCCATTGGGCTTACAGGTGAGTACCCCGTGCGTACTCACCCGTAGAGACCCGAATTTCTGGGCCATTGAGTTGCTAGTCCATGCACTTGCTTTATTAGGCCAGAGCGAACTGAGCATGCTTATACCAAACCATGTGATAATACATTACACTGCTTCCCCCCTTAAAAAAAATGTATGTATTCCTCTCTCAAATACAACAAAACTATGGTCCCACCTTTCCCAGCATTACATGTACCACATAACAAAAACTCCTGGCTTTTTTTCTTTTAAATGAACTACGAATCCAGTTAAATAACAGTTTTGCAGAGCCTTCCTGATCTCCTTAAACAAGGTTTTGGTGTTGAACCAATTTTCGAGCTGCTTTGTTTTGGTTCCGAACTCTCAGATGATCCTGTTTCCATCTCAGACTTGTTTGAATCTGATACTTCAGATACTGAAGTCTGAACTCAGTCAAACTTGTAATGTATATACCTTTAAGGGGGGGAGCTATCTTTTACAGCTCATGTATACTGCAGTACCGGCAGTGACCACACCTGTATATAGCACTGAGTAGTAATCTGTACAGATCAGTTCCTGTGTGAGCCACGTTGAGTAAACACCTGTTATACCGTTCTCCTGCAGTCTGTGTCTTATTATACATAAACACAACAATGGCGACAAGGCAAGTTCGAACCTACCTGCAACTCTGCATCACCTCCCGGGGATTCGTTCCTGGAGATCAGTGGATTGGAGGTCAAGGCCAGAGACTCGGGCGTCGACCACGGGCAACCGCCCAGTCATCCAGCAGAGACTCGAGAATTGCGGGGGAGGCTGTCGAGAGCCAGGCTTGGCTTTCCAGTCGAGGTGGTCCAGCGAAACGGGCTGGCAACAGGTAGTGCGCAGACCCTTCCTGGACAGCGGCGGGCTAGAGCCCGACCGAGCGGCACAGCAAAGGGCCGAGCAGCGTCGACGGGGGAGCGAGAGAGAGGGCAGAGCGCACAGGGCGCAGCCGGTGTTCAGGGGCCGAGCAGCGTCAAAGAGAGGGAGAGAGAGAGACGCGCAGAAACCCACGAGGCGCCGCCATTGCCACGAGGACCGCCGAGAGCGGCGTTGGCAGCAGCGCAGGAGAAGTGCGTGAAACCTACAGGGCACCGCCATTGCCACGAGAACCGCCGGGAGCGGCGTTGGCAGCAGCGGGGGAGGAAGGAAAGCGCGGGAGATGCCATTTTAAGCCATTGGGAGACGCCATTTTAAACCACACCCAAAATGCCGAACAGTGGCCGTATCACCGCGTTTGACAATGAAGTCGAAGATTGGACTACATATGTCGAACGAATAGCGGTATACTGCCAGGCAAATGAGGTGTCAGATGACAAGAAAGCGTCGGTATTGTTAAATTTAATGGGTTATTACGAAATCTAGTAACCCCAATGAAGCCAATGGAAAAGAGTTTTGAAGACATAGTAACGATACTACAGGAACATTTAAACCCCACACCGCTGCTGATAGCAGAAAGATTCAAGTTTCACAAACGGAACCAGCATAAGGATGAAAGCAATGCTGATTATTTAACAGAACTGCGCAAACTATCGAAACACTGCCAGTTTGGAGCGGGACTGGCAGAGACCTTAAGGGACAAGTTTGTGTGTGGGTTTCAAATTGAAGGAACCCAGAAACGGCTTTTATCTGAAAAGGACCTTACGCTGGAAAAGGCTTTCAGCATTGCAGTATCATATGAAGCAGCAGCACGGGGCGCTGCAGAGATACAACAGAGACCGCAAGAATATGGCACAAACGAAATGTCATATAGAACAGAGAAGTGCTATCGCTGCGGCAGAACAACACACGACCAGAATGATTGCTGGTTCAAAGACAAAGTGTGCAGACAGTGTGGAAAAGTAGGACACATGGCACGAGTCTGCAGGTCGGGAAAGAAAACCAGCAATAAGAGACCTACCAAAGAAAAGTACAAGAAGGTACATAAGATGATGGAGAATAGTTCAGACGAACAAAAGAGTGATAACAACTCCGAAAGCAGGGAACTGAGTTGTCTGAAACTACATAATGTGATCACAACGGAGGATCACCGAACCATTTGGGTCACTCTCAAGATAGCAGGAGTCCAGGTAAAGATGGAATTGGACACAGGATCAACCTTAACAGTCATAAACCGACGGGACTACGAGCGGCTATTCTCACACATACCCTTGAGAGACACACAAATTATTTTGAAGACGTACACGGGGCAAAAAGTCTACCCCAAAGGAAAATTAAGGGTGACCGTTATATATAACGGTAAGGAAACACCAAAACTAGACCTGTATGTATTGCAAGATGGAGGACCACCATTACTGGGACGTGAATGGATCCAGAAAATACAACTGGATTGGCATTCCATACAGGCACTGACTGTGGCTGACAAAAAGGATGATGACGTCACACCTGGGCGACTGTCAATGATCCTAACTGACGCGAAAGAAGTGTTCCAGCAAGGACTCGGAACACTAAAAGGCATGACAGCGACGATTAAAATTGAAGAAAACGCAAGCCCAAAATTTTTTAAGGCCAGACCTTATGCGAGCCGCCCAGCCGTCGAAGCAGAGCTGGAGAGTCTGGAACGTTCAGGTGTACTGTCCAAGGTAGACTGGAGCGAGTGGGCTACACCCATCATCCCTGTGATGAAAAAGTCATTGAGCAGCACGCCTGGGGAACCAAGGAAGGTTCGCATCTGTGGGGACTTTAAGGTAACAGTGAACCCGGTCCTTCACACCGTACAATATCCACTTCCGCGGATTGAAGATATTTTCACCTCGCTATCTGGAGGGAAACGCTTCACTAAGATTGATCTGGCCCAGGCATATCTGCAAATGGAGGTAGAAGAAGCATCAAAAAGTACCTCACAATCAACACCCATAAAGGTCTCTACCAATACAACCGGCTGGTATTCGGGGTAGCATCAGCTCCGGCTATTTGGCAGAGGGCAATGGAACAAGTCCTGCAAGGGATCCCAGGGACCCAGTGTTATTTGGACGACATCCTGGTCACGGGCGAAAATGATCACCTTGCCAACCTGGAGCAGGTGCTCACTAGATTGCAGGAATATGGGCTCCGAGCTAACCGCCCCAAATGTGAGTTTTTTAGAAAACAGATCTCATATTGTGGCCACATTATCGATAAAGAGGGGTTACATAAGTCCCCAGAGAAAATTGAGGCAGTAGTCAAGGCTCTAGCACCGGAAAATGTGTCACAACTGAGGTCGTTCCTCGGGCTGGTAAGCTACTACCATAAGTTCTTGCCAAATTTGTCTACAATACTTCACCCACTGAACACCCTACTGCAAACTGGGGTGCCATGGAAGTGGAGTGACGAATGCAGACGAGCTTTCCAGAAGAGCGAAACACTAATCACATCGAAAGAGGTATTGGCCCATTACAACCCGGCATTACCAATTCGGTTGGCATGTGATGCGTCACCCTATGGCATTGGAGCGGTGCTGTCGCACAAATTCTCGGACGGCTCAGAGAGGCCAATAGCCTTTGCGTCACGATCACTAACCTTGTTAAGTCTGTGTGTTCCAGTTATATTTAAGGTCAATTACTGACACAGACTACAAGAATAACTTTTCAATAGGTCTTTACTATTCGGAGGTTAGGGCTGTACTACCCAGCAAATTACTACACAGCACTTATATACCGGTGTGGTCACCACCGGTATTACCGTATACAGCAGCCAGAGAAAGTAGTACATCTCTTAAGGTGGAACAGGTTTAAGTTCTCTTAAGGTGGATCAAGTTACATACACCACAATCCTCCATTTTTAGCTTAACAGTTATATCCCCATTTAACATAACATAATAACATATATACATATACAACTTCATGTAGAAACAGTTCAAAGGTTCAGTCTCTCAGGAGGCCTCCTGATTCGAGTTGGATAACGCCTTTCAGGGGTCTCTGATTCTTGTTGCTGAGGTGACTCCTCTAGTTGGTCTCTTATGTCTTGGACATCATCATCAGGTACATTCACTGCCGAGGTAGATGCTTCAGGTTCACTAACTTCTTCCACGGTTGTCTCTGTCGTAACCATGGGTTCAACCCTTGTTCTCGATTCTACCAGTTGGTCAGCATGACGCTGTATTACATTTTTACCAACATCTACCGTGTACATCAGGGGTCCTTGTCTGGCCCGAATTGTTCCGGATTGCCATTTCTCGTTTCCATAGTCCCTGGCCAACACTGGTTGTCCTACCTCGAAACTCCGAGTGGTCTTGTTATTTATATGCTGGAACTGTTTGTTTTCAACTTCCCTACGCACATTTGGTTTTAACAAGTCCAACCTGGACCGCAACCTCCTGTTATAAAACATCATGGCAGGACTTTGGTTTGTCACTGCATGAGCGACGTTTCGATATGCCAGTAGAAACTTGTCCACCTTATGTTGTAGTGGAATCTGATCTTCGCTCATGGCCTTTATTGCCTTTTTGAATGTTTGTACAAATCTCTCGGCCAACCCATTTGTAGCCGGATGATATGGGGCAGAGGTATAATGTTTCACCCCATTCTTCTTTAAGAATTTTTGGAATTCTTCTGACACGAACTGTGGTCCGTTGTCGGAACATATTTGTTCTGGCAATCCGTTCCTTGCGAATTTCGTTCTTAACACCGCAATTGTCTTTTCTGAAGTAGTGGTAGTTATCTTGATCACTTCTGGCCATTTAGAATGTGCGTCCACCGCAATTAGAAACATGGAGTCCATGAATGGACCAGCAAAGTCAGTATGTACACGTTGCCATGGGGCTGAAGGCCATTCCCATGGATGCAGCGGTGCAATCGGAGGTGCATTTTGCACTTTTTGGCTCCCTGAGCAGCTTTTCGTCAGCTCCTCTATCTGTTGGTCGATACCCGGCCACCACACATAAGCCCTAGCAAGGCTTTTCATCTTGACCCCCCCCAGATGACCTTCATGCAGTTCCTGTAGAACTCTTTCCCTTAACTTAGGAGGAATAATCACTCTCGTTCCATACATCAATGTTCCTTGACAGACGGACAGCTGGTCTCGTCTTGCCGAGAATGCCGGTAACAGAGAATCACCATGTGCTGGCCATCCCTTCACTGTCACCTCGTAGACTCGGGACAGTGTCGGGTCGTTCCTGGTTTCTCTTTCAATACTTGCATTGGTGACTGGTAAACACTCGATGATGGTCGAGTGAAATAACTCAACAGGGTCAACCTTCATTGTCTCCTCTTCTTCAGGTAGTGGCAGGCGCGACAGCCCATCAGCATTACCATGCTGCTTTGTACCTTTGAATTCTATCTGATATTGATGTGCCCCTAGGAAAAGGGACCATCTCTGGAGTCTCTGTGCTGTCATCACCGACACACCCTTCTTAGGGTTAAAAATGGATACCAACGGCTGATGGTCTGTCAGAAGCGTAAACTTTTGGCCCTGCAGGTAATGATTAAACTTCTTTACTCCCCACACAAGGCTGAGAGCCTCCCTATATATCTGAGCATAGTTGCGCTCAGCGGAGGTCAATGATCTGGATGCGAACACGACTGGCCTCTCCGTGCCATTTGGCAACTTGTGTGAGAGTACTGCCCCAATACCATATGGAGAAGCATCACAAGCCAAACGAATAGGCAGTGTTGGGTTGAAGTGAGCCAACACTTCCTCTGAGGTTATCAATTCCTTGCTTTTGCGAAAGGCCTTCTTACAGTCCTCGCTCCACTCCCATGGTACTCCCTTCTGCAAAAGAGCGTTCAGCGGGTGCAGTACCGTGGATAAATTTGGCAGAAACTTATGGTAATAGTTAATCAATGCTAGGAACGACCTCAACTGAGATACATTAACCGGAGCGGGAGCCTTCACAACCGCTTCGATCTTGTCAGGAGACTTATGAAGTCCCTCCTGGTCAATGACATGGCCACAGTACGAGATCCGCTTCTGAAAGAACTCACATTTCTGCCGATTAACTCGAAGTCCATATTCTTTCAATCTGATGAGCACCAGTTCCAAATTTGCGAGGTGTTCCTCGTCACCATCACCTGTAATCAGAATATCATCCAGGTAACATTGTGTGCCTGGAATTCCCTGTAATACCTGCTCCATGGCCCTCTGCCAAATTGCTGGAGCCGATGCCACTCCAAAACCCAGTCTATTATACCGGTACAAGCCTCTATGCGTGTTGATCTTGAGGTACTGGCGTGACTCTTCCTCAACTTCCATCTGTAAGTACGCCTGCGCCAGGTCTATCTTGGTGAAGTGTTTCCCGCCCGACAATGAAGCGAAGATATCCTCAATCCGCGGAAGCGGATACTGCACCGTGTGAAGCACCGGATTAACAGTGATCTTGAAATCTCCACAGATGTGAACCTTCCCTGGTTCTCCCGGCTTGTTGCTCGAAGGACGTTTCATCACGGGAACAATGGGCGTAGCCCACTCACTCCAGTCTACCTTAGACAGTACTCCTGAACGTTCTAGCGCTTCCAGCTCAGCTTCCACAGCAGGTCGTATCGCATAGGGTACCGGTCTGGCTTTGAAAAATTTTGGTTGTGCATGTTCTTCAATCTTGATGTTTGCCGTAATTCCTCTCAGTGTTCCCAGTCCCTGCTGGAACACCTCTTTAGCATCGTCCAATATTCTGGACAATCGTTTAGGTTTGACATCTGTTTCCCTGGCATCTACCGTTAGTGCTTTTAAGGAATGCCAGTCCATATTCATTTTTCTAATCCACTCCCGTCCCAGTAGTGGTGGACCTCCTTCAGGTAGCACATATAAGTCCATTCCTCGGCTTTCTTTGCCCTTGTGGACCACCTTTACCTCTATCTTTCCGATGGGGTATACTCTTTGCCCCGTGTATGTTTTCAATACAATCTCCGTATCCCGTAGGGGAATATGTTGGAATAACCTTTTGTAATCTTTCTTATTCATGACCGTCAATGCCGATCCAGTGTCCAATTCCATCTTCACTTGGACTCCTGCTATCTGAAGTGTGACCCAAATTGTCTGGAGGTCTGCTTCCTTACCAACGTTGTGTACTCTTAAGCTACCCAGTTCATTACTGCTGGCATCTGAATCTGACTTCTGTTCGTTCGAACTGTTCTCTGTCACCTTGTGTACCTTTCTGTACTTTCCCTGCGGTGACTTTTTGTTGCTGGTCTTCTCTCCTGACCGGCATACTTTAGCTATGTGACCAAGCCTGCCACATTTTCTGCATTCCTTGTTTTTGAACCAGCACTGGTTCTGATCATGCATTGTCTTTCCACAACGATAACATTTTACTGTACCCAAGACCATTTGATTTGTGCTGAGTTCCGGTGACCGTAGCTGCATTACCGCCGTGCCTCTCGCTGCGGCTTCGTGCGATGCTGCTATAGCGACAGCTTTATCAAGCGTCAGCTCATTTTCCTCAAGCAGTCGCTTTTGTGTCTCTTCTTTTAACAATCCACACACAAATTTATCTCTTAGCGCATCTGTTAGTCCTGTTCCAAACTGACAGTACTTTGCTAGCTTATGCAATTCAATTAAAAATTCAGCATTGCTTTCATCTTTCAGCTGCTTTCTGCTGTAAAATTTAAATCGTTCCGCTAGCATCAGCGGCGTGGGGCTTAAATGATTTTTCAGGATGGTAACAATATCCGCGAAAGTCTTATCCGCCGGTTTCTCTGGTGATAGAAGGTGTTTCAATTGCCCGTATGTCTTCGCACCCATTAAGTTTAATAAGGTTAGTGCTTTCTCCCCATCTGGTATCTTATTTGCTCTACAATAAACTTCTATGCGTTATTCATACGTGGTCCAATCTTCGATGTCGCTATCAAAAGTATTAATGTTCCCATGTTTAGGCATCTCTGCAATTTTTTTTTCCAAAATGGCGGCTTCCCGCGCTTGGCGGTCTTTCCCGCGCTCGTCTTCTTCACCCGCTGGCTGCAATGGCGATTGCTGTGCTGCTGCCGGTCTCGCCTCCCCAGTGGTTAACAACTCCCCCGACGCTGCTTCTACTCCACCGCGGTTCCCGTGGGCATTCGCGCTTCCCTGCCGTCGCGCCTCGCAGCCCTTCTTGCAGCCCGGTTATGTGCAGCCGCTGCGTTCGAATTCACCGCAGCTCTCGCGCCTTCAGCTGCCCCAGTCGCTGCGCCTTTCGGCCCGAATGTGGCCCGGCCTTTTTCACCGGCCGCGGTCGATTTCACTGCCCTCTTTCCTCCGTCTTCCCTCCCCTTCGCTACAGCCAACGCGGCCGACTTTCGCTGATTGGCTTACCCACCACCGTGGTAGAAGGAAGATAGCTGTCTGCCGCTGATGGGGGCTTCGAGTTCAGAATTTCTCTTCTTCACTCCGGGTCCTCGATGCCTCCCGCGCGACGTGCTGTTCAGCAGGATGATGAGGGTGGATGCCTCTTCTCGACGCCCGTTCTGAGGACGAAGCTGCCGTGGATGTAAACTGCCGCAGGGTAAGATCGGACTTGTCGCCACTGTTAAGTCTGTGTGTTCCAGTTATATTTAAGGTCAATTACTGACACAGACTACAAGAATAACTTTTCAATAGGTCTTTCCTATTCGGAGGTTAGGGCTGTACTACCCAGCAAATTACTACACAGCACTTATATACCGGTGTGGTCACCACCGGCATTACTGTATACAGCAGCCAGAGAAAGTAGTACATCTCTTAAGGTGGAACAGGTTTAAGTTCTCTTAAGGTGGAACAAGTTACATACACCACAAACCTCAGCCGAGCGTAACTATGCCCAGATTGACAGGGAGGCCCTCAGCCTAGTGTGGGGAGTGAAAAAGTTCAATCACTATCTGCACGGGCAGAAATTCACCTTGCTGACTGATCACCAGCCTCTTGTCTCCATTTTTAATCTGAAGAAGGGCGTTCCGGTGATGACTGCGCAACGACTACAAAGATGGTCACTTTTTCTAGGGGCGCACCACTATGAGATTGAATATAAGGGCACGAAACAGCATGGAAATGCTGATGGGCTATCACGCCTGCCACTGCCTACTGCGGAGGTAGCACCAGCAGTGGATCCTGTCGAAATATTCCATTCGACTATAGTTGAATACCTACCGGTAACTAACGCTTTTATCGAAAAGGAAACCCGAAATGACCCGACACTGTCTCGAGTATATGATTTGACGGTGAAGGGATGGCCAGCACATGGCGACTCACTGTTGCCAGCATTCTCGACAAGGAGAGAACAGCTGTCAGTGTGCCGGGGGTCCTTGATGTCTGGACCCCGAGTGGTAATTCCACCCAAGTTAAGGGATAGAGTGCTCAATGAACTTCATGAGGGTCATCTGGGAGGGGTAAAAATGAAAAGCCTAGCCAGGGCTTATGTGTGGTGGCCGGGAATCGATAAACAAATCGAGGACCTGACCAAGAGCTGCTCAGGATGCCAGAAAGTCCAAAATGCACCACCACAGGCCCCTCTACACCCATGGGAGTGGCCCTCATCTCCATGGCAACGGGTGCATATTGATTTTGCTGGTCCATTCATGGACTCACTGGCCTAGAAATTGAGTTTTGGCTTAGCCAGGGCTTTAGCGCCGGAAGTTAGTGCCGGCGCTAAGTCCCCCTGCGTGCGCCAAAAATTCAGCAGGGCCGCGCCCAAATGGCTGCCGGCGCTACTGAAGGGTCTTTGCGGCGGTAAATCGGCGCTAACTGCCGTTTCGCGCCGCAATTCCGGCGCTGCGGCACCCGATGCGGTGCGGCAGGCTCGGGAAGTGCAGGCCTCCTCCTTCCCTTAAGGAGGAGCTGCCTGCACCCGGCCGCGGCCCGCGAAAATCTTTTTAAAAATGAGCCCGGCACCTCGGACAAGTGCCGGGCTTGCTTCTGTTAAGGGGGGGGGGGGGGAGAAGTCCGGGGAGGGAGCTGCGGCCAGGCGGCCGGCGGGAAAGCGGCCGGCCGCCGCGGGGCCTTTAATGCGCCGGCGCAAAGACTTGTAAGACTCTGTTGCCAGAGTCTTAGTTGCGGCTGCCACGGGCGAGGCGGCCGCAACTGAATTTCGGCGCTGGGGCCCGTCGGCATGGCAACCGGGACGCTGCGCACACCGATGACGTCATCGGTGCTGGCGCAGCGCTACCGGTCTACCGCGGCGGAAGGGCCCCAGGCAATTTCGGCGCCGGCGCCAATTGCAGCGCTAGGCCCTCTAGCGCCGCAAAATCGGCGCTAAGGGCACTCAATTTCTAGGCCACTGTTTTTAATAGCCGTGGATGCACACTCAAAATGACCTGAGGTGATCAAAATGTCCTCCACCACTACGGAGAAAACGATTGCAGTCCTACGGACCATTTTTGCCAGGAATGGCTTGCCAGAACAGATTTGCTCCGACAACGGACCACAGTTTGTGTCCGAAGAGTTCCGGAGGTTCTTCAAAAAGAATTGGGTAAGGCATTACACATCCGCCCCGTATCATCCAGCCACAAATGGATTGGCTGAGAGGTTCGTACAAACCTTTAAGAAGGCAATAAAGGCTATGTACAATGACAACATTCCGCTGCAGCATAAGGTGGACAATTTCCTGTTCGCCTACCGGAATGCGACACATGCAGTCACCAACCAGGCCCCAGCCATGATGTTTTTTAACGAAAGGTTAAGATCGCGCCTGGATTTGCTCAGACCAAACGTACGAAGAGATGTTGAGAGTAAGCAATTCCAGCACATCCATGAGAAGCCAACAAGGTGCTTCAATGTAGGGCAACCAGTCTTGGCCCGCGACTACCGAACAGAAAAATGGCAGCCAGAAACGATATGCACACGGCAGGGCCCCCTAATGTACACAGTGGACGTTGGGGAGAGCATCGTGAGACGCCATGCTGACCAGATCCGAGAGTCACAGGAACAAGTCAACCCCATGCCTCAACCCCATGCCTCGGCCATACGTACCTGGTGAGGAACCCGACGTACAGGTCGCATCTACCCCAGAAACAGTAGCATCGGAAGCTGATGAACCAACCGACGACAGGGGGCCAGAATCGCCTCCGCACCAAGAGCGAGACACTCGGGAAAGGCGCTATCCAGAAAGGATCAGGAAGCCTCCCCAAAGACTGAATATATAAATAGACTATTTTCAGCTAATGTTGCATGTTAAAAGTGTTAAATGTAATTAGTTTGATATTTAATTGTTAAATGAGTGTTATGGTACTGTTAATCTAAAAGGGGAGGAATTGTAATGTATATACCTTTTAAGGGGGGGAACTATCTTTTACAGCTCATGTATACTGCAGTACCGGCAGTGACCACACCTGTATATAGCACGGAGTAGTAATCTGTACAGATCAGTTCCCGTGTGAGCCACGTTGAGTAAACACCTGTTATACCGTTCTCCTGCAGTCTGTGTCTTATTATACACAGACACAACAAAACTCATGTATGTGTTCATGATCAAGTGGTTCAAGATCACTGTCCAATCCAGGCCTGTAAATAAAGCTTCTTGCAGTTGATTTCATTCTGATGATCCCTGCATCTTCAGAAGTAGGTACTACCACTCAGTTTCCCAACTTGATACAACCTTGCTCACAAGACAATTCAGTCCGACGGTTATGGAATGGTTTCAATTCTGTGTCCATTTACACTGATCAGTCCATCCATTCAAGGTGTTTTCATACTCTTTTCAGTACTGAGTCCTTTTAAGTCTCATTTGCAATCTCAGTTGCATTCACTGGAAAGTCTTTGTTAACTGTACCTCGTGTGAAAATAGCACCTTCACTCCCAACACGAGTCCTCATGTGGCAACTTCGACAAGGCATCTGTAATTGCATCTGCTTTGAAGTGCAATATTCAATCGTATAGTCATATTGTGACAACAACACTGCCCAATGTTGCATTCTTGATGCGGCCATTGCAGGGATGGCAGATTTGGATCCTAATATTGCTAGGAGCGGTTTGTGATCAGTTATCAGGGTAAACTTTCTGCCAATTGGGAACTGTTAGAATTTCTTGATTCCAAACACTATGGCGAGTGCTTCCTTTTCAATTTGTGTGTAGTTTTGTTTGTTCTGTGTGAGGGTTCGCGATACGAACGCGATTGGTTTCTCTTGGCTATGATTGATTTACGTGGCTTATGTCAGCTCCCACAGAGTAGCTAGAAGCATCACACGCTAACTTAAGCTCACGCTCTATATTGTAGTGCAATTGTAGAGCATCGCTAGAAAGACTTCTCTTACAAGCATCGTAAGCTTCCTGTTGTGCTTTCGTTTCCTTCCACTGGACATCCTTCTTGAGAAGCTTGTTCAATGGAGTTAACGTGGTTGCTAACTCAGGTAAGAAACTTGCGTAGTACTGGACCATTCCAAGGAAAGATCTTAACTCAGACACGGTCTGTGGCTTTGGAGCATTGATGACCGCATCAACCTTTTCCTTCACTGGTTGCAAGCCATTTGCATCAACTTTCAAACCAAGGTACACAACCTTGGGCTGCACAAAAGCACATTTGCTCCTTTTCAATTTGACATTGTGGGCATTCAACCTTTGAAGCACTATATCTAACACTTTTGGATTTTCTTCCTTGCTGCTTGTTGCAATCGGCACATTGTCTTGATTGCATAAATAATTTGAAACTCCTTGCAAAATCTTATCCATTGTAGCCTGGAAAACTTTTGGGGAGGACTTTACACCATACGGCAGCTTGGTGTATGAGTACAGTCCCTTGTGTGTGTTGATAGTGAGATACTGTTGACTCTCTGTCAACATTCAGCTGAGCGTAAGCATGCGACAGGTCAAGCTTGGTGAAAACCTTTGACCCAGAGAGTGCTGCATACAAATCTTGTGATGTAGGTAACAGGTACTGCTCATCATCAACTGTTTGGTTGATAGTAACTTTGAAATCTTGTGATGTAGGTAACAGGTACTGCTCATCATCAACTGTTTGGTTGATAGTAACTTTGTAGTCACCACACAAGCATACAGTTTTGTCTGCTTTGGGCACTACTACAATCAGGGTTGTCCATTCACTTTTGTCAGTTTTTACCAGTACTCCTTTCTCTCTCGGCTTCGCTAGCTCTTCCTCCACCTGACTTCAACACATAGGGGACTGGCTTTGCCTTAGAATAGACAGGCTTCGCACTGGACTTGATGCGGGTATGCACATCATACCTAGTGATGCCCTCATAACTGTTTGTAAACATGCTTTCGTACTTGTTCAGCATTGTGTTGAGTCAGTGCTTTGAAGCATCTACACTGAAGACATTTTTCCAATCTAGGTTTAATTTCTCAACCAGTCTATGCTCATGAGGGTTGGCCTGTTGTGGTAGCTTGCTACAATAATAGGCAGCTTTACTGATTGGCCATTGTGTTTGTAGTGTATGTAACCGTTCCACCTTTAAGAGAACCGTTCCACCTTTAAGAGAACTATTTTAAGAGTTGCACTACTTTATCTTGGCTGCTGTATACTGTAATACCGGTGGTGACCACACCGGTATATAAGTGCTGTGTAATGATTTATTGGGCAGTTCCGCCCTGACCTTCGACTAGTAAAGACCTGTTAAAAGTTACTCTTGTGGTCTGTGTAGTAATTCTCATTATAACACACAGACTTAACAGTGGCGACGAGTACGATCTTACCCTGCGGCAGAGATACATCCAAGGCAGTTAACGGACATTGAGAGGAGGCATCCGCCCTCATCATCCTGCTGAGAAAAGACTCGGGTCTGCAGAGCAAAGGAAGAATTCTGACACGAAGCCTTCCATCAGCAACAGGCAGTGATCATCCCTTCTATCACGGTGGTGGGTAAGCCGATCAGCGACGAACAGCAAGTCGGCCACGTTGGCTGTGAAGTAGGGGAGGGAAAAACGGAGGATATAAGGGCGGAGAACTCGACCACGGCCGGGGAAAAGAGCCGGACAGAAGTCGGGGCCAGAGGCGCTGAGACTGGGGCAGCGTAAGGCACGGAAGCCGCGGTGAATGCAAACGCAGCCGGTGTGAGAGACCGGGCTGGGAGACGCAACAGCGTCGAGAGAGAGCTCGACCGCGACCGGGGAAAAAGGCCGGGCAGCTACCGAGGCTGCGAGGCGCAGCGACCGGGACGGCGTAAGGCGCGGGAGAAAATAAAAAATCCGCGGAGAACTCAGCCGCAGCCGGGGGGGAAGGACCGGACTGCAAGAGGGGTTGGGAGGCACGATTTGAAAACCGCTGGGGAGGGCGAACGCAGCAATACGGCAATCGCCATTACAGCCAGCGGGGGAGAAAGGCAAACGCGGGAAGCCGCCATTTTCGTAGGCGGGGGAAGAAGACAAGCGCGGGAAACCGCCATTTTGAAAAAAAAAATAAAAGAAAAATTTCTTTTTGTTTCTCAAGAAGGTTGCGAAGATGCCTAAGCGTGGTAACATCAACAATTTTGATCCCGATGTTGAAGATTGGGCCACGTATGTAGAACGCATAGAGATATATTGTAAGGCAAATAAAATATCAGATGAAGATAAAGCACTAACCTTACTAAACTCAATTGGTGCGAAGACATACAGGCTATTGAAGCATCTTCTATCACCAGCTAAACCGGCGGATCAGACTTTCGCTAAAATGGTGGCTGTCCTGAAAAATCATTTGAACCCCACACCGCTGATGTTAGCGGAACAATTTAAATTTTATGCGAGAACGCAACTGAAAGAGGAAAGCAACGCGGAGTATTTAATTGAACTGCGTAAGCTAGCGAAATACTGCCAGTTTGGGGAAAGCCTGACAGAGGCACTGAGAGACAAATTCGTGTGTGGATTGTCGAAAGAAGGAACACAAAAGCGGCTGCTTGAAGAGAATGATCTTACACTTGATAAGGCTGTCTCTATTGCAGCATCGCACGAAGCCGCAGCGAGAGGCACTGCGGAAATGCAGCTGAAGGCAGCGGTACTCAGCGTAGATCAAATGGCTTCGGGTACAACGAAATGTTATCGTTGTGGGAAGACAACACATGATCAGAACCAATGCTGGTTTAAAAACCAGGAATGTAGAAAATGTGGCAAGCTTGGTCACATAGCTAAAGTATGCCGGTCAGGAAAGAAGACCAGCAACAAAAAGTCACCGCAGGAAAAGTGCAGAAAGGTATATAAGGTGGCTGAGAAGAGTTCGGATGAACAGAATTCGGATTCAGACTCCAACAGCAAGGAACTGGGTAGTCTGAGAATTCACAATGTGAGTAAGGAAGCTGACCGACAAACTATCTGGGTCACACTGCAGATAGCAGGAGTCCAAATGAAGATGGAATTGGACACCGGATCGGCGTTGACGGTCATGAATAAGCAAGATTACAAAAGGTTATTCAAACATATTCCCCTACGGGATACGAAGATAGTATTGCAGACATACACGGGGCAAAGAGTATACCCCATCGGAAAGATAAAAGTCAAGGTGGTACACAAGGGCAAAGAACACCAAGGAATGGACTTATATGTACTACCTGAGGGAGGTCCACCACTTCTGGGACGGGAGTGGATCAGGAAAATAAATATGGACTGGCACCCCCTAAAAGCAATGATGGTAGATTCCGGAAAAAGAAAAGATGTCAAACCTGCACGATTGTCCAGAATATTGGATGAGGGCATATGCAGCAGTGACAGTGACAAAGCAGAGAGTGAGAACTTGGTGAAGACAATCAGCTCAGACTCTGGAACTGATGATGGTAAGACCAGCCCATGTGCAAACGACAAGTCTAAAATGGACTTGCAGACTAATGATGGAAAAACGAAGGAGTGCATAAATGCTTCAGAAGAGAACAAAGTATCAGAACAGAATTCCACTGAACAACAACAACATAGTTTGACAGAGAATTCTGAGTCTGTCCAGTCTACAGACATGCACATTTCTGAGGAACACCGGGCTCGAACTCAACTCAATTTCAAACTACAACAGCAATTAGAACAAATGATTTGCCGTTTTGAGCAAGAGATGAATGCAAAGAAAAAGTTCTTTGACACAGAGTGGGAGAATCTGGAAAGACAGCAGAAGCAGCTGATTGAGAAAATGGAACAGGAACACACAAACCGTCTGCGCGATGAGGCCAAACGAATCAAAGCTGAGCAAGAAAGGGAATATGTCAAATTCATCGATCAGTTGAAAGCTAAGAAGAAAGAGCACCCTTTTGTGAGCAGTGTCAGCAGTAATAAGCCACTCAGGGAATTGGTGGCAGAGGCAAAAACTGAAGATGCTGCGGAGATCAAGTTTGTTGCTGAAAGCGCTACTTCCAGAGCTTTGCTTCGAATTAAAGAATTGCCAGTTAAATTTGTGAAACCCTTAAGAGAGAAGATTGGCATGGAGAAACATCGTGTCATTTTCGAATGCAAGGTTTCCAGGCCAAATGCTACTGTCAAGTGGTATTACAAAGACAAAGAGATTCATCCCAGTAATAAATATGAGATTGTGAGTGAAGATGTGTACAGGAAGCTCGTTATTAATAATGTCGCTTTTGAAGATGAAGGCAACTACATGTGCGATGCCATAGATGACCAAAGCACAGCAAAGTTATATGTAGAAGAGCAATCAATTGCCATCATTAAACCCATATGTGATGTGGAAGTGACAGAGCCAAGTGACGCCATTCTTGAGTGTGAGCTTTCAGTTGCTGACGTGAAGCCTCCAAAATGGATACTAAATGGTGAATTTCTTCATGCTTCTGAAGATGTGGACATTGAGCATCGTGGCACTATTCATCGTCTCACTCTGGGGAAAAAAAACAACTTGTAAGATGACCGGCTTGCTGCAGTTTATCGCAGGAAAATCAAAATCTGAGGCGAGGCTGACTATTAAAGAGCCTCCGTCAAAGGTAGTCAAAGAACTACAGAACATTACAGTGGAAGAGAAGCATTCTGCTACTTTGAGCTGTGAGTTTACACCTACTTCCAAGATGGTCAGATGGTACAAAGACCAGAGCTTAATCGAATCTTCTGACCGATACAAATTTAAACAAAATAAGAATGTGATAGAACTTACCATTACAAATCTCACACCCAAAGACTCTGGTGAATATAGCTGCAAATCAAGTAATGCACAGACCACAGCCACACTCAGAGTTGAAGCTCCAAAAATAGAAATAATAAAACATTTGGAGGACGTAGATACTGAGGAGGACAGCAATCTAGTATATCCATGTGAGTTGTCCCATGATGATGAAGATGATGACTCATCTGAACCATTATCACCCCTACCAGGTCACGCACGTGGTCCCTCCGAACTGAGCCAACTCAGTCTGGAAGCAGAAAAACTTCCCAAGGTACTCGAGCCTTTAGAAGTCAACAATGCTGGGTCTGAAGTTACGAAAATTCAAGCTGTTAAGTCCAGTGAAGGACTATTAGATAAGTCACCCCAGCAACGAAAACCTACTACACCACCGAAAACTACTACACCACCGAGGCGCTATCCGGACCGAGGCAGGAGGCGCCACCTCAGAGACTGAATCTGTGAACTGTTTTTACATGAAGTTGTGTATATATGTTATGATGTTATGTTTAATGGAAAATATATACTGTTAAGCTAAAAAGGGAGGATTGTAGTGTATGTAACCGTTCCACCTTTAAGAGAACCGTTCCACCTTTAAGAGAACTATTTTAAGAGTTGCACTACTTTATCTTGGCTGCTGTATACTGTAATACCGGTGGTGACCACACCGGTATATAAGTGCTGTGTAATGATTTATTGGGCAGTTCCGCCCTGACCTTCGACTAGTAAAGACCTGTTAAAAGTTACTCTTGTGGTCTGTGTAGTAATTCTCATTATAACACACAGACTTAACAGTGTTGAACTGTACATTCCATTTGTCCACATGTCTCTAGGATTTCTCCGGAGTAGGTTTTTAACTCTACGGCACTCGTTGTAAGTGGTATTTGAATAAACTTGCGTGTCCTTACTCATGATAGCGCAGTCCAGCGTCGTGTCGATACACATATCAATATAAGAACATAAGAAATAGGAGCAGGAGTAGGCCATACGGCCCCTCGAACCTGCTCCACCATTTAATAAGATCATGGCTGATCATTGACTTCAACTCCACTTTCCTGCCCGATCTCCATAACCCTTGATTCCCCTTGAGTCCAAACATCTATCTATCTCAGCCTTGAATATACTCAAAGACTCAGCATTCACAGCCCTCTGAGGCAGAGAATTCCAAAGATTCACAACCCTCTGAGTGAAGAGATTCCTACTCATCTTGGTCTTAAATGGCCTACCCCTTATCCTGAGACTATGCCCCCTAGTTCTAGACACTCCAGCCAGGGGAAATAACCTCTCAGCATCTACTCTGTCAATCCCCTTCAGAATCTTGTATGTTTCAATGAGATCACCTCTCATTCTTCTAAACTCCAGAGAGTATAGGCCAATTCTGCACAATCTCTCATCATAGGACAGTCCTCTCATCCCAGGAATCAATCTAGTGAACCTTTGTTGCACCGTCTTCAAGGTAAGTATATCCTTCCTCAGATAAGGAGACCAAAACTGTGCACAGTACTCCAGGTGTGGTCTCACCAAGGCCCTGTACAGTTGTAGCAAGACTTCCTTACTCTTATACTCCAACCCCCTTGCAATAAAGGCCAACATACCATTTGCCTTCCTTATTGCTTGCTGTACCTGCATGCTAACTTTTTGTGTTTCTTGCACGAGGACACCCAAATCTCTCTGAACACCAATATTTGAAAGTTTCTCACCATTTAAAAAATATTCTGTTTTTCTATTCTTCCTATCAAAGTGAATAACCTCACATTTCCCTACATTATACTCCATCTGCCACTTTATTGCCCACTCACCTAGCCTGTCTATATCCCTTTGCAGACTCTTTGGGCAGGATTTTCATTCAGGAGTCGGGTGGGAGGCGGGACTACAACTTTCGGGGTTGTAGTCCCGTCTCCATCGAGATGCAGCCAATCCACGCGATTTTAACTTGATTGAACTTGTTGAGCCCACCCAGCGGGCTCAGCAGGCCAATGAAGGGCCACCCGGCAACAGGTGACGTCACAGGCTGAAATTTCATCTGTCAAGAGGTTTTGATAGATGAAATATCAGCGTTTCACAGCTGTTTGAAGCTGTCAAACACTGACAGTCTTACTTCTAACATGAGTCCTTCTCCACAGACTCAGTTAGAAATCTCTCCTGCACAGTAAGCTGAAGGCTGTCACTTTTGACAGTTCGCAGCCATTCTGCTTTCTGTGCCGGTGAGATGAGGGACTCCCGAGACCTAAAGGAAGGAAGGCTGAAAAGGTATGTAAAACTTATTTAATCACTTTAGACACACCAAACACACTTACCTTTGCACTCATGCACACATCACCCACCTGAACACCGACATCTCGACCCTTCCAAGTCCTTCAACCCGATGGCCCGACTCCTCTAACTTGGCGTGGTTTGGAGCCATCAGGAATCCCACACTTCAACCTTAAAAATAGGGATTAGGCTAAAAACTGCCTGTTAACTACCTGTTAACAGGCAGTTAATTGGCACTAATCCCTTCCCGCCTTGGGTAGGCGGGTCCCAGTGAGGGGCGGGTACCCGCCTCCTTTGAAACTGGCATGGAGGCGGGTTTGGGTGTGGGATGGGGTCGGGACCCCTGATTTCAGGATTTTAACCCCCTGCACGCCTCCAATCCCGACTTCACGGCCCAATGAAAATCCTGCCCTTTGTGTTCTCCTCACAGCTTACTGTCCCACCTAACTTTGTATTGTCAGCAAACTTGGATACATTACACTCTGTCCCTTCATCTTGGTCATTAATATAGATTGTAAATAGATGAGGTCCCAGCACTGATTCCTGTGGCATTCCACTAGTTACAGCCTGCCAACCTGAAAATGATCCATTTATCCCTACTCTCTGTTTTCTGTCTGTTAACCAATCCTTTATCCGTGCTACTATATTACCCCCAACTCCATGAGCCCTTATTTTGTGTAATAACTTTATCAAATGCCTTTTGGAAATCCAAATATACTACATCCACTGGTTCCCCTTTTATCTACCCTGCTAGTTACATCCTCAAAAAACTCTAATAAATTTGTCAAACACGATTTCCCTTTCACAAAACCATGTTGACTCTGCCTAATCATGTTATGATTTTCTAAGTGCCCTGATACCACTTCCTTAACAATGGTTTCCAACATTTTCCCGATGACTGATATCAGGCTAACTGGCCTGTAGTTCCCTGTTTTCTCTCTCCCGCCTTTCTTGAATAGCGGTGTTACATTTGCTAACTTCCAATCCGCTGGGACCATTCTAGAATCTAGGGAATTTTAGAAGATCAAAACCAATGCATTCACTATCTCTTCAGCCACCTCTTTTAGAACCCTAGGATGTAAGCTGTCAGGTCCAGGGGATTTGTCGGCTTTTAGTCCCATTAGTTTCTCTAGACCTTTTTTTAACTTATTTTAATTACGTTACGTTCCTCACCCTCATTAGACCAATGGTTCCCCACCATTTTTGGTAAAAGACAGATACAAAATATTTGTTTAACGTTTCTGCTATTTCCTTATTACCCATAATAATTTCTCCTGTCTCAGCCTCAAAGGAACCAACGTTTACTTTTGCTGCTCTCTTCCTTTTTACATACTTATAGAAGCTCTTACAATCTGCTTTTATATTTCTTGCTAGTTTTCTCTCATATTCTATTTTTTTCCCTTTTTTATCAATTTTTTGGTCATCCTTTGCTGGTTTCTGAAACTCTCCCAATCCTCAGGCTTACTATTATTCTTTGCAACATTATAAGCTTCTTCTTTCAATCTAATGCTATCCTTAACTTCTTTAGTTAGCCACGTATGACTCACTTTTCCCGTGGAGTTTCTGTTTCTCAATGGAATGTATTTTTATTGAGAATTATGAAATATTTCTTTAAATGCTAGCCACTGCTCATCTACCACCATACCTTTTAATCTATTTTTCCAATCTAATCATAACTAACTCACCTGTCATACCTATGTAACTGGCTTTATTTGAGGAGGAGGAGGAGGAGGTGGTGGTGATGATGATGATTCCAATGATGATGATGATTCCGATGATTCCGATGATGATGCCGATGATTCCAATGATGATGATGATTCCGATGATGATTCCGATGATGATGATGATTCCAATGATGATTCCGCAGTCTGGACATGGGCTGGCTCGCCTGAGGGTGGCGCAGATGGTCTGGCTTCCTCCTCCTCGTCGCCTCCAGAGTCACTCACACTGGCAGCTTGAGGGCCCACATCCCGAGCTGGTGATGCAGCATCTGAAAGCAGGGAGGTTCAAGAGTGGCTTTACCGAAAGGACAGGGTGGCAGCAAGGGATGCATGAGTGCTGCAATGCTCTGAGTTGGCTCGAGAGTGACAAAGCATGCTGGTGTGGGGAACAAGTGGAAGGAGAGAGGTCAAAAAGGTGATGACCTTACCATTGCTGTCCACAATGGGCTCGGCATCTCCAGAGGCGACGGGTCCAATCATCCGGCTTGCCACAATCCAATGGACTCGCTCCTCCAGGTCTGTAAGGGTCTGCAGGTGAGGCCGGCCTCCTCCGGTCCGATGCTGTTGCCTTCTATTATGGGCCAGCTTGGCCTGCAAGAGAAAGGACAGGGTGTGAGGAAACCTGCAGCCCTGATCTGGGATGACATGCCTCCCATTGTCCAGGAGCCCTTACATTATGCACAGACCTGAATGTGCGTGTGTGTTTCCAGAAAGGGCCATGGGTGCTGGATGACAGCTGGCCATTGGGGCTTTGCACACCCTCTGGCCATAAAGTGAGGTCCAGATGGAGGGATGAAGATGATTCTGAAAAAGGCACTCACCCTGACGACCCAAGTGAGGTCGTTGAACTTCTTCCTGCATTGCACAGGAGTCCTGGGAACCATGCTGCTGGAGGTGACTCTGTTGGAAACCTCCCTCCAAGCTCTGCGATTGTCGCTGTGCTGAGGCCTCCTGCCATTCTCTGGCTAGAGTACAGATCGCCTGCGCTCCACCGCGCCAACCAGAGCATCCAATGCCCCCTCGCTGAAGTGCTAAGGAGGAAGTTTATAAAGCAGGACCTCAAAGACAGTAATCTCTGGATTACTCCCAATGCCATGTGCAGGTGAGTAAGTGAGCATAGGAATAGTAGGATAAAAAAGGTTAACGTATGGCTGGAGAAATGGTGCAGGAGGGAGGGCTTCAGGCTCCTGGAGCATTGGGACCAGTTCTGGGGCAGGAGAGACCTGTGCAAGATGGATGGGTTGCACCTCAACAGGGCTGGGACCAATGTCCTTGCGGGAAGCTTAACTAGTACTGTGTGGGAGGGTTTAAACTAATTTGGCAGGGTGGCTGGGCACCAAGATGAAACATTAGAGAAGAGAAAGCAGGTGCACTGTGAACTGGGAGAGACAAATAACACTAGAGTAAAGAATAGTTCAGAAATTGGAGGGATCAGACAGGGGAAAATGCAAAGCAGTCTAAGATGGGTTTGGAGTGCATGTACATAAATTCACGGAGTGTGGTAAATAAAGTCGCCACATGGGACTATGATACAGTGGCAATAACAGAGACCTGGCTCAAAGAAGGGGAGGATTGGAAACTTAATATTCCTGGATTGATAGGGAAGAGGGAAAAAAAGGAGTGGGGGAGTATTGATCAAAGAAACTATTCTAGCTTTGGAGAGGGATGATTGTTGAGGGCCCAAAGACAGAGTCTATTTGGTTAGAAGTAAAGAAAAATAGAGGAGCTATTGTGCTACTGGGTGTATATTATAGTCTACCAAAGAGTGGAAGGAGATGGAGGAGAAAATTTGCAGGCAAATTACAGAAAGATGCAAGAACTACAGAATAGTGATAATGGGGAACTTCAATTATCCTAGACTGGGATAGTAAGAGTGTAAAGGGCAAAGAGGGGGAGGAATTCCTGCAATGTGTACAAGAGAACTTTCTTGATCAGTGTGTTTCCAGCCCAACGAGGAAGGAAGCAGTGATGGATCTAGTTCTGGGGAATGAAGTGGAGCATGTTTCAGTGGGAGAGCATTTGGGGAACAGTTATCATAATACCATTAGGTTTAGAATAGTTATGGAAAAGGACAAGATACAATCAAGTATAAAAATACTTAACTGGAGGAGGGCTAACTTTAGTGAGTTGAAAAGGGATCTGGCCCAGGTGGATTGGAATGAATAATTAGTAGGCTAAACAGTAATTGAACAATGGGCCTTCAAAGAGGAGACAGTTTGGACACATTCCCATGAGTGGGAAAGGAATGGCACCCAAAGGTAGAGCTCCCTGGATGACTAAAGATATAGAGGTTAAAGTGAGAAAGAAAAAGAAGGCTAATGATAATTGTAAGGTTCATAATATAGTAGAGAACCAAGCTAAATATAGAAAGTACTAAAAAAGGGAATAAGAGGAGCAAAGAGAGAGTATGAGAATAGATTAGTGGCTAACATAAAAGGGAACCTTATAAACATAAATAGTGGAAGGGTGGGACTGATTAGGGACCAAAAAGGAAATCTTGTGGAGGCAGAGGGCATGGCTGAGGTACTAAATGAGTACTTTGCCTTTGTCTTCACTAGAGAAGTGGATGCCGCCAATGTAACAGTAAAGAAGGAGGCAGTAGTAATATTGGATAGGATAAAAATAGATAAAGAGGATGTACTTAAAAGGTTGGCATTGCTCAAAGTAGAAAAGTCACCTGTTTCGAATGCAATGCATTCTTGGTTACTGAGGGAAGTAAGGGCCAAAATTACGGAGGCTCTGGCCTCAATCTTCCTATCCTCCTGGGATATGATGGTGGTGTCATAGGACTGGAGGATTGCAAATGTTACACCCCTGTTTTTAAAAAAAAAAAAGGGGGAGAGGGATAAACCTGGCAACTACAGGCCAGTCAAACTAACGGTGGTGGTGGGGAAACTTTTAGCGACAATCCGGGACAATATTAATTGACGTTTGGAAAAGTATGGGCTAATAAAGAGAGCCAGCACGGATTTGTTAAAGGCAAATCATGTTTGACTAGCTTGATCGAGTTCTTTGAAGTAATGGCGAAGGTTGATGAGGGTAGTGATGTTGATGTGTATATGGACTTTCAAAAGGTGTTTGACAAAGTACCACATAATAAACCTGTCAGCACCTGACAGTGGCAGCATGGATACAAAATTGACTAAAGGACAGAAAGCAGAGAGTAGTGGTGTTTGGCTGTTTTTCAGACTGGAGGGAAGTGTACAGTGGTGTTCCCCAGGGGTTGGTATTAGGACCACTGCTCTTTTTGATATACATTAAAGTCCTGGACTTGGGTATACAGTGCATAATTTCAAAGTTTGCAGATGATACGAAACCCAGAAATGTAGTAAACAATGAAGCAATAGTAACAGACTTCAGGAGGACATAGACAGACAGACAGACAGACTGGTGAAATGGGCAGAAAGATGGCAGATGAGATTTAACGCAGAGAAGTGTGAAATGATACATTTTGGTAGGAAGAATGAAGAGAGGCAATATAAACTAAATAGTACAATTTTAAAGGGGATGCAGGAACAGAGTGACATGGGGGTGTATGCACACAATCTGTGTAGGTGGCAGGACAGGTTGAGAAGGCTGTTAAAAAAGCTTATGGTTTTATTAATCAAGGAGTACAAAAGCAAGGAAGTTATGCTAAACCTTTATAAAACACTGGTTATGCCTCAGCTGGAGTGTTGTGTTCAATTCTGGGCACCAAACTGTAGGAAGGATGTCAAGGCCTTGGAGTGGGTGCAGGAGAGATTTACTAGAATCTTCTTTCATATGGTAGTAGCAAAAAACAAATTTAATATCAATATCTAAGTCAGATATCCAGACCAAAGCTTCTTGTAGGCTGCCTGCAAATATCCTCTGAGGGCAGTGTTCGATGATGTGCTCCAGGGTCTGATTAGGAGCTCCAAAGTCGCATGATGGCGATGCTTTAATCTTCTATCTATGGAGAAGGTAGCAGCATCTACCATGACCGGTTCTGAGGCAGTTGATGGTTGTCCACTGTTCGCGAGGAAGGTTTGATCCTTCAGGTTGTACTGTGGGGTCTTCTGTAAGGAACCCATTTGGTATGTCGCAGTTCTTCCAAGCATTTCACTATCAATCATCAAGGCAGAGGGGAGATCATTGAAGGGCTTCCGCGACGGTCCAAAATGGCCTTATAGATTTGAGACGGGTTGGTGGTAGGTTGATCAAGTCAGTCTGGATTGGCATGTCTTTGCTAGTGTAACGGTTGTATTCTCTGGAGATTGCTCATTCGTGGAGTAGGCATGGTGGTGCGATGTTTGCAAGCTTGGGCAGCCAAGGTTTTGGTATCGATAAAAGCGTACTGGTGATAATTCTCATTGTAGAATTCAGCTGGACATCAATGGATTTGACATGCTGACTGGATAACCATGCCGGAGAGTAGTACTCCGCTGTAGAGTACATCAGGGCGAGTGCTGCCGTACGGAGGGTTTGAGCGTCTGCTCCCCATGTGGATCTGACGAGTTTCTGGATCAGTTGACCCTTGTGGCGACACGCTACCACTGGACATAATCCGCTCACGGCGGCATGGACAGTTTAAGCAGACGCCCCCAGCTGGGGGCCCTTTCCTCCAGCAACTTGTTTCCCGCAGGGACAGGCTGCTGGGAGCACTTCCTGTCTGGGGAGTATTTAAGTGGTTGCGCGGGCTTTTCCAGTTCCTCTTTGCCATGAGGTTGATTAAAGCAGTTGTGTTTCACTAACTCTGGTCTCGACTCCCACGTTTGCCGCGGTATCTCAACACCCTACTCTTTAGTTTCTTCCCAAGGTTCTAGAAATGCAGCCTATATGTCAGGGTGTGATCAAGGTTTTTTTTGGCATGGTTTACCTATGCGCTGCAAAAAGGGGCTTCACTAGAATGGTACCAGGGATGAGGGACTTCAGTTATGTGGAGAGACTGGAGAAGCTGAGTTTGTTCTTCTTAGAGCAGAGAAGTTTAAGAGGAGATTTGATAGAGGTGTTCAAAATCATGAATGGTTTGATAGAGTAAATAAGGAGAAACTGTTTCCAGTAGCAGAAGGGTCAGTAACCAGAGGACACAGATTTAAGGCGATTAGCAAAAGAACCAGGTGTGACATGAGGAAACACATTTTTATATAGCGAGTTGCTGTGATCTGGAATGCACTGCCTGAAAGGGTGGTGGAAGTAGATTTGATAATAACTTTCAAAAGAAAATTGTATAAATACTTGAAGGGAAAATATTTACAAGGCTATGGGGAAAGAGCAGGGGAGTGGGATTAATTGGATAGCTCTACTAAAGAGCTGGCACAGACACAATGGGCCAAATGGCCTGCTTTTGGGCTACATCATGCTATGATTCTTATGCCAGGAGAGGTATTCCCTTTGTGCCGCAAAATCTCTTGATTGGGTAAAACCAGAAAATTAAAAAAAAATATTCTTGTAATTTTTTTGGCAAGTCAACATTTTGTGAGATTTATATTAGCTAAGGAAGGCAATGTTCTCTTCCGAGAATTTTATAATCTGATATTGAAAAAGGAAATGAGCCTACAGCTGCTGCACAATAACTGATCCTTCTCTTCTTTAGCAATCACAGTTCTGAAGGTGTCATTGAAAGATTCAAAGCGAGAATGAGAAATGACTGGCTCATTAAACATCTTAGCAATAGTGAACTGAAAAAGGAGCTCATCTTTTTTATAAAATCCTTCTGAAAATCTGGGCCAGGTGCTTTGATGCAGGAAGCACCTGGATAGCCTACAGTGGCTTGACGGGTTTATCCATTTTATCCTTCAGCCCAAAGGAAACCAATAGCCGATTGCATGCATTCAATAATTGGAGAGATCTGCCTCTGGGTGAGAATTGGAGATCTAAAGCATTGTGCAAAATATCTTAAATTATTAATTACTGCAAGAAGGATCATGCATATTCTCCTCTTCTGGTGGTTTCTGCAAATTAATATTCTATTTGCCTTTGCCTGTCTAAGTGAATATCCCAGAAGTCTGTCTGTACATCCCTATATCAAAGTGTGAACCCTTAGTTTTTTAGAGGAAGTCCATCTTTGTGCTGATTATTCTTGCAGGTTCATATTCTTTAATTTTCTAAATGTGAGGGGCAATCAATACTAGGAAATGGAATCCTTTTTCTTTTTTGGGTACCGTCTGTCAGCAATGAGCTCTCAATGTCAGATATGGCATGGCCAGATGCAGGATCAAAACCTCTATAGTCTGTCTTAATCCTACCTCAGAAATTGAATGTATTGCTGTGGAAATCGAAATAAAAGTCCCTGAAATTCTGAGTCCTGCAATTCCCTGATAGACGTCTGATGGGATGGGATTTAAGGGCACCCATTCCCAAGAAACCTGACTTCATCAAAAATTCTGGGATCAGCTCTTTTGAATAATGCTGGATGCGCAATGGTCAGGAGTCCTGCCAGTAATAGGGCAGAAGTTACCATGGAGGCCCAAAAAACTTGGGAGACGGGAAAAAGCTGGAGTGGGATCTGATTAAAATGCAGCCTGTATATAAACTGTGATAGTAATAATTGGTACAATCTACTTTTTTACAGACTTGTCATAGTTGTGATTGTCCGTGCCTCCACTTACAATGATTGGCAGGAATAATCAAGTGGTGTGTCTTGATATTTGAGGTGCATTGATGAGATGGATCACTCATGACTGAAGGTTTCTCTGGTAAGTAGGGTTTGTAGCTCTCTACCTGCTGCTGACCCTGATGATGCTGTTGCTGCTTCATCAGTCTCAACGCTTTCAGTCTCTGCCTCTCCTTCCTTCTCAAGGATGTTTATTTACAGAGCAAAATTGTGGCGCGCACAGCAGGCTATGACTATTCTGGATACTGTGCTAGGAGTATGTTGCAAAGGCACCGGAACTGTTCTTTCATCATGCCAGTAGTTTGCTCTATCGCGATTATAGCTCATACATCAACTTCATTATAATGCCCCTCTGTGCTATTGATGGTCCAATGCAGTTGGGTTATGAGCCAGGTAACCCTTGCCATCAAGTATCTATCCCTTACCCTTGATCGTGGAAGCAGGTGGCAGCTCTCTGGAAACTTGGCATTAAGGTGAAGGAAGTTGTTCTTGCAGCCACACACTGGTTAGACATACAAGAAATGAAATACTTTACAGTTGATGGCATGGTGAGGGTTGACACTAGGGTTAGATGTGTGGAATCAATTGCACCTTGTTCAGTTACTCCCCACCCTCAAACCCACTTGATCTTGAAGTAAATTTAGTCCTGACTCCTTGTGGGCAATGCCATGTAAGATTGACTAGAAGCATTATAAATGTGGCGTTATGAAGAGTGTTGTGATTGTGTGTAGCGATATGGTTGGTATACTGACAGTTGGAATAGGGTTCTGGTGGTGTGTAGACACTACTATAGGCTATGGAGAGTGTGTTTGTCAAAGATTTAAAAATGAATGTTCTGATTGCACACCTGTTACAGTGTTTGTTTTGCATTCGATGAACTTCAGAAAGTGAATTGAGCTGAATGAAAGAGATGGCGTTTATGCTATTGTGAATTTATTTTTTTAAGTTCAATTTTGAAGCCAACAAAATATCTTATCTATGCATAGTTGACAGTTAGAATAGGTTAATTTAATTTGATCTTAAACTATGAATGAGAAAGTGGGAGTCAGAAAGGAGAGAGCAAGGGAGCGTCAGAGAGAGAGAGAGATTGGGCTCAGCAGGGAGCTGAGAACAAGTCTGGCTTTCTCCCTGTAATATTACTTCAAGTTTTTAAAAAGTGTTAAATTTTGAAGTCAACTGTGCTCTGTTCACAGTTAGAAAAGATCAATGTTAATGGCTTACACTTGTGTGACTGAGATTCTATACCTTAATATCTATGAAATCGAGAGGGAGAGAGAAAGACACAAATAGAGAAAGGTCCTTTCTTTCCTCATACTAATTTGATTTTTTTTTTAAAAGGCAAATTGAATTTTAAAAACATAGAGGGGGAAAAATTTGGTTGCTTTGTGCCTCCCGTTAGCGCCCTAAGAGGGTGAGAGGGCGCTAATGGGGCGCAAAGCAACTAGTGCCCAGGCGCGGCACCGCCAACACCTCCAGCAATATTCAGTGGGAGGTTACTGGTGGCGGTTACCATTAGCGCCCTGTGGTGCTGCGCTGCTGGCGATGACATCATCACCGTGCGCAGTGCCCCGCTCATGCCTCGGCTGTGATCTTCGGTAGCGCCCCCTGACTTACCGCTGGATGCTGCATGGCGCTGCGGCACATAGTGCCATGATATTCCCTTGCAGCACCCCAAGAGGGAGGTGGGGCGCTTCCAGTAGCGCCCCGCTTCCCTCTTGGGGTGCTACCGATGAATTGCGGCTGTGGGGGTGCTAATTTTTTCGGGGCGCTACGACTCATTTTTCCCCCACAGCCTTTTTAAGGAAAATTGGTAGGGGACAGTCAAGGGGGGTGGGGGGGATAGAAATTGATTGAGGATGAGGGGGCCTCTGGCCTCTTTACATCCAGCCTTGGGAGAGTGAGGGGGAGCAGGGAGGAGTGTATGGAGGTTTAAGGGTGAGGGGAGTAACAGCAGAGTTATGGGCCGGTCAGGACATAGGGGTCGAGCAGGTAGTTCAAAGAGGGAGATGTAGGAGTAGTAAATGGTTGTAATAACAGGTAAGGGGACATGACAGGAGCAAAGGGAGTTGGGGGAAGGGGATCAATGTTCTCTGCACCAACTGTCAGCTGCTCTGCAGCTCACCAGCTTTTAAATAGGAAAAACCATGCTTTTGCAGTATTTTGAATGGGCTGTGCAGGCCCTTTAAAGGGGCCGTGCACCCAAAAAAATTAAAGGGAACATTGCAGGGGATATTGTTGTGTTTTCTCATCCAGCATTGATATTTTCACCT
The DNA here is from genome assembly GCF_052327205.1 of Somniosus microcephalus. NCBI lineage: Eukaryota > Metazoa > Chordata > Chondrichthyes > Squaliformes > Somniosidae > Somniosus > Somniosus microcephalus. The sequence continues at coordinate 90,673,918 of NC_140992.1, read as the reverse complement.
CGCACTGTATGATCAAAACATTGCCAGTTCCTATTGCAGAGCCAGCTGACAATTTACGAGGTTTGTTTAGGTTTCTATGTGACTCAAGAACTGGTTTCCCTTAAATTTCCCTTTTTTCTTATTTCTTTTATTGACTAAACATACAACCAATTAGTGTTCCTTATCTCTTTAATCATACATCTATACAGCCTCATTTCTTTCTATAGACCCCCTCCAACTTCTGTTTCTACAGAGGACCCTTGCACATCTGATATATGTAAGAAGTCACACAACACCAGGTTATAGTCCAACAGCTTTATTTGAAATCACAAGCTTTCGGAGCGCTGCTCCTTCGTCAGGTGAAGTGGAGAAATGCATAAAGACACAGCTTATATAGTCAGAGAATAATGTCAGATGTTTACAGGTAATCTTGCCAACTGCCATTTATCACACCTCGGCAGAGAGATAATCACAGCAATCAAAGGTGTGAATGGTGTCCAAACAGGTCAGTCAGGAAAACATTACATCAAAGAACAATGAGGTGGGGTCACAAGGGGTCAAATATTGCAGATGCTGGGGTCTGTATGAAAAACAAAAAAACAGACAAAAAACATTTTTTTTTGCTGGAAATCACAGCAGGCCCGGCCGCATCTGTGTAGAGAGAACAAGCCAATGTCGACTCGAGTCTGGATGACCCTGCGTCAGGTGGGGTTACATGTAGCGTGACATGAACCCAAGATCTCGGTTGAGGCCGTCCTCATGGGTGCGGAACTTGGCTATCAGTTTCTGCTCGACGATTTTGCGTTGTCGTGTGTCTCGAAGGCCGCCTTGGAGAATGCTTACCCGAAGATCGGAGGCTGAATGTCCTTGACTGCTGAAGTGTTCCCCGACTGGGAGGGAACACTCCTGCCTGGTGATTGTTGCGTGGTGTCCGTTCATCCGTTGTCGCAGTGTCTGCATGGTCTCGCCGATGTACCATGCTCCGGGGCATCCTTTCCTGCAACGTATGAGGTAGACAACGTTGGCCGAGTCACATGAGTATATACCATGTACCTGGTGGGTGGTGTCCTCACATGTGATGATGGTATCTGTGTTGATGATCTGGCATGTCTTGCAGAGGTTGCTGTGGCAGGGTTGTGTGGTGTTGTGGTCGCTGTTCTCCTGAAAGCTGGGTAATTTGCTGTGAACAATGGTCTGTTTGAGGTTAGGCGGCTGTTTGAAAGCGAGTAGTGGAGGCATGGGGATGGCCTTAGCGAGGTGTTCATCATCATCGATGACATGTTGAAGGCTGCGAAGAACATGGCGTAGTTTCTCCGCTCCGGGGAAGTACTGGATGACGAAGGGTACTCTGTTGGTTGTGTCCCGTGTTTGTCTTCTGAGGAGGTCGGTGCGATTTTTCGCTGTGGCCTGTCGGACCCCAGCATCTGCAATATTTGACCCCTTGTGACCCCACCTCATTGTTCTTTGATGTAATGTTTTCCTGACTGACCTGTTTGGACACCATTCACACCTTTGATTGCTGTGATTATCTCTCTGCCGAGGTGTGATAAATGGCAGTTGGCAAGATTACCTGTAAACATCTGACATTATTCTCTGACTATATAAGCTGTGTCTTTATGCATTTCTCCACTTCACCTGACGAAGGAGCAGCGCTCCGAAAGCTTGTGATTTCAAATAAAGCTGTTGGACTATAACCTGGTGTTATGTGACTTCTTACATTTGTCCACCCCAGTCCAACTCCAGCATCTCCACACCATCTGATATATGGTCAGGTCATTCTGTGTGTTTGCAGTCCAGTAGCATAGAGTCCAGTTACTGTACCAGTGCCTCCCTCACATTGTACCGAATATTCCTTGGCGTGTTCTTTTCTGTCTAAGTGGGACGGTATAGGTCATAACATCATTATTCATGTCCTTCACTATACTATGAGCTGCTGTGACAAAATTGGAGGCAATGTGCTCTACAGATTGAGCTGTTGGAATATGTTTACACATGGGGACAGGTAGCAGAATGGATAGCAAGTTGGCTACAATGCAGAAAACAGACAGTAGGTATTGAGGGTAACTACTCAGACTGGTAGAAGGTGGGAAGTGGTGTTCCACAGGGATCGGTGTTGGAACCACTGTTGTCAACCATTTATATTAACGGTTTGGAATCGGAAGTAAAATTTCAAAATTTGCAGATGGAGTTGTTGTTAACACAAAGGAATTGTGTGACAAAATACAAGAAGACATTAATAAACTTGCAGAATGGGCATGTAATTGGCAAATGAATTTCAATAAAGATAGTGTGAGGTGGTGCATTTTGGTAGGAAGAATAATGAGGCTACATGTTGTTTGGATAATGAGTCAAAATGGGGTAAAAGAGCAAAGGGATCTAGGGGTACACATTCATAAATCACTAAAAGTAGTGACTCGGGTTAATAAGGCCATTTAAAAAAAAAATAAGCACTGGGGTTCATTTTCTAGGGGGATAGAATTGAAAAGCAGAGAGGTTATGTTAAATTTGTATAGAACATTGGTTAGGCCACATTTGGAGTACTGTGAACAGTTCTGGTCTCCATATTATAAAAAGGATATGGAGGCATTGGAGAAGGTCCAAAAAAGATTCCCAAGGATGATATCAGAACTGAGAGGCTGTACCTATCAGGAAAGGCTGAACAGGCTGGGGCTCTTTTCTCTCGAAAAGAGAAGATTAAGGGGTTATCTGATAGAAAGGGTTTGATAGGGTAGACTTAGATAAAATGTTTCCACTTGTGGGGAATTCAAAGCTAGAGGTCATAAATATAAGATAGTCACTAATAAATCCAATAGGGAATTCATGCAAAACTTTTTTTACCCCGAGAGTGGTCAGAATATGGAACACTACCACAAGGAATAGTTGAGGCAAATAGCATAGATGCATTTAAGGGGAAGCTAGATAAGCACACGAGGGAGAAAGGAATAGAAGGCTATGCTGATAGGGTGAGATGAAGAGGGGTGGAAGGAGGCTTGTGTGGAGTAAAAACGCCAGCATAGACCAGTTGGGCCAAATGGCCTGTTTCAGTGCTGTAGACTCGATGTAACTTGATGTCACCCGGGTCGAGAGTCAACTGGGTAAAATTAAATATTACCAGTTTTATATCTTATTGCAAGTTGTTTATCAGGATACCTAAGTGTGGTTGGAGTAGGATCCCATTTTTTGCAGCCTTGACTATCTTAGGGGCATGTGACTTGGGATCCTTAGTGGTTGTAGGCTTTGTTGTAGTTATTATCATGGTGGTTGTAGGAGCAATAGTACTAATAGTAGTAGTTGTTGGGAAGGCGGGAGTATCTCTTGCTCTTTGATTTGAGCTCTCAATCCATTAGTTCCCAAGTTTTTCTGATTCACCTCCACTGTGCAATTCCTGCCAGTGAGTAGTGCACATGAGGATCAAAGACCCTATCCTGTCATGCTGCCTGCCAACACAAGAACAATGTGTCCTGGACAAAAAGGCTACATCTGGTCGATATGCACCCATTTATTCTTTGTTCGCCCCTTGGCATCTTTAGGCCGGAATTTTCTGATGTCCGTGCGGACGGGAATGGAGATGGGTTGGGGGTGGAAAATTTGAAATTAGTTGGAGCAGGTCGGGAACCCGGCGTCATCCTGCCCCCACGTTCCTTTCCATCAGGTGTGTTTGCCAGCGCGGCAGCGACCCGAACAGCAGAGGTGGCCGAGCTAATTCAGATGATTATTAGGTACTTGTCAGAACCTTAAGTGTCTTTTTAACCCTACTGTCTTGTTTTGCAAACTTTGTACAAAAATAATAAATTGCAGGACAACGGAGTATTACAGTTTAAACTCTTTTATGAAGCATCAGGTCTGTGATCTCAATCATACAGCACAGTGGGGACAAGATGGAGTTCAGACCCCTAGCCTGGGTCTTCCAAACAATAGCAGTCCTTACAGATGCCTGCAGGCCAATGACAACTCAGCATGTGATCACATGTGAATATAATAGGTATTCCTTACAGATGCCTGCGGGCCAATGATAATTCAATATGCAAATGTTACACCTACCTTTCAACCAAATTTTAATATAATTTGTTAAGTTTTATTTGAAGTTATATTAGTTACAGCTTATTTGTTTTAAGTATGCATCAAAAGAGTACACCTACCTTTCAAATTTTCCTGGATGACCACGGGAATCACTCAGCTCGGGAACCATGTCTGTGAACCTGAAGCAGAAGTTTAGTGGTCATTGATCCAGCTCATTAGTGCACAGCATGGAAAGCACAATAAAGACTCCCACCTGGCACCTGGTTACTTTCCTAAGATTGTGGCCAGCACCGTGTGTTAATGTATAGTTATCCTGAGCTGGTTCGTTTCCACGCATTTTAAGAATGAGTCCACTATAGTCAGAATATATTTGTTTCCTCTAGCAATTGATTTGCAATGAGCACAATGGTCCTTCTTTTGGTCGAGTTATTACAGGCGCTTTTAGTTTTACAGTGGTTGAGTTGATCTGGTCACGGATGAGGCACATACTGCAAGAGGTTGGCACATCTTTCAGCATTCCAGGTCACCATCCCAAATTTCTAGTTCTCCGCTTTGTCTCAGCAATTCCAGGGCGGCCTGTGGTATGGGGTGTTCTTTGCCATATACAGCAATATTGCTCTTTGTTTTTCCAGGATCACCCATCATGTATATGGAACACCATTCCCCGTTTGACGATCAATTTGTTCAGGTGAAGTCGAAATTCAGTGGGGGGGGGGCCACAGGTTTTGGTCATTACAAAGATTTCTTTAACTGAATCTCTCCATCCCATTTTTGTAATTCAGAGATACTTGGCAGCCCCTGGGCCACCACTTCACTCTTGCTGACTCTTGTGCCCACCTTTGTATGCTGAAAGTGCTACCATCTGTGGGGCTGTAGCTTTTCATCAAGTAAGTTAAAGAAAGACTTGCATTTATAGAGCGCATTTCACGACCTCGAGATGTCCCAAAATGCTTTACAGCCAATGAAGTACTTTTTGAAGTGTAGTCACTGTTGTAATGTAGGAAATGCGGTAGCCAATATGCGCACAGCAAGGTCCCACAAACAGCAATGCGATAATGACCACATAATCTGGTTTTTTTTTAGTGATGTTGATTGAGGGATAACTATTGGCCAGGACACCGGAGATAACTTCCCCTGCTCTTCATCAAAATAGTGCCATGGGATCTGTATCATGGGATCCTGAGAGGGCAGACGGGGCCTGGGTTTAACGTCTCACCTGAAAGACGGCACCTCTGGCAGTGCAGCACACCCTCAGTACTACACTGGAGTATCAGTCTAGATTTCTGTGCTCGAGTTGCTGTAGTGGGACTTGAACCCACAACCTTCTGACTCAGGTGAAAGTGCTACCACTGAGTCATGGCTGACATTAATCAAGAACTGAACTAACCTGCATTAATGTCTATTCATCGCCAGGCTAAGTGATAATGGGGAATGTCGAAGATGAACACACAGGTGGAAAGACAAAATAATCGTGCTCTTCCTTTTCTATTTATGTGAGCGGTGCCAGGTCAATTGAACAATCACACTGATAACGTGCCTGAAAAAAATCCGTGCCAGTTTAAAAAAAAAGAAGTTGCTGCCATCTGGCAATTTTACCCATTGATCAAACAGGTTCTAGCAGTTTCCTTTATTTTTCCATTCAACCTGCATTTTGTTTTGCTTTTGACTTGGGTGGCCCCTTGTACCTTTGCATCTGCCTGACCCTTCCTGTTCTATAGATAAGCCTTCTGATAGGACTTGGCATTGGCTTTAAAGGTATATGATTGCAAAGTCTCTGAAGAGATGCCTTTCCCTAGTCCATATAGATTAAATAGTATTTTATTGTGCAACATACAATAGCATCAGTGAAATGTCAGATTGTAGTGGTTAAGTCGAGTAAGATCAAGGCTGGAATTTTAATTTGGAGGTGGGTAGGGAACGGGGAGGCTGGAAAGCGGTTGGGAAACCCGGGAGAACAGGTTTCCCGCAGGCCCTGCCGAATTTAATGACAGGGCCTGATTGGCATTTCAAAGCACTAATTTCCACCTGCAGTCAGCCAGATGGAGAGGTTGGCTGGCTGTCAGGCGAGTAGACCTGCGGCACCAGACCGCAGAGAGGAGGGATCGGGGGGTGGGGTCGGAGGACAGAGGGGAGAGGCTAGAGGAGGATTGGCCAGAAGGCCTGAGGGGGGATTGGAGGCCGGGGGTGGGGGGAGGTTGGGTGCCGGAGGGGAGTCAGATCGGAGACCTGGGGAGGGGAAGATCGGAAGGCTTGGGGAATGTCCGATCGTGGGGGGGTTGGTGAGGCAGGGACATTGGATCCAGCAGGTAATTGGAAAGGCACTTTCCTCCTGGATCCAGCAGTCCTCGCCTCCCTTTAGCTGGCGGGTTCTCAGAGGCCTGGGGAACCCGGCCAGCGAGAGTTAAATTATAATATTTAAATGGAGACCCACCTCCTGGGAGCAGGTTTGCTGCCCGCCCGTCCGCCCTGCCTCTGTTAAAACTGGAAGTAGGCTGGTTGGGGTCGGGATTCGATTTTAAAACTTTTTGGGGGTTAAAATTACCCCCCGCCCCCGCCAAACCTGCATTCTGTGACTCTTGAAAAGTTCTGCTAATATATGCTCCAATATTTAGCAGTGATTCTTAACCAAAGTCTCCATTGATATGACTGGATGTTGGCTTAAATCCACGACCTGCAGCACTATAATGTTATTGATCCATTGGACAGTAACCAGCTGAGAAGTACTGAGCAGTTGCACTATATTCAGGGGATCAGACAATGTATGACCTATTAATCCTCCTTAGCATGCTGTGAATGAGCAAGCACCGAGTGCAGCTGACTTGGCCTTGAGTGCTGCCACTCCATTAAAGTTACTTACTCCTGATTTTTCAAGCAGAGAAGTCGTGCCCTAAAGTCGTTCTATTTTTGTTCAACTGTTCTAACAGCACTGAGTAATTCTCTTTATTAAATTAAAACTGTTAAAGAGTCTCAATTTAAATTTTTCTATGGGAAAATTGCATTCATCCATTAGACATAGTGAGGTGCTAAATGTACTTAAAAAAACAGTTTATGATTTCACTGTGCGTAGAACAAAGAGGAGATCGTCCCAATTATCCTGTAATTTAACATGTTATGACTGGCGAATGTATAACATTCTCAATGCTAAGAAACAGTGAGTAAACTACTTGCAGTACTATATTTTAATTGATTCACTCCTACCTCATAAGCTTCTTTTTGTATTTTATTTTTATATTAAAAGATTTATGTTTAAGACAAAATATATAATGCCTTTATTCCAAAGTGGTACGGATTATGGAACTACCACTATTAACAGAGAATGAAGAAACATGGAGTGAGGAAAGGTCAAATGGCCAATCAAGCCTGCTCCATTCAGAGACTAAGGCCGGAATTTTCATGTTGCCGCGCGTGCGGGTTTGGGGGCGGGTTGGTAGTAAAAATGCCGGAAATAGGGAGTGTGTCGGGAACCCGCTGTCATCCCACCGCCGCGAGCATTTAACTCGGGTGGCTTTGAAGACGCGACACGGACCCGATCTGCAGAGGTGGGCGACCTCATTGAGATCATTAACTGCTTGTTGAGAGACCCTTAACAGTGATTTTAACGGCTGTTTCTGAGTTTAACTGCAGGAGCATGGGATTCACGAAGATCAGGTGTCTCGCCTGTGAAGGGGAGGCGGAAGCTCAGTGGCCATTGGCGAGTTCATTCATTGACAACTGGGAAAAGCATATAAATGCTCCAAAATTACACCTCATTACTTGCCTCATGGAAAGGCTCTTGCTGACTCCATCTTGTCCACAGATTTAGGTGTCAGCAGGTTGCAGGTTACTTCTGTAACCTCAGAAGCCACTGTCACCACATTGCTACTCAGTATCACAATATTGAGGGATTGGCCCTCTTATCTCAACTATACCTGCCATCTACTACATCAGCATGGGTGCCGCTTATACTCTCTCACCTTGGTCCTCAGAAACGGACCAAGATGAGCCCCACCACCAACAGCAGCAGCCCCACCACCAACAGCAGCAGCCACACCACCAGCAGCAGCAGCAACCACAACAGCAACCTTCTCCTCAATGACCTGATGCTCCACAGGAGAGAGGGGGTCAACACAGGGCTGCACTATGACAGAGGCGATATCCCCAACACAGGGTATACAGGCAGAGGATGAGCTTCCTCAACATGACTGAGCAGCAGTGCTTCAGGAGGCTCAGGCTATCGCGCCAGGTCATCGCAGACTTTTGTAGCTTGCTGGAACAAGACCTGCAGCGCAGAGGACCTGGTGGACACTCCTTACCAGTGGCTGTCAAAGTCACCAATGACCTAAACTTCTTTGCCTCGGGCTCCTTCCAGGAATTTGCAGCAGACATTTGAGGCATCTCGCAGTCGGCCGCCAACAGATGCATCATCTTGCCATGTTTCACAAGTCAGCCAATTATGTAAACTTTGTCACTGATGAGGTCAGTGTTACTGAGCGGGCGCTTGACTTTGCGGCTCTGGCTGACTTCCCACAGGTACAGGATGTCATCGACTGTACACCTGTGGCCATGAAGCCACCCTATCATCACCCAGGTGTGTTTGTGAACCACAAGGGCTTCCACTCCCTCAATGTGCAGCTCGTCTGCAACCATAAAAAGATCACCGTGCATGTGTGCGCCAGATTCCCTGGGAGCTGTCATGACTGTTTTGTGCTGCGCCAGTCCACCCTCCCTCAGCTCTTTGCACCTCCAAACAGACTTACTGGCTGGCTGCTTGGAGACAAGGGCCTAGAAATTCGGTTGTGGGTCCGCCAGGGCTTTAGCGCCCGAAATTTTGCGCCGGCGTTAATGCCGCTGCGCCCGACGAAAATTCGGTTGCCCCGGGCCCAGACGGCGGCGGGCGCTAATGGAGGGTTTTTGCGCCTCACTATGGGCGTTCAGTGCAGTTTTGAGGTGCTAATCCCCCGCTGCAGCACCCGAGGCGGTGCGGCAGGCTGGGGTACTGTAGGCCTCCTCCTTCTGTTAAGGAGGAGCTGCCTGCAGCCGACCGCTGGCCGGTCGATTCGCCCGACAAATGAGCCCGGCACCTCGGGGAAGAGCCGGGCTCGCGGGCCACACACATCAGTGCTGCGGGGGGGTGGTGGAGGAGTCCGGGGAGGGAGGTGCGGGCAGGTGGCTGCCGGGAAAGCGGCCGGCCGCCGCTTCACCTTTATGCGCCGGCGCAAAGGTGTGTAACATCCCTTTCAACAATCGTTGGTTGCGGCTGCCACGGGCGAGGCGGCCGCAACTGAATTTGGGCTTGGGGCCGGGTTACCACGGCAACCGGGACGCTGCGCACACCGATGACGTCATCGGTGCCGGCGCAGCGCTACCGGCTAACGCCGATGGTAGGGCCCAACGCAATTTCGTTACCAGCTATAATTCCGGCGCAGGACCCTCTAACGCCTCTAATTGGGCGCTAACCCCACCGAATTTCTAGGCCAAGGTCTGTCCACTGAAAATGTGGATCATGACACCCCTAAGGAGGCCAAGTACTGAGGCCGAAGAGCATTATAATGAGAGCCACAAGTCCACCAGATGTGTCATAGAACAAGCAATAGGCATGCTGAAGATGTGCTTCAGATGCCTTGACAGATCTGGAGGAGCTCTTCAGTACGCACCAGCCAGGGTTTCCAGAATCATCGTCGTCTGCTGGGTGCTTCACAACATAGCGCAACAGCGAGGATTGGAGCTGCAGGAGGAGCATGGCACACAGCCTCTTCGGAGGAGGAGGAACCTGAGATGCAGCAGCGCACATTGCTGCCCGAGAGGTCCGGGATGGCCTCATCATGGCCAGATTTACTTAACTTGCTCCAATGCAGCCACATGCCTTCTACATTCTTTACTAAGTTCCCCCCCCCCCCAACCACAACACCATAAAGCATCTCTACAATGACCAATCCATTCCTCTCACCCAAAGCCCCAATGCTCGAGGTTAAATAATGTGTCACCAATCACACCAAGTGACAAAGCCCCTTCCAAGGTTTGAGGCAAAAATGGGCAAGACCCGAAAGTCGTGCAAAGAAAAACATTTATATGTGTTATCCAAACAACTGAAACTTACCACTAACATTTTTGATACACCCATGTACGTACCCTTGTGTCATTTTTCTTTTGCGAGTGCTTCTACAAGGTGCAACCCCTGTGGCTTCAGCAGAGGTAGAGGCAGGCTGCTCACTTCCATGCTGCGACTTCTTAGACACTTTTGGCAGTTGTCCTCTGGGTTTTGGAGCCTGTGATGGCCCCACCAAAGTCTGCTCCTCCTGGGATTTTGCAGGGCAGACTCGGCCATCGGGATCCCAGGAAGCATATGCAGCTCTGACTGAGGGGGTGGCAATGGGGGAGAAATGGGAGCGCTTTGAGAAGAGCCCCCACTTCCATGTCCCCTCTCATGGGCCACCCACACTTCCTTGCTAGCAAGGAGATGGCGAGCACCTTGCTGCACAGCAGTGGGATGATGAAGGCCCAAGTCAATATTTACATCCCTCTTTGAGAGGAGGTCTATGAGCACCTGCCATCTGTTGTCCGCAGCTAGCATGTGCTCATGTGAGTGGCGCATTAGCTGCCCCATGCAAGTGGCCATCCTTTCCATGGAAGAACATGTTGTCGCCACCGCCTGTGACATGGTGTTGCTCATATTGGAGATGGACTCCTCCATTCTCTGCACATTTGCAGACATTACGGCTGCAAAAAATGCCAGAGCCTCCTGCATTTCTTGCTGCCTCTCCAGGATCACCCTCTTTCTCGATGGCCCCCGAGGCTCAGCGTCTGCACACAGTTCAGCAGAGCTTGGAGCGTCCTGCGCCCTCTGGCGAAGAGTCTCCACTGCTGTCCTTGTCAACACTACCCGCTGTTGCTCACTTGTGAATTGTGAGACACCAGTTGACCACTCTACTCTATGGCGCAAAGGACCCACCGAGGTGTGTATATCTGCGCTGATGCTGGCTGTGCTTAGGGTTGCTGACGCTCTGCCCTCAGAGGCTGCAGGTTCCTCTGAGGAGTCGTCTTCCTCCTCCAGCTGGATAGTGTGGAGTGGGGGGTGCAGTTGATGGAGCTGTGGGAGAGTAAAGATATGAATTAGAAATGTTATAAGAATGGGTAACATTACCATTAGACACATGATGACATTTCACTGGCTGCTGACATCAGTCACTATATGGGTGACTGTTGTATGCCATGTGGCTTTATAAGATGTGATTCTGTCCCCTCTCTCCATCTCCCACCGCCAACGTCTCTCGAGCTCCCGAAATTTCCAGAGCCGCCTCCTCTGCTGCTGTCAGATGTGCAATGACTGGAGGGCCACCTCCGGTTCTCTTCCTCTGTTGTTGTGGGCTCTCTTCTCCTGCAAGGAAGGAAAGAAGAGAAGTTTGAGTGAGAAAGAATGAATGAAAGAAAGAAAGACTTGCATTTATATAGCGCTTTTACGATCACTGGACATCCCAAAGCGCTTTACAGCCAATGAAGTACTTTGAAGTGTAGTCACTGTTGTAATGTAGGAAAGTGATGGAATGAGTGTAAGGAATGGATGGGTTACATCTGTAGGGGGTGACAATGAGGGAGTGGGGTGCCAATGCCAAATGGCCTCCTTCTGTGGTGTTACTTGCTATAATTGCATTAGCATGAGGGTGAGTGTGAGGGGTGGTTAGTCAGATGGGGATGTGAGTATGTACATAGAGAGGGATGGGTGGACGTGCAAGGTGTGAGGAATAATGTGCAGGAGCAGGCTAGGAAAGGCAATGTGATGGGAATGTGGTGACAGGCACATCAGGATGAGAGTGAGTGTGGCATTGAACTCGCCTTTCCTGACCTCATGAGATAATTGAAGAGCTTCCTGCACTGTCTCCAGGTCCTCCTCACCACATCCCTGCTGCTGACCTCCTCAGCTATATCTAGCCAGGCTCTTTTTTTCTTGCTTGTTGAGGTCTCCTTTTCCTGTCAGCAGGGAAGAGGACCTCCCTGCGTGCTCTGACAGCCTCCACAAGAGTATGCAGCGAAGAATCAGAAGTGAGGTGCAGCCCTGTGCCTTTGGCTATCCATCCTTCCAAAGGTTTAGCTGTACTGTGGACTGTGGCCTTTCTTTGACACCTTCCACCCTCCTCTGGCAACCTTCAAGAGAGTTGAGTGCAAGGCTGCTTTAAATATGGGCACTGGAAACAAGTAATCGATGACGTCATCAGACCCGCACTATTGGGCTGGGAAACGTGCATGACTCTTTCAATTGGGGTCATTAAATGAAAGATGCTCTGAGCAGTGCGCTGCTCAGAACACCGTGTTCCCGACCCGCTATGCTGCCCGCACGCTTCCAACCCGAGGCAAAGGTGAAAGTTCCGGCCTAAGTATGGTTATTCTATCGTGGATTTCACCCCTACCAGATCCCCTACTTTAAGAAGAATTAAATTGTTTCCTCTCACTCCTTGAAAAACAAATTCAAACAGTTTTGTTCAGATCTTTACAGTCGCTAATCCCAACTAATCGATTGAGAACTTGCAAAGTTCTTGAGCAGACAAGTTGTCTGAAAGTCTCCGAAACAAAATCCAAGTGAATTCATGACTTTTGCATGGCTTTGGTTTGGTGAGAATAATTGTGAGGGAAATGTGGATTTAGTTTATACCATCTGCTTGATAATACTTAACAAAATACTGCCCCGTGCAATTTAGAAATGCATTTAGCTCACTCACATTTGTTCTACCAGGCCAGACAGAAGATATCCTCATTAATTTTTCATGGATGCAAGAATTTTTCTATGCAGACTGACCTCTGACAATTGCCTGCTTCTTGTAAAAATGTATCTGTCATGCCTAAAGAAACTTGGTGCTGTTTTGTGAATATCGCCTGCTTGTCCTGATAAGATGTAAATATTCCCATCACAATTATTCTACCTGTTTATTTTCTCATCGGTCATAGTTTTGCATGGAGGATAGATTACACAACAATATAAGAAAATAATTCTTTAATTTTATTTTTGGTGTAAGTCTGCTTTACAATCGGTGTGCTGTAATTCAGTATTTCAGTATGTAATTCCTTTTTTTACATTACATTTCTGCAAATAGCATTTTACAATAAAATTCTCTGCAAACCTACTGTAATATATTTTTAGTACTCGATTTTTTAATCTGGATTTATGTTGACAACTATTCTGAAGCTTTTCATCTATAGGTGGCAGTAAGTAACTAATTAAAAGTCTTAAAACGTTTGACTATTAAATTCTAGTTTCATTTTAATATTCAGAGATGTTCTGAACAATTCTCAGTAATTGCAATGATATTGTATTTGTGTTGATTTGCTTTTTTCTGATTTCATTTTTAAAGCATATTTTGGCAGTGTACATATTGGACAGCCTAAATTGGTACAGTGCTTATTGCTGGTACCATTAACATACCTGTCTGGTGTTACTAGAATACTTTGTAGTCAACTTATGTGCAACTTCTGCTTTAAAAAAAAAATGTCTTGTGGCACAGGTCATTTTATTTCAAAGAAAAATATGCTGTTTAGAATATGTTCAGAAAGCATTCAAGATGGTATGTTACTTAGGAGCAGTTGTTGAATTAAGGACTTTAGTTCACCAACAGCTGAGCACATCTGGAGCTTTGCATGACTTTACTCCTCTGTCCACACATCATTAAAAATTTCATTTGTTGTCTTCTCTTCCTTTTACTTAATTGATACGACCAAGACTCTTAAAATTCCTTTCTTTATCCATGTATTTTCTGCCTTTTTGTTTTTGTTACATACTTAACCTTTTTTTTTAACATTTAAGAAAGAAGCAAGCTAAAAATACGATTCAAAATTACTTTTTCACAGACTTGTTTACAAATTAAATGGAAAAGTTCAGTCCAACTTTGGGGGGGGGGGGTTTCTATTTAATTTACAGCTATAAACATACGCATACACACGCACAATGTACTCCATTCTGGAGCAGAGAGAGCCGGCTGGCAGACACCTTGGGGTTGATTCTACTCTACTCTGCTGCTTTTGAGCTTGTTGCCAGAAGATGGATCTTGTTCACTATACGACATCTCCCTCACAGCTAGGATCGCAATAAACTTAGGTGCCGAATAATTGAAACCCATTTTCTACCATTTGCTGGCTTGATCTGTTGAACTTTGATGGCATGATGTGTTGAACACTAAATTATTACAATGTCCTCACTTGGTAGCCTTATTAAGTATAATGTCACTGTTAGCAAATCAAAATGAAAAGCATTTAAAATGTGTTATAGTACAAGTAACAAAACTTGCTATCTTGCAAAGTGTATTTATGTAACACATTTCAATGAGGTAAGCAAGATTGCACATAATCCTCACCCATGACATCACCAATGCAACATTTAATTGCTGAATGAACTATATGTTCGTATTTTAATATTTTTACTTAGGTTCACAGTAAACAGGGATTTATAAGTGTTCTTTTTAAGCAAGGTGATGCTAAGGGAAAGAAGACTCTAACTATCACTGGCGTGGTGTTCTGATTTCCTCCCTATTTTCAGCTCACTTGAAGCTGAATATTCGAGTCCTTGAGAAAATCTAGCCAATATCTCCCACATAGCATTTATAACTACATGCAGACTTTTAAAAAGGAACAAAGAAAAAATATTGGCAAGGTGATACAGAAAGGGGTAGTGTGTTCCTCTTCTGGGTCAAGGTGCCCCTCCTTCAATGCAGTAATAAGATCATTGCTGGCATCATTATAAAGCTGCATTCTACATTATTGCATATAAAAACTGCATTGGTTACATGTAATTGTGTCCATATCTCATTTTAAGATATAACTAGTAGTTAGCATTCAAAAATCCCCCATTCTTTCAGAAATTCTAGCAGCACTTTCCCCCGGAGGAAGTTGTTCTCCCCAGCTAATTTGGTTACTGAACATTGGGTAGTTAATTAAAATGAGATTCTTTTTCCTTTATAAGTGTTACAGCTGTGAAAGTCAATGAGGTGCAGCAATTAATTGTTCTCTATGGATTGCTAATGATATTAAAAGAAAAAAATAATTTTCGATCAGTTCAGAGGCCCAATGTGCAGTGCTTTCCTCATACTGTCTGTAAATATGTATCTCCTTTAACTGTTTTCAATTAAAACTTTACTTTTGAACTTAATGCATCCTATCCATGCACTTTGTTTCATCCTTTCTCAAAAAAGTATGATGATCTGGCCATTGCTTATTGTTAGATTGTCACATGAATAAAAAAATTGATGTCTGATATAAATTATAAACCAAAGATTGGCAGTTTGCTCTTGTCAGACACAGTTCCTTTCTCACATGGCATTTCAGAGAATCACAGAAATCACAGAAATCACAGAAACCCCACAGTGCAGATAGAGGCCATTTCGGCCCATCGAGCCTGCACCGACACATATCCCACCCTATCCCCGTAACCCCACGTATTTAATCCCCCTAACACTAAGGGTCAATTTATCATAGCCAATCAACCTAACCCGCACATCTTTGGATTGTGGGAGGAAACCGGAGCACCCGGAGGAAACCCACGCAAACACGGGGAGAATGTGCAAACTCCACACAGACAGTCGCCCGAGGCCGGATTCGAACCTGGGTCCCTGGCGCTGTGAGGCAACAGTGCTAACCACTATGCCACCGTGCTGCCCTACATAATGCCTTTAAATATCAATACCAGAATTTGAGTTGGGTAGTATTACCTTCACTTCTGTGCATTAATGCACTGAATTGTCTCCTGTTGTAAACTAACCCCATGCACACTCCATGAAGGCTATTTTATTCCAACACAGTAACAGACTTTGCCATTGTGAAAACTGCTACAGTTTTATTTTTATTATGTTGCTCCATTCGATGTTTGTCCTGACTATTATTGGGTTTTACAAGAGTTGATGTACAACTCCCTGTATTTCTATCCATTTTGTGGCTCTATACATTGGCTGAGGAAATATTTGATGACTTCTCTTGTTGACCAGTGCTTGAACAATTAGGCTTGCAGAAAAAAAGTCTAATTTCATATGAAAAATTTACCTGTAATCATTTTAATTAATTTCTCAGAGATTGAATTGACTCTAAGATGTTCGTGTTGAGGCTTTTGAAATGTTAAATTTCCTGTTAACAAAAAGGTTCCTGAAATTATCATTTCTTCTTTTTTCCAGTTATTCTTTTTCTCATTACTAAAACCTTTTTGCAGTCTCTCTGCATATGTATAGAGCTATTGAACTAAAGGGAGAAAGAAATGGTTAAAATATGCCAGAAAAAGGGGACACTAAAATAATAAAGGCAGTGAAAATTATGGGGAAATGAATATAAATTAAAATAATTAAGATGTTTTTAAAATAATTAATATGTTTTTGCCAGAGTTTTAGAATATTTCTGTTTCAACAGTCCAATTTTTTTTGTTCACCTAGTATTGTTGTCTATAATTTCTGATTTCAATGCAGTGGTGTGAAAGTTGGCCTTGATTGAATTTAAAAGCAATTGCATTCCAAGTCTACATGTGTTTTATCTATTTATTTTCTTTTTTAAACTAGTAAATATCACCATTTCAACAGTTATACCATATTTTAGGGTGCAACACTGAGGTATAGATTTTGAGATTTGGTTATACATACCAGTCATCACAGTTTGAGTCTCGGTTCTTGAAACCATCTTAAGAAATCAAAAACACTATTTGATTTTAAAGTGGTATTATGTTTATAAGGGGGAGAAAAACTTACTTTTTCATTTGCTTAATGCACAATGTGATTGTGTAATTCACATCAAATCACACTTTACAACTCGAATGTGATGCCATAAACATAATTAAAATGATATGCGACTCACCTGCATTGCCTTTCTCCCAAATGGGTGAGATTCCTCCTGTCGATTAATTTTGCCGAAGTTGTCAAATACAAAATAGGAATCATGTTTTGTACTTGCACCGAATTTTCCAGTAACATTAACAATGAATTTCACTCCCAAAGTTTGCCAAAGATCATTCTTGTGAAGACAACGATCTGGAAATTCCCTGCTTGCGCTTATCCAAGACCAGGGACCTTATCCCAAACACCGGGCATGGGGTCAGTTGCATAGCCGAGGTGGGTCACCAGATCCTGCAAAGGCATGTCAACAATGGATACCCCAGCTTGAGCCAATCGTCCCCTGTAAAGCGGAGTGGAGTCCTCTGGAGGCTCAAATGAGCCAAAGATAAACTTTTTTTTACTCTGCAGCTCCCATGGCAGCGACTCCAACTAATTCCCTCCAGGATCGAATACCTTACTCTGATAAAGGTTTGGGGCCTTTGATAGGCAGTTCTCAACTGGCGTGACTTCCACTGAGACCTTTCAAAGGCACAAAGGGACAAATTTCCCAGGGAAGCCTGGGAACTCACCTCAACACATCCCCTTGATCAGGGATGGTGGTTGGGAGATCTACCCTCGGCCTCCCAATCATTATTAGTCCAAATAGGGTGGAATTCCAGCAAAGCCAAGATCCGGCCCATATTCTGGGCTTCCCCCTCACCTGGTGTAAATGTGACTTATGCCCTTTGCAGCCCCAGACATTTTGGGGCCGTTGTTCCTTTGGATACTGAGCCCATCTCATACCTAGCTTTCGAGTTCCTAATTGCCAAATTATGGTATACAAATTAAAATATTTCATTATATTGATGCAACAAGGCATATTCTAGTTTACCGTAGCTCTCAAGGGATGAATCACCTGAATTGTATTGGAAAATAAACTAAAACAGGTTAAGTGTGTGTGCGTGGGTGTGTGGTATCTTTGAAGAATAAAAAGGTTTATCATTTAAATTCAGTCTAACCTATATTGGATTTTGGATCTCATTTTGTGTTTTGTCCTACTTAAACTATATTGATTTTAATACAGGTCTTCTGTGTTCACGGTTTTGTGGCCTAGAAATAGAATGATTTGATTTTTTGGCACTCTGTACAGCTGGACCAGTAGCCAATGCCATTTCCAAAGCACTCAGTAAGGTGGTGTTCTCTGGCCTCTTTAGAAAGCTGTCCTCTTGTGCTGCCTCTCCTGAACTGTTGAATTAAATGATACAAAGAGCAGCTTGTGATAAAAGGGTGCTTGCGAACTTATTAGGGGTGATTTTAACCCTGCCTGCCCAGCGGAAACCGGGCATGTGGGCAGTTAAAATCTCCCAAAAGACTGACCCACCGATGTCCCGTTCCCTTCCCACGGTCAATTTTAACCTGAGCAGGCGGGAAGATGATCTATCGGTGCCCAGCAGGGACCCTCTTTAAATATGTAGATCAGGCTCTGATTACATCATCAGGGCCCAACTGCTATTTTAACCAGTGGGCTGAGTGAAGAAGTTGTCGCTTTCTCGCCAAGTGAAGCCAGCAGGAAAAAGAGTTGGGGCTAGAAGAGTTAAGTTTTTTAAAAACTTTCCTTGTGAGGAACAGGAGTGCTCCTCCAGGCCCCACATGGAAAGTTTAACCCCCCCCCCCCCACTCCGAGACTTACCTGAATGCAGGGAACCGTTCCTCTGGCCTCCTGCCCATTGGTTTCGGGCAGGTAACTGATCAGGGTCATGCAGACGAGGCCCGGGAGTTAAAATCACCCGGGTCCCACACTGCTGAGGTCGGGGGGAGGGGGGGGGTGGTTGGTGGGGGTTGTCGCCTGCCCGATTTCCCACCCCGAGTTAAAATCGGGGCTATCGGAACACCTACGTCATAGTAGATGCATGGCTCTGTACTCTCTGTTCCTTGTTTTCATCAACAACCTGATGGATATTATCAAAATGTATTAGTCTTTTTGCTGACTATTTATCCTCTGCAGGGTAGCCAGCTCCCTATCTGAAAGCTGAGTAATTATTGAATCAGTTTTACTCAATGTCATCATTCTCCACACTAAAGAGCTAAATCCAAGATAATTACACTTTCATTTATTCTTACTTAACTCAGTCAGCCTTGCGTTGTTTCATTTAAATATATTATAAATAGAGCATTGGAGGTTAAGTTATACATTACAGCATGAACAATTTATTAAAAGTGAGAATTCAAGCTCAGCCGAATCTATACATAAAATTATGCATATAAAATATTTAAACATTAGTGAAAAAATGGAGAACTTATGCTTTAATCTATGCATCTACCTAGCTACCTACTGTACTATATTATTAACCGATCATATTGTGCAAAACATTTCTTTACAATATCAATTTTCTCTCCAGTTACAGATCACCAAAAAATATTTCTATCCATTCATATTGCAGCAAGAAAAAATACTCATAACAGCCACTGTGACAATTTTGCACCCGTGGGAATAACTAGGTAGGCCTCATTCCAAGCCTCCTCACTATTGAGGCCATGGTCTCTCTGCTCCCGAGCCTGATTGGGCTCTGCTCCCTGAACTCCCACTGGTCTCCAACTTGGGTTGGAGATGCTCATCAGCTCCACCATTGCCTGTAACATGCCAGCTCACTACCATAATTCTCGATTGACTTGGATGATAGCTCCCAGCATTCACTGTGCTACTTCAATGTGTGATTCCCTGAGTTAGCGCAGGCTGTGGAATTTAGTGAGGATCAAGAGTGGAGACAAATGTCCATTCAAGACTTCAAACCACCAGGGCTGTGGGAAACATCAGAAACCACTGTCCAGAGCCCAAGCAACTTGTGAGCAATGTCATGGGACATCTACTAGTGCATATGTGTAAAATTAATTTTACATTTCCACTGTGTCATTAACATAGGCTTATATGTCTGTAAATGAGGCATTATATAAATTCCTCATAATTGTGACAAATGCCTAATTTTAAAATAAAGAATACATTGCAAATCTTGCATGGAGAGACTAAACAGTCTGCTGAATCTCAAGATTTTGTACAACTTTTACAGCATTTCCATTTATAGGATTCATTCCATCATAGGATTGCTGCTGGGGACTGCACAAACACAAGCTAAGTATTGGTTCAGTTTGTTATGTACTCCCTAATTCACAAGTTAATTAGCAAGGATATTTTTTAAAAATTATCTACGCATGAAAATGTAGGTATTTGTCTTAACATCATCCATAGCCTTCCCATCAGATCAGAACATCCTCGTTTGTGGTTTATCTCGTTTCTTTGGTGAGAACTTGTCTATTGTTGCAGTTTAACTCATGATAACTGTCGCCTTAGAGGGCAAGCTGTACCATAACAAACTGGTGTTCCCAGCCAATCGTAATGTGAATATTGGCCTGTTACACGCTGGAATCTAATTTGCGAGATATCACAGTGGCAGCTGGGGCAGGTCATATTTTTAGGGTGAAACAAAAGTTTTAAAAAAATTCTAATGACCTTTAGCATAAATTGGACTTTGTTCTCATTTGAGAAATAAAATGGACCATATTATTTTTGTTAACCTATAGAATGAGTTGAATTCCAAATTATGGGATAGAAATGTTAATTTGACCTTCTAAATACATAAAACTTTGCCCTTTGTATATTAATTATAAAACTTTCAATGCCAAATTGTCCTAATGTTATTTTAAACTTTTTTTTGCTGCTATTTTATGTTTTTAATCAAGCTGAGGGATGTCAGTTATGTGGAATTTCTATCTTCGGCATCAAGTGTTAATAGCAAGTTATCCCAGGGGTAAGGCACAAGAGTAGACCAGATTAAGGGTAAAGTTCTGTTTGCTCTGAATCCATTATGTGTCTTGACGCCAGCCACTGAAGATCATCTCCTACTGTACCATTGTGACATTTTCTTTTCTTGTACCTTGCAAACTATTTGAGTGCAATTTCAAGTTAATGCTGAAGTATAGGTATTTTTGTACTGTGGGCTTAAGCAAGTTAGGAACTAGCTTCACATCTGTCCAAATGTAGGACAATCATAGTCAGTACAGAGAAGAAATTGTCATTCCTTCAGTCTGGACTGAATTTAAATCTTCGGCCCAGCACCAGAGGTGAAAGGACAATGTACTACATAGTGATAGGACCTGAGATAATTTTCATGATCCTCCACACACTGAATTTCATATTTGCTGACTATTTCATTATACTTGTTTGAATGCAATAACAATAATGTGTGGTTAAAGTAAAATTCAAGTAAATTATTTTAAAAGCAAAGTCATATGAATAAATCTCCATATTGGTCTATTCCATTTTTAACTTCAAATAGTTTCACTTTTTATATCCATGACTTTATTTCCTACAGCGCAGTATAATTTTGACATGACTCTTGTTGATGCTGGCACATTATTTTTGGTGATCTTTTAGTCCTGTTCACTTGTGGAAGTAAAGCTGGTAGTATACAGCAAATCTGCAGCTTGATGTGGTTTCTGTGTTATTCCAGACCTGACAATTTTTGTACAGTCAAACTGTTGTTGGGGCTTCGCTTCACTGTCTGGAGATGGAATATTTCTGAATCCTTGTTGTCCTTGACTGGGGCAGCTCTGTGTCATGGGATTAGGTTATCCTGAAATAGCCCAGATCTATATTGGCCTAAGATACGTTGGTATAGGATTTTGTGGTTTAAGTCCTGAATATTTATCTGTGGTTTTTAAATATTTATCTTGTATATTGAATCAGTTCACCAGTTCGTTGAGAACAGGGAGAAGAATAGCAAAGTGCTAACAGCACACAAATTATATATTGCTGATTTTTAAATTGTTTAACATTATATTAACTGTTAGACTGCTGCAGTTTCAGGGAAGCTCCCGAATCACTTGGGTAAATGGTTTTGTTTGATTTTGATGACACTGAGAAAACCACTAATATTATAGTAATAAAGCTACTTAAACATTAGGAATATATATGACTTCTTCTTAGGCAGTCCCTCGGAATCGAGGATGACTTGCTTCCACATTAAAAATGAGTTCTCAGGTGACTGATGAGTCCAATGCGGGACCTACAGTCTCTGTTACAGGTGGGGCAGACGGTGGTTGAAGGGACAGGTGAGTGGGGTGCTTGGGTTGACGTGCGCTTCTTCTGCTGCTTGTGCTTAGCTTCCGCTTGCTCCCGGCGAAGAGACTTGGAGTGTTCGGTGCCTTCCCAGATGCTTCTCCTCCACTTTGTGCGGTCTTGGGCCAGGGATTCCCAGGTGTCAGTGGGGATGTTGTACTTTTTCAAGGAGGCTTTGAGGGTGCCCTTGAAGCATTTCCTCTACCCACCTGAGGCTCTCTTGTCGTGTCGAGCTCCGAGTAGAGCGCTTGTTTTGGGAGTCTCGTATTGGGCATGTGGACGATGTGACCCATCCATCGGAGCTGATCGAGCGTGGTCAAAGCTTCAATGCTGGGGATGTTGGCCTGAGCAAGAACACTGATGTTGGTGCGCCTAACCTGCCAATGAATTTGCAGGATCTTGCGGAGGCAGTGTTGGTGGTACCTCGCCAGTATTTTGAGGTGCCTGCTGTACATGGTCCATGTCTCTGAGGCATACAGGAGGGCGGATATCACTGCTGCACTGTAGACCATGAGCTTAGTGCGGGGTTTGAGGTCCTGGTCTTCAAATACTCTCTTCCTCAGGCGACCTGTAAGATTCGCAAAATTTCCACATTTCCCCAAAGGTTACTATTAATAAAAGGGACCCTGCATGGACATTTTAAAAAGGGTACCCAAAGATGGCGTCCACACCTCATGGCCAAAAGCTTGCAAGATTTAAAAGCTTGGACTCTGTGGCACAAGCAGCTTTTGGGGAAATCGAAACCTAAAATGCAGTTTCTGTGAAGAAGGACTTTTGTATTTTGAAAAGCAGACAGCAGGACTTTGAATATGCATTAAGCCAAATCAGAGGCAGATCAAAACCAGTTAGGCCTATACTTGAGGCCATCAAGTTGTTTGCATAAATAATCGGGAACAGCTTAAGGAAGCCATTGAGGCTGGACGGGCCGATTTAAAATGCAGTAATAACAATACAGCTCAGACATCAGGCCAGTAGGTGCGATTACCGGCCATCTAAAAACAGTTAATTTAGATTGCTACAATTATTTAAACTAGCCCGCCAAGATTGGGACAATGAACTAGCCTGATTTGGCGTGCAGATAAGGGCCATCCGAAGGAGTATAACTGAAGGCCCCGGGTAGCAATCCCTCTCTTGCTCTCCTGCTCCTGCTCCCCGCCCTCGTGGCTGCTGCTCTTTCCCCCTCCCACGCTTGCCGCCTGGCCACTGCCCGTGCCTTTCCCCATCCCATCAGGAACGCCCGGCATTGCACCAGGCGGACACGGACAAACCAGGCCAGGCCAGGCGGGACAAGACGAGGCGAGGTGGTGAGACGAGACGAATTGGGAAGACGATTGAAGAATGCTTCGAATAATCAGGCCTTCAATCCAGCTGACCTGCGACTATCTTCATGCAAACTCCAACTGCCGCCCGAGGAAGAGGATCCATCATCCCTGCGAGGTAAAGTACCCAAGCAAAGACTTTAACCTTGGGGTACTTGTACCTGGACGACACCCTTGCAGCGCCCCGAGACCACGTGACGATAGCAGGCCCCAGAGAGCACAAAGAGCAAACCCCAAGCCCCACCGCTGTTTGAACTCAGCAGATTTTGGATTGGTGAGCATGAATTCTGGCCCCTCATAGCTTAATCTAGTTAGGTATAGGGGGTGGGATAAGGATAAGGGGATTGTTAAGATAGTTGTTTTCCCTCGATGTGCCATGTGTTCCCCATTCCCTGTATAAGTATAGTTATATGTATTTGCCTGTAACTCTATACTAGTAACTTCTCGTAAGACTGCGTTATTTTCTATTTTAATAAAATCTTGGTTTTCTCACATCC
Source organism: Somniosus microcephalus (assembly GCF_052327205.1). Taxonomy (NCBI): domain Eukaryota; kingdom Metazoa; phylum Chordata; class Chondrichthyes; order Squaliformes; family Somniosidae; genus Somniosus; species Somniosus microcephalus. The sequence continues at coordinate 90,650,244 of NC_140992.1, read as the reverse complement.
AAACCACCTGTCTACTCGAGTCTTTTCTGTACCGCCGCCTGTACCTAAGTCTGGTGTCTAGAACCTAGGGGCGTGGGAGCGATTCGAACTGCTCATAAACAGTCAGAGGCATAACTGGACACACGCGCCAACCACACCACCCCCTACAGAAATGGCGACCACGGCAGGACACCGGCAACAGGGTTGCGATGCAGTAGACAATGGTTCAGATGAGCAAACTATGATGGAGGAAAGGATTTCTGATTATGTGTTTAGCAAGGTGAATATCACTAAGAAGTGGATCACCACTCTGTTAAAGGCTGGGCGTCCGGTAGATGCAGCAGCTAAGTGGACAGAGGGAAAGGAACACAAGAAGTCCTTAGAGAAGGCAGTTTGGCTGATGTGTATTAAAAAGCAGGTCCAGCTTTTGGACAGGCTCGTTGCAGCACAGGCAGCCGAGTTAAGGGAGTCAGCCCTGGAGATCCAGGAGAAGGCTCTGGCAGGGGAGAAGTTAATAGTAGCTTTGCAGGCCCTGAATCAGGAGAGAGTGCACTTAATGGGAGAACACAAGGCCCAGTTGGAATACCTACGGTGCCAAGTCACCGAGGCCAAGGTTGCGGGAGAAAAAAACCTGCTTGGCAAGGCAGATTAGGGAACAGGAAGAGAAAGTACAGGAGGTAAAGGCAGCGTACAAGTTAGCGAGCGAACAGGGGTTTGAGGAGGCAGACCACGGCCCCTGTAAAGAGAGGATAGAAAATCTGAGCCGGGCCCTCCGGAACGCAAATGGCATGGTATGCTTCATAAGCCCAAAGGCAGGTCAGGCGGATTTTATGGGGAACGAGGGGAGGACAGTTCCAACGTCACCGGTAGTGCCTAGTGATGACCCGGTTGAGAGAGAGGAGATCTCATGACCACCACCCGTAGCGCCAGGTTTCAGCGAGGTTTGGCAGCAAGGGGGAGTGGAGCCAGAGGTGGAGGCAGCCCTCCGGAAGGCAAAAGGCATGGTATGCCTCATAAGCCCAAAGGCAGGTCAGGCAGATTTTATGGGGAACAAGGGGAGGACAGTTCCAACGTCACCGGTAGTGCCTAGGGACGACCCGGTTGAGAGAGAGGAGATCTCACGACCACCACCCGTAGCGCCAAGTCTCAGCGAGGTTTGGCAGCAAGGGGGAGTGGAGGTGGAGGTGGAGCAACCCCCGCCCGAGAGGTCGGAGCCGGGACCGATGTGCCCAGCGCGGCATCGGAGGTTCAGCCCACCCGCCAATGGCGACAATGAGGGACCCCCTCCAAAACCAGTTCGTATTACCCTTTAACACCCAACAGCTTAGGGCTATGGTCAACCATATCCCGAGGCTCTCCGAAAAGGGAGACCCCTCGATCCATTTCAGGGAAGTAGAGCAGGCAGCCAGCATCAACGACTGCGATGACGCTGAGAAGGCCAAGATGATGCTATTCTTCCTGGAGAGTAGTCTCCTCCAATCCCTCTCTGACGAGTGTAAAAGGGGGCAGAGGGGGTACGAGGAGCTTAGAGATGCGGTTCTGGAGGCCATGGGGATGAATAAGGGAAGTCTTTTCTCCCATGTGGAGAAGATGATCCAGCTCCCAGGGGAAGACCCGCAGGCTTTTGCGGACCGGCTGTGGCCGGTGTACCGGAGGGCTTGTCCGGGGACGCCGGACCGAGTGTTCCTGAACGGGGATCTCCTGGCCCATTGGCTCCGGTGCCTGGTGGCGAACAGCTTGCCACAGGTCCGGGCCAAGGCAGAAGTCTGGTTCGACCCCAAAGATCCCCAGACCACAGAACTCACGTTAATTAGGCAGCTCACTCTGGCCTATAAAAACGGTAGGGGAGCTGATACACACCCACCCAAGGGAAAGGTGCATGAGGTAAAACCCGGACCGGGTAGGAAAGAGTGGCACCAGGAAGGGAGTAGCCCCCCCAACACAAAGACCAATTGTTACGGGTGTGGGAAGGATGGTCACTGGCGGAAGGAGTGCAAAAACCCTTGGAAAGATAACAAAGGAAAGCATTCCACAGCCCCAGCCCAAAAGGCGGGGGCAGGGATCCCTTCCGCAGAGGTCGAGTCACTTTTGGACACCATGGGGTCCTTATTGACTGGCCAGGGGAGAGTAGCAGCCGCCACCGGTGCTCTCACCCCATCCACCCCATCCAACCCACAGCCGTGACTAGAGCCAGCGCAGCCTGTTTACCTGTGTTCTCTCCGGTATGATGAGTGGAAAAGACCCCTTTTCTAGATGGAGGTAGAAAAGGTGACGGGGACTGTAATGTATGTAATGTACATATACCTTAAGGGAGAGAACTACTTTTTACAGCTCCTGTATACTGTAGTACTGGCAGTGACCACACCTGTATATAGACCCTGAGTAGTGATCTGTACAATTAGTTCTAGAGTAACCCTCATTCAGTAAACATCTGTTGAATCGTTCCCTGCAGTCTGTTGTCTGATTATTGAAGGACACAACATTAAGATACATGGATATAACATTGGCGACGAGGCAGATTCGAACCTACCTGCAACTCTGCATCACCTCCCAGGGATTCGCTCCTGGAGAACAGTGGAAGAAGGTCGAGTCCAGAAGCACGGGCGTCGACCACGGGCAACCGCCCAGTCATCCAGCGGAGATTTGAGCATCGCAGGGGAGGCTGTCGAGAGCCAGGCTTGGCTTTCCAGTCACGGTGGTCCAGCGAAATGGGCTGGCAACAGGTACTGTGCAGACCCTTCCCGGACAGCGACGAGCTAGAGCCTGACCGGGCGGCACAGAAAAAGGCCGAGCAGCGTCGACGGGGGAGAGGGAGAGGGCAGAGCGCACAGGGCGCAGCTGGTGCTCAGGACCGAGCGCCGTCAACGGGGGAGAGAGACGAGAGAGAGCAGAGCGCAGCCGGTGTTCAAGGGCAGAGCAGCGTCAACAGGGGAGAGAGGCGTGCAGGAAAACGCGAGGCGCTGCCATTGCCACGAGGACCGCAGAGAGCAGCGTTGGCAGCAGCGCAGGAGCAGCGCGCGAAACCCACAGGGCATAGCCATTTGCCACGAGGACCGCCAAGAGCGGCGTTGGCAACAGCGCGGGAGACGCCATTTTAAGCCGCAGCGGGGAAGAAAGGAAAGTGCGAGACGCCACTTTAAGCCAGTCTAACCACACCCAAAAATGCCGAAGAGTGGCAGTATCACAGCGTTCGACAATGAAGTCGAAGATTGGATGACATATGTCGAACGCATAGAAGTATACTGCAAGGCGAATGAAGTGCCAGATGACAAGAAAGCGCTGGTATTGTTGCATTCAATGGGTGCAAAAACGTATGGCTTACTACGAAACCTAGTAACCCCAGAGAAGCCAGTAGAAAAGGATTTTGAAAACATAGTGTCAATCCTACAGGACCACTTAAACCCCACACCGCTGCTGATAGCAGAAAGATTTAAGTTTCACAAAAGGAACCAGCATAAAGATGAAAGTAATGCTGAGTATTTAACGGAACTGCGCAAGCTATCGAAACACTGCCAGTTTGGAACGGGACTAGCAGATACTTTAAGGGACAAGTTTGTGTGTGGGCTTCAAAGTGAAGGAACCCAGAAACGGCTTCTATCAGAAAAGGATCTTACGCTGGACAAGGCTTTCAGCATTGCAGTATCACATGAAGCAGCCGCACGGGGCGCTGCAGAGATACAACGGAGATCGTAAGAATATGGCACAAATGAAATGTCATACGAAACAGTGAAGTGCTATCGCTGCGGCAGAACAACACACGACCATAATGATTGCTGGTTCAAGGACAAAGTGTGCAGACAGTGTGGAAAAGTAGGACACATAGCAAGAGTCTGCAGGTCGGGAAAGAAAACCAGCAGCAAGAAATCTCCACAGGAGAAGTACAAGAAGGTACATAAGGTGACGGAGAGTAGTTCAGATGAACAGAAAAGTGATACAGGCTCCGGAAGCAAGGAGCTGGGTTGTCTGAAACTACATAATGTGATCAAAACGGAGGATCACCAAACTATCTGGGTCACGCTCAAGATAGCAGGATTCCAAGTGAAAATGGAATTGGACACAGGATCAGCCCTAACAGTCATAAACCGAAGGGACTACAAGCAGCTATTTTCACATATACCCTTGAGAGATACAAAGATTGTCTTGAAGACGTACACGGGGCAAAAAGTCTGCCCCAAAGGAAAAATAAGGGTGAACGTTATATATAACGGCAAGGAAACACCAAAAATGGACCTATATGTATTGCCAGATGGAGGACCACCACTACTAGGATGTGAATGGATCCGGAAGATACAGCTAGATTGGCATTCCATACAAGCACTGACTGTAGATGCCAAAAAGGATGACGACGTCACACCTGGACGACTGTCAAAAATGCTAACTGACGCACAAGAAGTGTTCCAGCAGGGACTCGGAACACTAAAAGGCATAACAGCGATGATCAAAATAGAGGAAAATGCAAGGCCAAAGTTTTTTAAGGCCAGACCGGTACCTTATGCGATCCACCCAGCCGTCGAAGCAGAGCTGGAAGGTTTGGAACGTTCAGGAGTACTGTCCAAAGTGGACTGGAGCGAGTGGGCTACACCCATTATTCCTGTAATGAAGAGGTCGTTGAGTAATACGCCTGGGGAACCAAAGAAGGTTCGCATCTGTGGGGACTTTAAGGTGACAGTGAACCCAGTCCTTCACACTGTACAATATCCGCTTCCGCCGATTGAAGATATTTTTGCCTCGCTATCTGGAGGGAAACGCTTCACTAAGATTGATCTGGCCCAGGTGTACCTGCAAATGGAGGTAGAAGAAGCCTCGAAACAGTACCTCACGATCAACACTCATAAAGGTCTCTACCAATACAACCGGCTGGTGTTCGGGGTAGCATCAGCTCCGGCTATTTGGCAAAGGGCAATGGAACAAGTCCTGCAAGGGATTCCAGGGACCCAGTGTTATTTGGACGACATCCTGCTCACGGGCGAAAATGACAGTGATCACCTCGCCAACCTGGAGCAGGTGCTCACTAGATTGAAGGAATATGGGCTCCGAGCTAATCGCCACAAATGCAAGTTTTTCCAGAAGCAGATCTCATATTGTGGCCATGTTATTGATAAAGACGGGTTGCATAAGTCCTCTGAAAAGATTGAGGCAGTAGTCAAGGCTCCAGCACCGGAAAATGTGTCACAACTGAGGTCGTTCCTCGGGCTGGTGAACTACTACCATAAGTTCTTGCCGAATTTGTCTACCATACTACACCCACTGAACACCCTACTGCAAACGGGGGTACCATGGAAGTGGAGTGACGAATGTAAACGAGCTTTCCAGAAGAGCAAAGCATTGATCACATCAAAAGAGGCGTTGGCTCATTTCAACCCAGCACTACCAATTCGGTTGGCGTGTGGTGCATCACCCTATGGCATTGGGGCGGTGATGTCGCACAAATTCCCGGACGGCTCGGAGAAGCCAGTAGCCTTTGCGTCTCGGTCACTAACCTCAGCCGAGCGTAACTACGCCCAGATTGACAGGGAGGCCCTCAGCCTAGTGTGGGGAGTGAAAAAGTTCAATCACTATCTGCACGGGCAGAAGTTCACCTTGCTGACTGACCACCAACCACTTGTCTCCATCTTTAATCCAATGAAGGGCGTTCCGGTGATGACTGCGCGACGGCTACAAAGATGGTCCCTTTTTCTAGGGGCGCACCAATATGAAATCGAGTATAAGGGCACGAAACAGCATGGAAACGCTGATGGGCTATCACGCCTGCCACTGCCTACTGCGGAGGAAGCACCAGCAGTGGATCCTGTCAAAATATTTCATTCGACTATAATTGAATGCTTGCCAGTAACTAACACTGGTATAGAGAAGGAGACACGAAATGACCCGACACTGTCTCGGGTATATGATTTGATGGTGAAGGGATGGCCAGCACATGGCGACTCACTGTTGCCAGCATTCTCATCCAGAAGAGAACAGCTGTCAGTATGCCAGGGGACCTTGATGTGTGGATCCCGAGTGGTAATTCCACCCAAGTTAAGGGAGAGAGTGCTCAATGAGCTTCACGAAGGTCATCTGGGAGGGGTGAAAATGAAAAGCCTTGCTAGGGCTTATGTGTGGTGGCTGGGGATCGATCAGCAAATCGAGGACCTGACAAAGAGCTGCTCAGGATGCCAGAAGGTCCAAAATGCACCACCACATGCTGCTCTACACCCATGGGAGTGGCCCTCATCTCCATGGCAACGGGTGCATATTGATTTTGCTGGTCCATTCATGGACTCAATGTTTTTAATAGCCGTGGATGCGCACTCAAAATGGCCTGAGGTGATCAAAATGTCCTCCACCACCACGGAGAAAACTATTGCAGTGCTACGGACCATTTTTGCCAGGAACGGCTTGCCAGAGCAGATTTGCTCTGATAACGGACCAGTTTGTGTCCGAAGAGTTTCGAAGATTTATGAAAAGGAATGGAGTAAGGCATTACACATCCGCCCCGTATCATCCAGCCACAAATGGATTGGCTGAGAGGTTTGTACAAACCTTTAAAAAAGCAGTAAGGGCCATGTGCGATGACGACATTCCACTGCAGCATAAGGTGGACAATTTCCTGTTAGCCTACAGAAATGCAACGCATGCAGTCACCAACCAGGCCCCCGCCATGATTTTCTTTAACCGAAGGTTGAGATCTCGTCTGGATTTGCTCAGACCAAATGTACGAAGAGATGTTGAAAGTAAGCAATTCCAGCACATCAATGAGAAGCCGACAAGGAGCTTCAATGTAGGGCAACCAGTCTTGGCCCGCGACTACCGAACAGAGAAATGGCAACCAGGAATGATATGCACACGGCAGGGGCCACTAATGTACACAGTGGATGTTGGGGAGAACATTGTGGGACGCCATGCTGACCAGATCCTAGAGTCACAGGAACGAGTCAACCCCATGTCTCGGCCATACGTACCTGGTGAGGAACCCGACGTACAGGTCGCATCTACCTCAGAAACAATAGCATTGGAAGCTGATGAATCAACTGACGACAGGGTGCTAGAATCGCCTCCGCACCAAGAGCGAGACACTCGGGAAAGGCGTTATCCAGAAAGAATCAGGAAGCCTCCCCAGAGACTGAATATATGAATGGACTATTTTCATATAACATTGTATATTAAAAATGTTAATTGTTAAATGAGTATTATGGTACTGTTAATCTAAAAGGGGAGGAATTGTAATGTATGTAATGTATATATACCTTAAGGGAGAGAACTACTTTTTACAGCTCCTGTATACTGTAGTACCAGCAGTGACCACACCTGTATATAAACCCTGAGTAGTGATCTGTATAGTTAGTTTTAGAGTAACCCTCATTCAGTAAACACCTGTTGAATCGTTCCCTGCCGTGTGTTGTCTGATTATTGAAGGACACAACATTAAGATACACGGATATAACCGGGACCTATCTATTGGACACGGGGACATCATGCACCGTGGTCTACTCAGCTAACCCCACCACCTCGCCTCTCTCTAACGGGGTCCCATACAGTGTATCGGGGTTCACGGGTAAAGAACAGGCTGGCTCGTTCTCCATCCTGCTCGCCATTTGGTTAGGACCGCTCTGCTCCAAGTGGACCTGTGTCCTGATGAAATGGGAAGTGGAGGGTGGAGGAGGGGTCCTGGGGGCCGACTTTATTGTAGGCCACGGGATCCTAGTGGATTTGAGGAATCATTGCCTTTGGGGGGCAGGTAAAGTGAAGAACGGTGAGATCATAGTAATCCCGGGAAAGGAAGGGAAGGGGACCCTCTGCACCATGAAGCCCAAAGATGATTATAACCTCGGGCTCATGGTCAGCAATACCCCACAGGAGTTCCAGGCATTTGTGCAGGCCCACCTGGCCACATTTGCCACTCACAAATACGACTGCGGGAGTGTCACAGGGTTTGAGGTCAGCATAGACGGGGACCCCATGGCCCGACCACAGAAACAGTATAACTTCCCCAGGGAAGCAGAACCAGACATGGAAGCAGCCATGTCCTCTTTAGTGCAGCAGGGAGTTCTGAGACCGATAGCTACCCACGTGAATTCTCCATTATGGCCGGTCAGAAAGCTGGACAATTCCTGGAGGGCCAAGGTGGACTACCGAGTGTTCAATAGTAACATCCCAGCCTGTGCACCCACAGTAGCAGCAGTTGCCAACCTGATGGGAAGTATTCCAGCATCCGCGACCACTTTCACAGTGCTGGATATTTCCAGCGGGTTTTGGTCCATCCCTGTGAGGAGGGAGGATCAGTACAAGTTTGCCTTTACGTTCAAAGGGCAACAGTACACGTGGAACTGCTTGCCGCAGGGCTTCCACAACAGCCCCAGCATTTTCCATCAGTGCATTGTCCAACAGTTTAAGGATTTTAGCCAGCCCAGACAGTTGGTCCAATATGTGGATGACCTGCTCCTGTTCACTGATTCGAGAGAGGAGCATGGCCCGCTATTGGCCGAACTGCTGGGGCTGCTAGGGCAGAAAGGTTTCAAGGTAAACCCCAAGAAAGCGCAGATCGGCCAGCAGGAGGTAAAATTCCTAGACCTGACCGTGAACGCTGGAGAAAGGGCCACAGATAAGGCTAGGAGGGAGGCGGTACAAGAGTTACCAGTCCCCAACACAGTAACGGGTGTGAGGTCATTTCTAGGGCTAACTGGGTACTGTAGAGACTTTATTGAGGATTATGCAGCCACCGCAGCCCCTCTGCTCCGACTCCTACTCAAGGGAGTGGAGTGGCTTTGGGATGAGGGTTGCCAGGCAGCATTTGTCAGGCTCAAGAAAGACTTGCAGACTGCGCCAGCTCTAGGGGCTATAGATGGGGGGAAAGAGTTTTTCCTAGAGGTAGCAGCCAGCGGGGACAGCCTGAGTGCTGTGCTGCTCCAAGAGCGGCACGGCCGGCTGAGGCCGGTGGCCTACTCCTCCAGGATACTCACAGATGTGGAAAGGAGCTATTCCAACTGTGAGCGGCACCTCTTGGCCAAACATTGGGATGTGAAAAGATCATTGAACTTCAGAGGCACCTCTCCCATCACCCTCCTCACCCATCACACACACACCCAGATGCTTCTGGACGGGATGATCAAGGATGGGACAGTGAGCAGTGCCCGCATTGCCCGCTGGACCTTGCTCCTCTCACAGATGGATCTGAAGGTGAAGGGTCTCTGTGAGCCAAAGCTCGCAGCCAACATGGTATATCCTGGAACAGCCCACCGGTGTTCCATTGAAGGAGTTTGGGAAGTGAACATAGGTTGTCGGGCCGGGATACATCCCACATGCCGCGAAATCTCTGTAGACGGTTCCAGCACGGTATCTGCTGGCGAGCGTCTCACGGGGTGTGGAGTTTACGACCCAGCGGCAAACATTGCCCTGGTGATTAAGCTCCCCAGCACCATGAGCGCCCAGCAGGCTGAACTGTCCTCGGTAGTGTACGTGGTTACACACCCCAAAATCTTCCTCACCCACTACACGATTTGCTCGGACAGCATGTTCACGTGCAATTCGTGTACGGAGTACCTGGCCATCTGGTCCCGCTGCAGATACACCTCCACTGACGGGAGACCCCTCACAGTAAAACCCCTGCTGGAAAAGATCCTGGCAGCAGTGGGGGAGGAAGGGGAGGTTTTCATTCACAAGGTGAAAGCCCATTCCTCCACAGAACCCCGCGGCCAAGGCAACAAGCAGGCTGACTTGCTCACCAAGAAGGGTGCCCGCACAGGCACTTTCTGGGATCCAGACCCATGGCAGCGGTCAGAGGTAGGGACGGGACCCAAGGGAGTGCAGGGGTAGCTTTAGCCCCGGACCTTAAGACCCCGTCCTCAAAGCAGTCCTCAGTGCTGTAGCTGAGGGAAAGGGAGTAGAGGGTCCGTACGGCACAGCGACCCTCTCCGTTAAAGAGGGCATGCTGTTCCGGGGTAAACAGTGGGTTGTGCCGCAGCAGCACCGGAGGGAATTCCTTCAACTGGCCCATGAGGGTCCAGGAGCGGGGCACCCCGGGCCTGAGACCACCTGGCAGCGGGTGGAACAGGTGGGATGGTGGCCAGGACTCCGGGACGATGTCTGCGAGTTCTGTGCAGGCTGTCTTGTGTGCGCTGCGAATAACCCCAACCCCCACAAAAGGAAGGTACCTATGGGACACGTCAGAAGGGTAGAGGGACCATGGCAGTCGATACAAGTCGACTACATCGGGCCCCTGCCCACTGCCCAGGGAGACTATATGTACTGCCTAGTCCTGGTGGACATGTTTACCAAATGGGTAGAGGCCTTTCCCTGCAGAACAGCCACAGCTCTGGGTACTGCCAGGATCCTGGTCCGGGAAGTGTTCTCGCGGTGGGGACTACCACAGTATGTGGAGTCCGACCAAGGGAGTCACTTCACCGGACAGGTGATGCAGAACACCCTATGCTGTTAGGCATTGAGGGGAAATGGCACATGGCCCACAACCCGCAGTCATCAGGGATTGTGGAACGTATGAATCAAGGAAAGGTTGAGGAAGGAAACGGTGGACTCGCCCCGCAAATGGGTCGAGGTCCTACCATTGGTTCTGATGGGGATCTGGGCCAGCCAGTCTAAAAGCACGGGGTACTCCCCGTACGAAGTAATGACTGGCAGGGTTATGCGGACCCCCACCCATGTAGTAGCCCCGGTGCTCACGGAGGGTCAGCTCAGAGAGGTAAACTGGGACAGGTTCGCCTGAAACTTCTTTGAGCACCTGAAGCAGGTCCATGAGCAGGTGGCTGGGAACATGGGAAGGCAGCATCGGAGCAACCGATTGCTGCTCGAACCCAGAAAGCACCACGAGTGGGAGATAGGAGATCAGGTCATGGTAAGAACCTATGCCCGAGTAGGTAGTTTGGAACCATTGTACATGGGGCCCTACAGCATTGTAGATAAAGCCAGCCCCATGGTATACGCCGTGAAGATGCCCCGGCGTACAAAATGGTTCCATATCAACCAGTGTAAGCTGTTCAGGCCTGAAAGGGGAAAACAGCCAGTTGGGGAAAGGTCTGAGGATAAAGATCCTCAGCCTGCAGCAGGAGCGAGTTCACAGACTGCACAGGCAGGCGCTGTGGCTTGCTTGAAGGGAGGGGCCATCCCGCCCATCGATTGGGACACTCCCCCACTCTTCTGGGATCCAAACGAGGAGGAGGGACCTGAGGGTGAAAACCCCACCCCTAACACAGGTGTAGAGAGGGAGGAACCTGAGGTCGAAAACCCTGCCCTCCCAGCCATGAGACCTTGGGGCGGAGACTCTCAGCTCGCAGCAGCAGGCTGCGAAGATTTACCTGCCCCTAGCCCAGGTTCGGGAGAGGTCAAGCCTGAGGGAGCAGCAGTTCGGGTTAAAGGCCCATCGGCCAAGAAAGCCCCACCCGCCAAGGCCCCTAGAAGGTCCCCACGGACGCCCCAGCCGAGAAAGCCATGGTCACCAGCCCTCCAGTTACCAAGGGCCGCCCCTCGAGTCAGGGAGAGGTCCAAGGACAGAGGTCCTCAGCCAGCAGCCACGGGCTGCGAGGGACCAACAGTGCAGGACCGTGCGGTCACGCCGGGGGTAGCGGCGAGCCGCAGTCCAACCAGGGATTAGCCTGGCCGCCCGGAGACGGGCGGCGGATGTATATAGTTTTAGTTTAAGTTTTGGTTATTGTTATGTTTAGGTATTTAGCTTAAGTTTGGGTGTTTTAGTTTAAGTTAAATAAGGTGATGGGTAGTTTTAAGTAAGTAATCTGCTAAGAGTGTGTATATTTGGGTCGAGGTCGCAGGACCCGACCATGCTTCACCAAGCCAGAGAATCTCTTGGGGACCTGGCTGCATGTTTCTGTATCTTTTTGCAGAAACATAGAAACATAGAAACATAGAAGATAGGAGCAGGAGTAGGCCATTCGGCCCTTCGAGCCTGCTCCGCCATTCAATGAGATCATGGCTGATCATCCAAATTCAGTACCCTGTCCCTGCCTTCTCCCCATATCCCTTGATCCCTTTAGCCTGAAGAAATATATCCAACTCTTTCTTGAATATACTTAATGAACTGGCCTCCACCCCCCTCTGTGGCAGAGAATTCCACAGGTTCACCACTCTCTGGGTGAAGAAACTTTCAGGATGAAGGGGATCGTGATCCTATTTGCCCTGATTGGGATGGGCGTCGGGTGGCGAGGCGACGTACAGGGTTCCCACATCTACGGGTGCTCGGGAGGCAGGGCGCCCATAGCGACCGATGGAAGCGGTGAATGGGATGCGGAGGAGACCGCCGTCTACGTCCATGAGGGATGGTGGCTAGGATGGCTGGGGTCCAATTCGTCTCAGTACTCCAGCCAAACCGGAATCACGTACGGGGAGGCCGACCTCCTGTGCCCCAGGGTACGGGTCGTTACCATGAGGGTCAGTGTCACCGTTGGAAAGCAAATATGTTTAATGTGTAAAGGACACATTCCTCTGGATAGGTGGTGGTGGCTCAGAAAGCTGAGCAAAGATATGAGGAACCCCGAAGTCGAGTGGGAACGGTTGGGGAACAACACCCACCGGACAATTACAGGGACTCGTGGAGGATAGAGTGTGTGTTGGGACAAGTGGTGGGAACCGGACCAAGGGATTTATATCTGTATGTGGGGCTCAGAGAAGGTCTGCCCTGCAGCCATATCCATTGTTTTCCACCGGCAGTGGCAAGACACCAGGGAGGGGATGAGGTGGGATACCAACCTGAAGGTTTGTGCTGTCCCATATACCCCGATCCCAGTCAATGCCACTGAGCTTGTGCCCTGCCCATGGCGCAGGTGGCGAGGTTACACAGGGAAGGTTGCCCCACCACCACCAAGGGACCAGGGAATGGGCTGGTACTAGTACCTACCGATCAGATGCTGTACCAGGGGGTACACTACGCGGTAGCCTCCGTGACTTTAAATCTCACCGAGGTACATTTGCCGGAATGGTGTCCCAGAGAAACAGAGCAGCTATACCAGGCCCTATTAAAGGACTTCTTCAAGAAGTTCTATGAGTTCGATTTCGCCCACGTGGACAAAACCGAACTATACACCACACACCGAGAGTTTTTGGGTAATGCAGGGAGGCAAAGAAGGGGAGTATGGAATGATGTTTTTACTGCGTTTAATACTGGGTCCTCTGTCATCAACAGTTTAGATGACATAGAGCTACAGACCCAGATAAACGGCTTAAAAACACAGTTAAAGAAAATATTACTGGATGAGAACAAGGTAGTGGGCTCGGAGTTGCATGAGGACCAGGCCATGACGGTCCATTTAGAAGAAATCATAGCGGAGTTGGAAAAGCACGCAAAGACGGTAAATGCCCTCATAAGGGAGGACAGAAATGCTTCTGACCAGGCTGCGCAGAATGAGGTGTGCGTGCTATATGGGGCGTGGTTACTGGGCGAGGGCCGCAGTAATCTGGAGGATTTAAAACAGGGTTTAGTCCCCTCCTGGATTAGCAACAAGCACCTCGCAGCCCTCCACCCATGTGAGAATGCATTAAGCCCGTGCCAACTCCGGCTAGCTTCTGAAGCCTACCCATTCCCCGTGGATTGTGGGCGGTCCAACCACACAATCATGGGAGTAGTAGTTAGGATGCCGGTCATGGGTAGGACAGCCTGACCCGCGCTGGTATGCAGGGTGGAGAACATTGGAGTCATTCAAGGGGGTGCACACATTCGTTTCACAGCGGTCCCACCTTACGTCATAAAGTGGGAGCACGCTATGACAGGTACTGACCTCTCAGGGTGCTGGAGCCGGGGAGCACACATAATCCTGTGTCCCCAGCACTTGAATGCCTATTTAAAACTGCAGTGTGGGTTCAGAGCTGCTGGCGCGAAGCCTATAAATTGCACCATGGAGGCAGTGGCACAAGGCCATGTTCCCCTGCAGGTAGCCTATATAGGAGGTGGGACATATTGTGTCACCACCGGCGCGTCCCACTACCAGCATGGACAGCATAACAGTTTTTGTTTTAAACCCGAGGCAGAAGTTCAAGTGGCCCAGGAGCGAATTGTCCCCATTCCTGAACCCTCCACTGTTCACCTCAATGTGAAGGAGAATTTTACGAATTTGCAAAAGTACATAGCGCACTTTGGCTATGAAATTCCCCCTCTCCCTGAACACCTTACCGAAATACTCAAAGCCGTTATAGTTTTGCAGAAACATTTTTACACTCTAGAGCAGAAAACAGTAGAGATAGGGACTAAGATATTGGATATTGTGATTCCACCCTGGTGGGACATTTTCAATAACATAGAGGTCCCTTCGTGGGTCAGACTGGCTTCCCACATTTTCGTTGTTTGCCAGTTAGGGATAGTGTTGTATCTAGTTTGCATTCAATGTAAGGGAAAAGGTCAGTCGTTAGAATTCCGAAACCAGAAGATCTGGAAGGAACATTATGTAAAGGTGGAGGGAGATACGCCTGTTTAAGTCTTTTTCCTTGTATTTTGATTGAAGATTGTTGGGTTTTTTTGTGGTTGTTGTTTTTGGTAAAGGTTTTTCTTTTGTTTTTTTGCGACGCGTTTAATAAAGATGTGTGTGTACCAAGTGGTGCAGGGGTGTTGGATCCCCTTCATGCTTGGATGTGTGTAAACTCTGTAATTTACCTCTGTATGCTTATGTACACTACATTTTCACAGAATGGGAAGTGCATGTGTCGTGGGTATATTAGATAGGTAATTACAGGGGAAGGTTGACTATGGAGGGTCAGAAAAATTTTGCTCACCTTGTAAGAATAATACTTCAAGCAAGTTTTAGTATTACAGGGGGGAGTGTAAGATTCGCAAAATTTCCACATTTTCCCCAAAGGTTACTATTAATAAAAGGGACCCTGCATGGACATTTTAAAAAGGGTACCCAAAGATGGCGTCCGCACCTCATGGCCAAAAGCCTGCAAGATTTAAAAGCTTGGACAATGTGGCACAAGCAGCTTGTGGGGAAATCGAAACCTAAAATGCAGTTTCTGTGAAGAAGGACTTTTGTATTTTGAAAAGCAGACAGCAGGACTTTGAATATGCATTTAGACAAATCGGAGGCAGATCAAAACCAGTTAGGCCTATACTTGAGGCCATCAAGTTGTTTGCATAAATAATCGGGAACAGCTTAAGGAAGCCATTGAGGCTGGACAGGCCGATTAAAATGCATTAATAACAATACAGCTCAGACATCAGGCCAGTAGGTGCAATTACCGGCCATCTAAAAACAGTTAGTTTAGATTGCTACAATTATTTAAACCAGCCCGCCAAGATTGGGACAATGAACTAACCTGATTTGGCATGCAGATAAGGGCCATCTGAAGGAGTATAACTGAAGGCCCTAGGTAGCAATCCCTCTCTTGCTCTCTTGCTCTCCTGCTCCTGCTCCCCGCCCTCGTGGCTGCTGCTCTTTCCCCCTCCCGCGCTTGCCGCCTGGCCACTGCCCGTGCCTTTCCCCATCCCATCAGGAACGCCCGGCATTGCACCAGGCGGACACGGACAAACCAGGCCAGGCGAGGCGGGACGAGACGAGGCGAGGTGGTGAGACAAGACGAATTGGGAAGACGATTGAAGAACGCTTCGAATAATCGGGCCTTCAATCCAGCTGACCTGCGACTATCTTCATGCAAACTCCAACTGCTGCCCGAGGAAGAGGAACCATCATCCCTGCGAGGTAAAGTACCCAAGCAAAGACTTTAACCTTGGGGTACTTGTACCTGGATGACGCCCTTGCAGCGCCCCGAGACCACGTGATGATGGCAGGCCCCAGAGAGCACAAAGAGCAAACCCCAAGCCCCACCGCTGTTTGAACTCAGCAGATTTTGGATTGGTGAGCATGAATTCTGGCCCCTCATAGCTTAATCTAGTTAGGTATAGGGGGTGGAATAAGGATAAGGGGATTGTTAAGATAGTTGTTTTCCCTCGATGTGCCATGTGTTCCCCATTCCCTGTATAAGTATAGTTATTTGTATTTGCCTGTAACTCTATACTAGTAACTTCTCGTAAGACTGTGTTATTTTCTATTTTAATAAAATCTTGGTTTTCTCACATCCAAACCATCTGTCTACTCGAGTCTTTTCTGTATCGCCGCCTATACCTAAGTCCAGTGTCTAGAACCCAGGGGCGTGGGAGTGATTTGAACTGCTCACAAACAGTCAGAGGCATAACTGACTGGGCACACGTGCCAACCACACCACCCCCTACAGACCGAAGGCTGCACTGGTAACACTGAGGGTGGTGTTGGACTTTGTCATCGACGTCTGCCCTTGTTGACAGTAGGCTCCCGAGGTATGGAAAGTGGTCCACGTTGTCCAAGGCCTTGTCATGGATTTTGATAATCGGGGGGCAGTACTGTGTGGTGGGGTCGGGTTGGTAGAGGACCTTTGTCTTATGGATGTTTAGTGTAAGGCTTATGCTCTTGTATGCTTCGGTGAAGGTGTTGACGATGGTTTGGAATTCGACCTCCGAGTGAGCGCAGACGCAAGCATCATCTGCATACTGTAATTCGATGACAGAGGATGGGACGACCTTGGATCTGGACTGGAGGCGACGGAGGTTGAACAGTTTCCCGTTTGTTCTGTAAATTAGCTCCACTACAGCGGGGAGCTTACCGAGGGTGAGATGGAGCATTGCAGCAAGAAAGATCGAGAAGAGCGTTGGTGCAATGACACAGCCTTGCTTGACCCCGGTTCATACGTGAATTTGGTCTGTGGTGGAACCGTTGGTCAAGATTACGGCTTGCATGTCGTCGTGAAGCAGGCGGAGGATGGTGACAAATTTTTGAGGGCAGCCGAATTTGAGGAGGACACTCCATAATCCCTCACGGTTGACAGTGTTGAAGGCCTTTGTGAGATCAAAGAAGGCCATGTACAGCGGTTGGTGCTTTTCCCTGCATTCCTCTTGTAATTGACGCGCGGTGAAGATCATGTCCATTGTGTCCCTTAGTGGGCGGAATCCGCACTGCGACTCTGGGAGGAGCTCTTCGGCCACTGGGAGATGGCGATTGAAGAGGATTCTTGCGATAACTTTCCCTGTGGCAGACAGCAGGGAAACTCCTCTGTAATTACTGCAATTGGACTTGTTACTGTTCTTGAAAATGGTCACAATTGCGATGTCTCTGAGATCCCCTGGCATGCTCTCCTCCAGGTCTATATGTATCACAGCATGCCAGGTATATATGTATTACTGTAATATTAAGCCTAAGCTAAAGTTAACACCAAAAATATATTACATAAAGATAAGGTGAGGTGTGCGTGACTGCCCTTGACATCAAGGCAGCATTTGACCGAGTATGGCATCAAGGAGCGCTAGTTAAATTGAAGTCAATGGGAATCAGGGGGAAAATTCTCCACTGGCTGAGTCATACCTAACACAAAAAAAGATGGTTGTTGGAGGCCAGACATCGCTGCAGGAGTTCCTCAGGGCAATGTCCTAGGCCCAACCATCTTCAGCTGCTTCATCAATGACCTTCCCTCCATCATAAGATCAGAACTGGGGATGTTCGCTGATGATTGCACAGTGTTCAGTTCCATTCGCAACTCCTCAGATAATGAAGCAGTCCGTGCCCGCAAAAGCAAGACCTAGGTGACATTCAGGCTTGGGCTGATAAGTGACAGGTAACATTTGCGCAACACAAGTGCCAGGCAATGACCATCTCCAACAAGTAAGAGTCTAACCACCTCCCCTTGATAGTCAATGGCATTACCATTGCCGAATCCCTCACCACCAACTATCTGGGGCTTACCATTGACCAGAAACTTAACTGGACCAGCCACATAAATACTATGGCTACAAGAGCAGGTCAGAGAATTCTGTGGCGAGTGACTCACCTCCTGACTCCCCAAAGCCTGTCCACCATCTACAAGGCACAAGTCAGGAGTGTGATGGAATATTCTCTACTTGCCTAGGTGAGTGCAGCACCAACAACACTCAAGAAGCTTGACACCATTCAGGACAAAGCAGCCCATTTGTTTGGCACCCCATCCACCACCTTAAACATTCACTCCCTCCACCACTGGTGCATCATGGTTGCTGAATGTACCTTCTACAAGATGCACTGCAGCAACTCGCCAAGGCTTCTTCGACAGCACCACCCAAATCTGCAACCTCTAACACCTAGAAAGATACAAAACACTCTGCCTGTACTTGTCCCATTGTCGTTTTTCTATTTCTAATTAATATGCTCCATTGTAGCTTTTCCCCCTAACTTTAAAGTAATTCATTTACTTCCTTTCACCCATACCTCTTTCGATGTTTAATTTTGAGGCAGGGGCCAGTGGTTTATGATGAAATTGGTTTTCACTGAATGCAAACAAGATTTAATGGCCATTGGTTTCAGTTGAGCAAAAACTTAGATTCTTAAGGTTGACTTGGTCTCAATGCATAGACAACCAGGTCAACTACTGATGTGACAATCATGGCCAAAACAGGAAGTGTTGCTACAGATGAATACACATCTAGATGTGCTTGGATGAGTCAGCTCATCTGCAGTGATTGAAAGGTTAATAGGAAGGGCAGCTCAGAGAAAGTACGTCAATGTAATGGTTATGTTACTGGACTAATAATCCACAGAATGTGAGTTAAAATCCCACCATAGCAGCTTGAGAATTTGAATTCATTTTAAAACAAAATCTGGAAATTGCTAGAATCAGTGAAAGAGTGACCATGAAGATATTGGCCCGTATTTTCCGATCCCTACGGGTGTGTGCGAGGTGTATACACACCCGTAGGGACCTCGCAAGTGCCGGTTTCAGGTATGT
Source organism: Somniosus microcephalus (assembly GCF_052327205.1). Classification (NCBI taxonomy): domain Eukaryota; kingdom Metazoa; phylum Chordata; class Chondrichthyes; order Squaliformes; family Somniosidae; genus Somniosus; species Somniosus microcephalus. Next base: position 90,631,551 of record NC_140992.1, on the reverse strand, counting down.
GAAGTGCATTCGCTGAAAACCGGCACTTCCGATCTGTCAACTTCGCCTGCCCTGGAGAAGGGCCTCTGCGGGGAGAAAGTTCCGCTTTCTGCACAACCTCCACCCGCTGAAAACCTTTTAAAACTCTTACGCCTGGTAAAAGCAGTAAGGCCTGCTCTTACCAGCATAAGAGTTTAAAAAAATAAAAACATATATTTTTTTCACTCATTTCTAATTTAATAATACTTTTAAAAAGGTAAGTTTATTTTTAGTCCCGTAACAAACTTTAATTTTTTTCAAAAAATTAAATTTTTGTTTAAAATATTTAATTTAATGTAATTTTAACTTAATTTTAAAAACATGATTTTTAAAAAATATTTATTTAATGTTTTGAGTGTTTTTGGAGTGATCTCCACTCATACGGGTCTAAGCTGAGAGACTGGTTAAAAGTATGAAGGGGGATTCCCTTCCTTCGTTGGTTCCCCATAGCCCATGTGATCCCAGGGACGCTTGCGAACTGCATGCGCCCCTGAGATACCTGGGCCCTGCGCATTTCGTAGTGGAGAGGCCCAGGAGCGGAAATGTCCGAACCTCCGGAGCTCTCAGGTAAGGGCGTCGATTTTTTCCAGATCGGAGGCGTTCGCACACAGGAAGCCTCCGATCGGAAAATACGGGCCATTGAATTGTCATTAAAAAGCCAACTGGTTCACTCATGTCATTTAGGAAAGAAAACCTGCTAACCTTGCGCGGTCTGGCCTATATGTGAATCTAGCCCTACACCAATGTTGTTGAAGTGGCCTTGCAAACCACTCGGTTGTATCAAGCTGCTACAAATGACTGAAGGTGACCCACCACCACCTACTCAGGGCAACAAGGAATGAACAATATCTACCATATTGAATTCCTTTAGCATTTCAAAGACCTTGATTTAGATTCCACCACCCCCCGCCCCCTCCCCTATACCCCCACTACTCTAAATTCAAGAGAATACAAAGCTTTCTAGAAATTAAAATGGGTGGTATATAACTGGGGTTATAGTCTCTGGCCAGTCAGAAGTATCTGAGATGCTCCAGAGCCCCGTGCGGTTTCGAATCACTCCCCTGTTCTTGGTTCTGACCGCCGGACTTATTCAGTAGCGAGGTAGACAAAACGAGACTCGTGGTTGGGTGCAAAGAAGACCAGTATTTATTGAAATAAAAGAAAATAAATTGAAAATAATCAATACAGCACACCTATGCTTAATACAGCACTTTTACTTAATACAGTACACTTTTGCTTACTACAGCACTCTTTTGCTTAATACAACACTCTTTTACTTAATACAGCACTTTTACCTAGTGCAGCACACTTTTACTTAATACAGTACACTTTTGCTTACTACAGCACTCTTTTGCTTGGTACAACACTCTATTACTTAATAGGGGAGAGGAAACGGACACATCGAGGGAAAATTGACTAAAATTACAATTTTAACAAAATTCCCCTTAATTCCCACCCCTAATACCTATCTAAGTTGCCTTGTAATGGGCCAGAAAATCTATGCTCACCAGTGAAACACCTGCTCCGTGCCCCTGCAGTCTGTATTCTTCACCGCCCCGAAGTAGAGATACCCCAGTATTTAAAAGTAACTGCTGGTATTCCACTTCTGTAGGCAGAGCACGGAGGCGAGGCGGCAGAGAGAGAGCGATGGCTTCCTGAGAGGCTATTTTATACCCATTGGGAGCCATAATCTTCGTGCCCAAATCCGGATGTATCTGGGCTATACAAAAGGGAATCGATCTGTCCCCATTGACTGTGATGGGTTGAATGTATTCCCCATTCATTGACTGGTTTGAATAAAGCTGTCTTAGTTTGAAAAAAACATGTCTGTTTCCTTAAGTGCTGAGTAAACAGCCCTTGGATGTTAGTGTAAACAAATCCATTGTCCTGCGGTCACCGCCCAACCGCAATTGATTGACAGTCTCAAGTACTTAATCCCTTGAGTCAACATTGTAGAGAGTTCGTGTAAACAAACATCCATTGTCCTGCGGTGAAACTTCCTAAACTGCAGTTGATTGACAGTTTAAATACCTCATTACTTCAGAGGCTGTTTTTTTTTCAAATCCTTTATCAGCCATCTTTGATTTTCCTTCCACATACACACAGGCTGTGTTGTGTCTTTTGCCACGAGGCCGGACAGCCATCTTTGATTTTCCTTTTCACATACACACAGGCTGCCTTTTTTCTTCTTCTTCTGCCACGAGGCCTGACAGCCATTTTTTGATGCCCTGGATTTTTAAGGTATATTCTACCCAGGTTTTCTTTAATCAAAAATGTAATCTTCGGGGCTGTAGAAATTTTGGAAATTCTTGCGAAACCTTACAGCTTATACAATCTGTCCCCATTTAACCCTTTAAGCCCTGTTATCTTTCTGGTGAATCTGTGCTGCACCCCATCCAAGGCCAATCTTTCCTGAGGTTCAGTGCCCAAAACTAAATTCAATCTGCCACTGTTTTTCCAACTCACTTAATGGGGGTAATTTTAACCCCCCAAAATAGGTGGATTTGGGTCGGCTGGGAAGCTAAAATTAAAAAAATGTCAAACCCAAACCCAATCCCCCTCGAACCCGCCCACTTCTGGTTTTCACAGAGGTGGGGCAGGGGCAGGCAGCTAACCTGCTCTCCAGGAGGCAGCTCCCTCATTTCAATATTTTAATGAGGCTGCATGCCTAAGATTTTTTTGCCCTGTTTCAGCTTTAACACTAGCCGGCTGGGTTTGCCGGGCCTTGGAAAACCCGGCAGTTGAAGAGAGGTGAGGACTGCTGGATGGAACAGATAATTGCCTTTCCAGCACTGTTTGTGGGCCAGGAGTAGCAGGAGCGCTTTCCGCCCCACCCCTGGCCCAACAAGCTAACTTGTTAACCCTGCGATCTCCTCCACGGTCCCCTTGCGATCTCCTCCATTTATATGAACCTGTTGAATAATTTAAGTCCATTAGCAAGGTGAGAATGCTATTGTGTTCATAGTTACAGTAAAAAGGTTTAAATGCTATAGCAGCATAGAGTACCAAATGAACCACAATTTGCATGTACTAGGTGTATTAAACATTTCAATGTTTAACGCACCTTGATATATGCTGAACATTTTGTAGGTGGATTGTAGGTCATATTTGATCTTGGAGGAAAATAAGCATCTTTACCAGTATTGTATTTGACTCGAGTGTAATTTGTCATGACCTCCTTGTGACTTAAATGCAATAACACTAAAATTAGTATTTCGCCTTGGAAATAAATTGATAAGTGAAGCTACAGTTTCACTGCAGCTTTGTGGGATGCATAGAATTTAGCAATTTTTGTGACTGCAGTGCACACTTGATGGGCTAATAGAAACATAGAAGATAGGAGCAGGAGTTGGCCATTCGGCCCCTCGAGACCGCTCCGCCATTTAATGAGATCATGGCTGATCATCCAAATTCAGTACCCTGTCCCTGCTTTCTCCCCATATCCCTTGATCCCTTTAGCCTTAAGAAATATATCTAACTCCTTCTTGAATTATATTTAATGAATTGGCCTCTACTGCCTTCTGTAGTAGAGAATTCCACAGGTTCACCACTCTCTGGGTGAAGAAATTCCTCCTCATCTCAGTCCTAAATGGCCTACCCCTTATCCTTAGACTGTGACCCCTGGTTCTGGACTACCCCACCATCGGGAACATCCTCCCTGCATCTAGTCTGTCTAGTCCTGTAAGAATTTTATAAGTTTCAATGAGATCTGATTGTTACTGTCAGTATTAACTTCACACTTTGATTAACTTATATTTTTTAAGTATTTCTTTGAAGATGTAAAATCTGGAAAACCTTGAAGTGTCACCAGATACTGAGTGGAAAAGAAAAGAGCGTGAAACTCAACTGGGAGGCAAATTTTTTTTTAGGGAGGAGGGTTGCTGAGGAAAGAAGGTGAAGCACAATTTTGCTATCCATGTCTTGAATTCTGGTCAGAAGTCTGGCCCTGGATTAATGGAAATGATCATTTTTAGATCATGTACCTTCTATTTATGAGTAAAGCAGCGACTCCGACTATTATTCAAAGTTAAAAAAATATATTAAGGAGATGGCTCAGTCTGAAAATATAATGCTTAGTGTGGAACTGAGCCATTGGAACCAGAAAGGGGGCCTGGGTTTTATCCCAGGCCCATGCTAAGTTAATTGATCTTGGCTGGAACAGCAATGGCTGAGGCGGTGGGGTTGGGATCTACAATTGACTTCCACATCCTTAGGTTAGAAAACATGAAAAATTGGCCAGGTATTCCTCTCCTAATCATTCATTATCCAGTGACTGCTGTTGGAAAGTGCCTGTTAGTAGATGCTGGATGAGAACAGAATGGACAAGACTATGACATTCTTCCCTGTGGTCAAGAAGCCTGCTGAAGGCCACTGAGGAGTGCAGCTGTGAAGGATGGTGACGAGAGCAAGTAGAAGTGGTGGTGAGCACCCATGGAACTGTATGCCAATGGGAGTCAGCATTTTCTGGGGAGAAGTGGGGGGGAATTACATTGGTAGCAAGAACTGTACACAAAATTATGCTTGATTTAATACTATCATAAAAGAGTCAGCACAGAAATGACATGAGTCATTTATTGGGATTTGTTAGATATTAATGGATTCAATAATAGTACGTCAGGTTTTAACCCACCGATTTTTGTTTTTCCCCCACAAGCTGAAGTTGTGTTCCAGTATTGGGAGAGTCACACTGGCTGCTTGCAGTGCTCTCCAATCAGGGAAGCAGAGCTCCACTTAACCATATTTTAAGCGCATGTGTATAAATCTGATAAATTGCCTTTAACTGTTGAGCCTGGTTTAAGTACTTAGTAGTTCCTAGAAACCGTGTGAAATTGAAGTGCTCTAGGTTCCATCAACGCCAACTTTAGGTGTAACTCAAATCCCTGAAGTAAACATTCTATGCTCATTTTAAAAAAGGAGAAATTTTAGTTTATCATCTGTTTGATTTAAATTGGCTTGGAGTTTGCGGTCGGGATGACAGCAAACTGGCAGCATTCGCTCTCATTCCGACTTGGAAACTGACCGCAACTTCTGGATTTGGCACATGGCAAATGTGTCAATGACAGTTCTGAAACTGGCTGCGCTGTGCCCCCGGCCCCCACCCCCCACAGAGCCGGCAATCAGTGAAATCTCGTAAATCACTGAAACTGACAAACATCGGCTCTTCCGCAGTAATTATGCTGTTAAGTTCCCCACTAAAAGTTAACCCCAAAGCGATTAGGTGTAACTGGGGTTTTAACAGCATATTAACTGCTAAACAAAGGGTAAGCACCTGGAAAACTGATTTAAAATTTGTGCAGTGTGAAATTTGTCCATTTTAATAAAAAATAAAACTTGTAAGAAACTTTTTAAAAAGATGTTTTAACATTTTTAAAAAAAAGTTTGTCCATCTTTGTTTTTGGTTTGCCTTTCCCCATGTGAGAGCTCCAATCTTTCTTTCGCTCTCGTCGTCCAGCTGGGTGGGACTGCACTCACCTGGTTCCATTCTGATCTATCTAATCGTAGCCAGAGAATCACCTGCAATAGCTTCTCTTCCCGCTCCCGGATCCTTACCTCTGGTGTCCCCCAAGGATCTATCCTTGGCCCATTTCTATTTCTCATCTACATGTTGCCTCTTGGCGACATCATCCGAAAACACAGCGTCAGTTTCCACATGTACGCTGACAACACCCAGCTCTACCTCAGTACCTCTTCTCTTGATCCCTCCACGGTCTCTAAATTGTCAGACTGCTTGTCCGACATACAGTTCTGGATGAGCCACTGACTCCATCCCTCTCCCTAACATCTGTCTGAGGCTGAACCACACTGTTCGCAACCTTGGTGTCATATTTGACCCTGAAATGAGCTTCCGACCACATATCCATGGCATAACAAAGACCGCCTATTTCCACCTCCATAACATCGCCCGTCTCCACCCTTGCCTCAGCTCATCTGCTGCTGAAACCTTCATCCATGCCTTTGTTACCTCTAGACTTGACTATTCCAACGCACTCCTGGCTGGCCTCCCACATTCTACCCTATGTAAGCTTGAGGTGATCCAAAACTCGGCTGCCCGTGTCCTAACTCGCATCAAGTCCCGTTCGCCCATCATCCCTGTTCTCGTTGACCTACATTGGCTCCTGGTTAAGCAGCACCTCGATTTCAAAATTCTCATCCTTGTTTTCAAATCTCTCCATGATCTCGCCTCTCCCTATCTCTGTAATCTCCTTCAGCCCCATAACACCCCCCCGCCCCCGAGATATCTGTGCTCTGATTGAGGTGTACAAAATTATGAGGGGCATAGATAGGGTAGATAGAAAGGAACTTTTCCCCTTAGTAGAGGGGTCAATAACCAGGGGCATAGTTTCAAGGTAATGGGACAGGTGGTTTAGAGGGGATTTGAGGAAAAACTTTTTCACCCAGAGGGTGGTTGGAATCTGGAACTCACTGCCTGAAAGGGTGATAGAGGCAGGAACCCTCACAACATTCAAGAAGCATTTAGATGAGCACTTGAAATGCCATAGCATACAAGGCTATGGACCAAGTGCTGGAAAATGGGATTAGAATAGACAGGGCTTGATGGCTGATGTGGACATGATGGGCCGAAGGGCCTCTTTCTGTGCTGTATAACTCTATGACTATGACACCTGCCCTAATTTATCCTTATGTGGCTCGGTGTCAAATTTTTTGTCTTAAAGAACTCCTGTGCAGCGCCTTGAGATGTTTTACTACGTTAAAGGCGCTATATAAATATGTTGTTGTTGCTGTCTATCTATTTAAAAAAGTTAGAATTTTAAGGGCTTACTCGCTTCCTTGTTCAGTGTCTGAGAAATCTGCCTTTTGATTGGCTGCTTAGACAGCCTGTTGACGTCCCAGCATTTCAAACAAGTGGATCCACATTAAGTTCCGTTGAATTGAATTCAAGGTCAGAAAACCCGACGTTCTCGACACAGGGATTGCGAGATCCTTGTGCAGAGCGTACTTCAGGGCCAACAGCGAATGCCTTCGCTTCGCTGCTCACCGCAAATTCCAGGCCAATATAATGCTTTATGAGAAAAAGAACGTGCATTTCTATAGCGCCTTTCATGACTTCAGGAAGTCCCAAAGCACTTCACAGCTAATGAAGTACTCTTGAAGTGTAGACACCGTTATAAGGTCCTACAAACAGCCATGAGGTAATGATAATATAATCCAATTTTGATGGTGTTGGCTGAGGGACAAATGTTGTCCAGGACATTGAGAGAACTCCCCTGCTCCTCTTCAAATACTGTCATTGGGATCTTTTACATCCACCTGAGAGGGCAAATGGAGAGGGTTTTTTTCTGTTGGCTATTTTGGGCAGGAGTTTCCGCTAGGTTGCGCTGGTTTTTTCGGCACAATTTGCCCGAAAGCGGCCAAACTAATGCAAAAGATTGCGGAATTTTAAGCGCAAATTACATACAGCGCAAATCGAATTTCCACGATCTATTGCGTTAGTTTAAAAATACCGCACTAGAAGCCAGCCCACCAACAAAACTGGCTGTGCCCCCAGATCGAATTAATGACCATTGCGGGTTTCTGCTAATTGCGCCCGTTTGTGGGCCTTCGAGGGGGCTCTTAAAATTAAGCCGTTTATTTTTTAGGCGCAAGGACATTAATAGGCACGTTTTAAAAGTTTTTGAATATAATTTTTTATAATTTACCAAGAAATTGACTACTGTACACCTATATAACTAGCAAATGGTTCTATATAGTTTTTAAAGTTATTTTCAATTATTTAAAATTGGGTTACTCATAGGTGGTGGAATAGGCGTTGATTTAAAATGCTTATTTTTTTGTGATAAACCCATTTTCAGCTGTATTAATTGAACTGCACCAATTTACCACTCTTTTAAATATATCAAAGAATATTTTTAAAGCAAAAATTTTTCATGGCAGTTTTACGTTCGGCAATATGCAAATGAGTTTGAGCGGACACTTGAGAAAAATAAAATCTCAAAACTAGCGCAATTTGCACCCGGATCGCCGATTGGGCCCAAAGCGGGATCTCTGCCCCTTGTGTATTCTAAATTTTGTTTGAACAATTAATTTTTTTAGCGAAGGAGGAGAACGCTCAAATCTGGCTCAGCCTCCACCTAATCCACCTCTGAGTACCATCCGATATCGGAAGTGTACTTCGAAGGCTTATCAAATCGTCTGAAATGCAGATGTAAGAGAGATCATCAAAATAGTAGCCTCATGATAGGCAGATGAATTGATATGTTTTAAAAATGTGGGGGTTGGAAACACACTGCAATATTATTAACAGCACAATCACAAGACAATGAAACCTTGGCAATGCTACAACCTGAGACTGGTAGTATAACTGGCCTCTTAACTTAACAGTGATCTAATTCTGTCTATATTGTTCAATCCTATGGTGTTTTACTCCGTGTAATAGGATTACTGTATACTGTTTAAAAAGGGGTATTTTTTGTCCTTGAACTTGAACTCTGTAATATTCATAGTTAAAGAAAATTTGAAATTGTTCAATGTTTGTTAACTTGTAGCCAGTAAGAAGTCAAAGCATGGAAAGTGCTACATAATGCTATTCCTTTGAGTTTTCACAGACTTAACCTTGTGGAATGCAATGGAAATTTAAGATTCTGTGTTTTGAATTTGACGTCATTTTGATTTGGTGGCTAAGTGTTTGTGTTATTTTGCTAATCCGCAAAAATTTATAATAATAACATGGCAGTGGGGTGCTGTTAAATCGTAATCCTTTAAATAATGGTTTCTTTTGGCTGCAAATGGTAGAGAGCATATTGCAAACCAGCATTTATTTCCTTGCATAGATACTTACTGCTCACACACTCACTGAGTTAGATTAAAAGCCGTTAAATAATTTACTATATAACTGGCAATTACAAATTGCTTGCCAAGCTAAGAATGCTATAAAAGGTGATTACAGGCAGTTTTCTCCCAAAACAAGTTTTATCAATGAATGGATGTTTCTTAATTTCTATGGTGCTAAGGTTTGACTTGTATAGTTTTCAGTTGGGATGTGATCAAATAGAAAGTTCTGTTCCTACAGTTCAAAATGAATTGGCATGATAACCTGATTGAATAATTACCCAGCACTGTAGTATGAAACAAGAAGCCATGGACTATTTCCAAACTATTCTTAAGGGGCAAGAAGATATTTGTGCCATTTTAGGTTTTCTTTTAATACGAGTGGATCTCCCACGGCATAGTTCATGGTAAGTTGAAGAATACCCACCCTCTACCCTCAGGCGAGTGTACTTACCAGCCAATTGCCACTCAGTTCCCGCCTGCTGCCATTTTAACTGCGGGCACTTTCCAGGCGGCAGAAGATCCCACTACAGGCAACTGGAGCCTCATGAATGGCTTGCAAATCAAGGTCGTATGATACAACTAGGATCCTAACTTGATCTTAATCCCCCCAAAATGGAGGTCCTGCCCATTGCCCAGCCCGCAAGGTGAAACCTAATGGGGTTACTTCCAGAGGCAGCAGACTGCACGATTTAAAGAGGTCAGGTGCTGCAGGCATTCAGATCAGTGGCATCTGTGTGTTACTGAGCTTGTTGGAGTTGGAGTGATTTGAAACTTTCAATATTATTTATTTGTTACACTTTCTTTTGGCTACTCACCCTCAATAAGGAGTGAAAGCTTATGATGGGTAAAACTTTTGCTGTAAGATACTGGGTGGAGGATGAAGCAGAGCAGTAGCACCAACAGCAGCAGAGACATCAACATGATACGTCATAGAATCATAGAGCACAAATGGAGGCCATTTGGCCCATTGTGTCTGTGCCAGCTCTTTGAAAGAGCTATCCAATTAGTTCCACTCCCCATAGTACTGCATCATTTTCCCTTTTCAATTATATATCCAATTCCCTGATGGCTGTTTTAAATTTACTTTTCACTAATTTCTATTGATGTCCGCTGGGTGTAATTGGGTGTGTGGTAATCTATTACTACCATTAAATTAGATGTGGGAAATCAGTCTAATATCAATGACTGCGGGAGTAGCTGCACTTGGACCTCTGAGAAGACTGCAGGTGAGGGGACTTGCTCACCGAAGGCCTTACCCACCCAACAGTGTCTATTGGCCAAGAGTGACCTTTCTATATATGTCACAGGAATAGTGCCTGAGGAGGCTCCACTTCTCTACATAGGCTGTTTGAGACCTATGCAACCTCCTGCAAGCAGACCTGCACCGGGGGTCATGCCATTGCTAGTGGCTATCAAGTTAGCACTCTCACCTCTGAGTCAGAAGATTGTGGGTTCAAATCCCATTTCAGATACTTGGACACATGGGGGGAAAAATTCGATTGCTTTGCGCCTCCCATTAGCACCCTAAGAGGGCGCTAATGGGGCGCAAAGCAACTAGCACCCAGGCAGCGCCGCCAACGCCTCCCGCAAAATTCAGCAGGAGGTTAGTGGCGGCACTAACCATTAGCGCCCTGCGGCGCTGCGCAGCCGGCGATGACGTCATTGTCATATGCAGCGCCCCGCTCGCGCCCTGGCCGCAATCTTCAGTAGTGCCCACTGACTTACCGACTTTTCCGACGGGATCAAGGGGACATACCTGTGGCTGGGGCGGCGCTATTTAAAGGCGAGGTGCCGGCGGCCATTTTTGTTGCTGGCCGCCTGCCAGCACCTGCCTCCGCTCCCGTCCCCGGCCTCCTTACCCGCACCCCCCCCCCGCGGAGTGCCGGCTGCGCTCCATGAGCCTGGCACTTCTCTTGAGTGCCGGGCTCTCTTGCTGGCACTCTGATCCCTGGTGGCCCAGCTGGGCCCCGGGTCACGCTGCACAAGGCCCCTCCCCTTTAAGAAGGGGAGGAAAGCCTGCAATACCACGGTGCCCCAGGAGAGAGGCGGGGCGCTACTAGTAGTACCCCACTTCCCTCTTGGGGTGCTACCACTCAATTTCGGTCGCGGGGGTGCTCATTTTTCTGGAGCGCTACTTTTAGCACCCCGGCGAAGTTAGCGCCCCGAAGGGGGCGCGACTCCATTTTTCGCCCATAATGTAGACTGACACTTCAGTGCAGTGCTGTTGGAGGTGCTGGCTTTCCGATAAGATGTTAAACCAACATCCCATCTGCCCTCTCGGATGGATATAAAAGATCCAAAGGCACTATTTGAAGAAGAGCAGGGGAGATCTCCCCGGTACCCTGGCCAATATTTATTCCTCAGCCAACTTCAATAAAACAGATTATCTGATCATTATCTCAATTCTGTTAGGACCTTGCTGTGTACAAATTGATTGTTGTGTTTTCCTACATTACAACAGTGACTACACTTCAAAAGTACTTCATTGGCTGTAAAGCGCTTTGGGATGTCCTGAGGTTGTGAAAGGAGTTATATAAATGCAAGTTATTATTCTTACTGGGGCATTATAGCTGAGCTTAATCCTATCCTTGCACCCTGTACATACATGCTCACTTTTTAGTAATGGTCACTAAATAACAGTGGACACTTTGAGTGTTCTCCCTCCCTAGCCAAAAGGCACTCTGGCCAATTGTAGTGCTCCCACGACTGCGCTGGCTCAGATTAGTGAACGCAGAATAGATGTCGGATTGACTCCAAGACCATCATGATTTTTATGACTCAGTTGAGCACAAGACAGTTTATATACCAACTGAGTTAGCAAGGTCCCAACTGGACACACACATCCCTGGGAAATGATATAGCGGGAAGCATATCCTCAGCCAGATAAATGGCCATAAATCAACAGATAGCTACTGAAATTACAACTGATCCTACATTACAACAGTGTCTACACTACAAAAATACTTCATTGACTGTAAAGCACTTTGGGACATCCTGAGGTCATGAAAGGCACTATATAAATGCAAGTCTTTCTTTAGATAAAGGGCGCTATTTAATGATTTTACTCCAGCTGTCAGTTATATTTCTCTTGTATATTTTTCTAAATGTGCTATGCTGATTTGTGCTTTGGAGTGTTACACCAGTCTTGTGAAATCAGTCATACTGCAGGCAGTGCAACAAAAAAAACCACACTGGAACTGTCAACTGGAGACGTGTTTTAGGATGACATTTTGGGATACAGTATATGAGTAATTTGAGACATGACCTGTGGTAAGTGTAGCACGCTTGGGAGGAAAAAGATGACTTTGGACCTATGGCTCCCAAAGCTTTCCTCCACTGGGAGTTTCCTTGTGCTATTTCTGGGTCTGTTATAGACTCATTGATAAAGATGAATTGCTATGATAGTTACCATCTCCATTATCATATCATACGACTACCAGAATGGTAGAAGGCGAACTAGATGAACCCTTGGTCATTTTTCATCTAGCAATTCCTATGTTCCTATGACACTTGGGTGATTACACTTTAATTTGTGGCTTTTGTACTAAAAGTCAAATACAACAATTTAGTAGCCAGTTCTACCAAGTCTCTCGCATTCTGCAGGAATCTCTCGAGTGAGACTATGATCTTATGCCTGTGTCATTGTACAGCAAGAGAAAGCAGAAGAATGCCATGGGGATGAGGCGGTCCTGGAATTAATATAATTAAAACAATAGGGTCTGGAAAGAAAAAGAGAAAAATATAGGGAAAGAGAGGGAGGGAAAAAAAGGACAGAAAATAAGAGGATCAGAAAAAGGAAAGAAAAGGATAAAAAAAGAGATAAATGGTGCAATTATACCATACTGAAGGATGCAGTGTTCGTTCCAATTTCACAGTGCTACTTGCATTGTTGTGAAGCTGGGGAAAGACTGGGCTCCAAGCATCATACTTAAACGCATCGAGGTACTGTTGCTCACTGGCATCCTGCCACTAATATGATGAGAATTAGCTGACAAGATAGTCAATTAAAAATCTAAATGGTGGTACAGCAGGCCATTAGCATTTGTTCTAACTTCTAAAAGCTTGCATTTTGCTGGGGCTCTGCATTTATATTACAGTTAATGTACATGCTTTCTGGGTGTGGGGCCACCTCGTACAGGCATTTTTTGATAGGTGACACTGAGTACTTCTTTCTGCACTTACAAGGAGATGTAACTTAGTCACTGTAGTGATAACTGAAGAAAATCAGTGGCTCCGAGTAGCCGTGTCAGCAGAATTCAAAAAGTCAATTTACGTTAAAGCACAAACAAGCAGTCCCAACACCTCATGATAGTTGCAGTCGGACATTTTTAACCATTCTTATTTTTGGTGTGAAGCCTTGCCTTAGATGACTGGTTGTTTGACTTGTAATTGAAAGAAAGAACCTTACCCCTAGGGTTTGCCCAATGTCAAGAAGGCTGGTAATAGTGCAGCCAGTTAGATTTGAGGAGAGACAGAAATAGTACCACGTCCCTAATTTCTTTCCTCCTTCTTTCCCCCTTTCAACTACCCCCTGCCCCCCACCCCCTCCCACTCCCAAATTTCTGCCAACACTTTTCCCACAGTGGAAAGAAAGTGGAACTGAACTATTGGTAGAACCCACTGGGATTAAATTTCACATTACAAGCTTCACTCTCTGAGAAAGTCCGGAGCTGCCAGTCCTGTAAAAGCAATTCTCAAGCTGTTAGGCCTTTTCTTTTGAGCACCAGATCTAGATTTAGGAGTGGGGGAGAGCAGACTCAACAAACCAGAAGAGAGAGACAGACAGATTGGTATGGACAGATTAGGGAAGATAGAGAGCCAGACCACGAGAAGAAAAAGAAAGGTCAGGCAGAGAGACTAAATAAAATGGAGATAGAAGAAAAATCAGAGGAAGACTAGAATGACTGGTCAATAGTGCTTTTAAAGCAAGAGGTTGGTCACCTTAATAACAAAATACACTACATATATTTAACTGTGGGTAATTTCAATTTTTAATTGATGAGGTACAACAGTCCACTATAATATAACTTGTGAAAATTCTCCTCAATTTGTAGCTCCAGCTAATTCATTACCCAAGCTGATTTTTAATATATTGCAGAGTAATTTGATCCACGCTAAATAATGCAATATACATAACAGTGGGTGATCTTACCAGTGATCCAAAATAGGCAAAACAACCTTGTAGCCCTGTATAGCAGCTTTACCTACACTTAGAAGCATGTGTAAAGTCTATCCTCATTTGGACTTGTGTCACGAATTACATGACACAACCATTTATACCATAGGTGGACCATCATTTCCATGGGCCTCTCGGCATTAAAATCCAATGAACTGAAATTTTTAAGCATTTACACATGTTGGAGTAAATTTTCAACTTGCCGCCAAAGCCAAAAACTGGATATAAAAATTGGGATGATTTCTATAACGGGCGGCCAATCTGCAGCTCCAGTTTTATGCCCAGGCAGCAAGTTGAAAACTTTCCCCGTTGTATGTAATGGAGATGGCAAGGTTTTCCAAGAGTACTTTGTAAGTTTTTGTGGAATGGCTAGATTTTGTGAAACAGCCCAGCCAAGGAGATTTGTTGTGTCCAAGTTTCATTTGGCATTTTACACATTTTATATCAATTTAGTTTATCAGACTTGTTCTGAGTGGGAACAACTTATACTGGGGAACATCTATGTTTAAATATCATGCCATAAATATTGAGCAGTTTCTGCTTTATGCAAACAGTTTTTCTTGGGAAAACCCCATGTTACGGTAATAACTGATGGTGGAACCATGCAAGAAGGCAGTATCCAGGAGCAGTAAGGTAAATATCTATGCTCACAGCAGGGCTCTGTGCACACAGCGAATGCAATTTTATAACCCCATCTCTGACCCACTCTCCCTTTGAGCACTGCATCCTTGCTGAGAGCGTGGAATTGCAGAATTTACCACATGGTGTGGTATTTCGTTCATCTTATTCAGGGGCTGGATCTGGGAATTATTGGAAGCAGTTATCAGTGAGTGTCTGCACCAATCTTCCTGGCAGCACCTGGGCTTCCTCCAATACTCCTTATCTTTTGTACTTGCTGTGCCATGGACCTTCTCTTCATCCTCCTGCATCCTTAGACCTCTTTAAATTATAAAGCCATGCAGCATCTAGCAGACTGTGATTATTTTGGACGCCTTTCCTGGACAATAGAGAAACACCTAAGCATTCCAAACACTCTTTTTGCTTTAGCATCCCAATGGTGGGCTCCACAGTAATTCTGGTTGAGGCTGTGCTTCATTGCTGTATTTACATTGTGCTGTCATTCAGGAATGTTTCAGTGGATCATCAGCCATGGCTGCAGAGGACAGCCTTGGTCTCTCACCAGCCATTGACTATCAACTAATGCAAGCACTGCTACATTATGGGCGTATCCTCGATAATGGGCAGTTTCTTGCATTATGGTGTTTCTATGGTCAGCCACCAATTTAATGTTCTGACGAAAGGTCATCGACCTGAAACGTTAACTTTGTTTCTCTCTCCACAGATGCTGCCTGACCTCCTGAGTATTTCCAGCATTTTCTGCTTTTATTCCGGTTTAATGTTAATTGGAATGGAAGTCATTTCTCTTTATGTGGGACAATTAGTGAAGAGCACTAATGACAACGTGGACACCATCTATTATGCCCTGCATTTTGGTAACCCTGCCACACAGGGTTGTCTGTCCAGCTGATATCCCCTTTCCATTGGGAAATTGATGAAGAATGTTGGCCCTTGCTCATCTAACATCCATCACTTGCTTAGAATCATAGAATCGTTACAGCCATTTGGCCTGTCGAGCCCGTGCCGGCTCTCTGCAAGAGCAATTCAGCTAGTCCCACTACCTGCCCTTTCCCTGTAGCCCTGTAATTTGTTTTCCTTCAGGTACTTATCCAATTCCCTTTTGAAAGCCACTATTGAATCTGCCTTCACCACCCTTTCAGGCAGTGCATTCCAGATCATAACCAGTCGTTGCGTAAAAAAGTTTTTCCTCATGTCACCTTTGGTTCTTCTGCCAATCACCTTAAATCTGTGTCCTCTGGTTCTTGACCCTTCCGCCAATGGGAACAGTTTCTCTCTATCTACTCTATCCAGACCCCTCATGATTTTGAATACCTCTATCAAATCTCCGCTCAATCTTCTCTGCTCTAAGGAGAACAACCCCAGCTTCTCCAGTCTATCCACATAAGTGTAATTCCTCATCCCTGGAACCATTCTTGTAAATGTTTTCTGCACCCTCTCAAAAGCCTTCACATCCTTCCTGAAGTGCAGTGCCCAGAATTGGACACAATACTGCAGTTGTAGCCAACCAGTGTTTTATAAAGGTTCATCATAACTTCCTTGCTTTTGTACTCTACACCTCGATTTATGAAGCCCAGGATCCCGTATGCATTTTTAACCGCTTTCTCAACCTGCCCTGCCATCTTCAACGATTTGTGCACACATACCCCCAGGTCTCTCTGTTCCTGCACCCCCTTTAGAATTGTACCCTTTAGTTTATATTTCCTCTCCTCGTTCTTTCTACCAAAATGTATCACTTTGTTGGAGTCGACAGAAATCAACAGGCTGAGACTTTTCTTTACTCAAAAACAAAACGTGTCTTACTTTAATCAACTTCCACGAGGTCTGAAGGCTCAGCCCCGTGCAGGGGCTATGACGTCATCATGCAACCGACGTCATGACGTCATCACGTTCCCGACGCTCTTAAAAGGACCCTGCACCAATAACCCAACCCAGCATGTACATATCACAACATTGCTATACAAGGTGAATTATGTTTAGGTACATATAACAGCATTGGCTATACATTGTGTGATTGTCCCTACGTGGTCTCCGCCACATACATCCCCCCAGAATTCACTAGTACTGGCAATGTCATTCGCTGGGGGGGCCGGATCATATGGTTGGAACGGCTCCTCAATACCGGGGGGGTTCGTCGGAGGGACCTCGGGCGCTCCGTGGTGGATTGAGGGTGTGGAAACCGGAGGTCGGCCCTGTCTCGGGGGCTGTGCCAACTCAACGGGTCGGTCCAGATCGAGGTGGGCCGGCTTAAGACGGTCCACAGAAATGCAGTCCGGTTTACCGCCGACATCCACGACGAAGGTCTTGTCCCCGGTTTCCAGGATGTGGTATGGTCCATCGTAGGGTGGCTGAAGGGGTCCCCGGTGGGCATCGTGGCAGATGAAAACTTACCCCGCCGCACGAAGGTCGAGCGGAACGTGGGACTGCGGGAGGCCGTGCTGCGACGTGGGCACCAGAGTGAAAACCTTGGCATTGTCCAGAAGGTCGGACCGCTGACGGGCTGTGGACCAAGGCTCCGTTGCGTTGGGGACAAAATCCCCGGGAACCCGCAGCGGCTGTCCGTAGACGAGCTTGGCGGACGAGGATTGGAGGTCCTCCTTGGGAGCGGTCCTGAGCATGACCCACGGGAGTCTGTCGATCCAGCCGTCGTCCCGGAGGCTGGCTCGGAGCGCGGCCTTCATGGAGCGATTAAACCGTTCGCACAGCCCGTTAGCCTGAGGGTGGTAAGCTGTGGTGCGGTGGAGTTTCAACCCGAGGCCTCGGGCGACAGCGTTCCAGATCTCTGACGTGAACTGGGGCCCCCGGCCGGAGGAAATGTCAGATGGGGCGCCGAACCGGGCGACCCAAGTGCTGATGAACGCCCGAGCCACATCGGCGGCCATCGGTGAAGACAGCGGGACGGCTTCCGGCCATCGGGTGGTTCTGTAGACCATTGTGAGGAGGTGGGTGAACCCGCGGGAGGGCGGCAGGAGCCCCACCAGGTCCACGTTAACGTGGTCGAACCGCCTCTCGGGCACCGCGAAAGGCGCCAACGGGGTCTTAGTATGGCGATGTACTTTCGAGCGTTGGCATACCATGCAGGTGCTGGCCCAGTCGCGAACGTCTTTCCTGAGCCCGTGCCAGACGAACTGGCCGCCACCAGCTTCTGTGACGGCTTCCTGCCCGGGTAGGAAAGATTATGGATGGTGTCGAATACTTGCCTTCAGGCACGACAGGACGTGGCTGCCCAACGGAGACGTCACACAGGAGTGTGGTGCCAGCAGCGTCGAACGCGACGTCTGCTACTTGAAGGCCCGTGACCACCGTCCTGTAGGCCTGGACGTCCGGGTCGGAGGCCTGGTCGGCCGCCATGCGGGTGTAGTCGATGCCGAGGTGCACGGCGCTGGCGACGGCTCAGGAGAGACAGTTGGCGATGGGGTTGTCTTTCCCAGCCACATGCTGGATGTCCATTGTAAACTCTGAAATGAAGGCCAACTGGCGTTGCTGACGGGCCGACCACGGCTCGGAGGCTTTGGCCATGGCGAAGGTCAATGGCTTGTGGTCCACGAACGCCGTGAACGGGCGGGCCTCCAGCAGGAAAAGGAAGTGTCAGACGGCGAGGTAGAGGCCGAGAAGCTCGCGATCAAAGGTGCTGTACTTCCGCTAGTTGGGGCAGAGCTGCCGGCTGAAGAAGGCGAGCGGCTGCCAGGCGCCGTTGACCCACTGTTCATGGACGGCGCCGACCGCATAGTCTGAGGCGTCGGTGGTGAGAGTGATCGGCGCATCGGGCAACGGATGCGCCAGCATGGTCGCGTTAGCCAGGGCCCTTTTCGTGTCTGTGAAAGAATTGGCCATCTCATCAGACCAGTTGACGGCGAGTTTGTCAGGCTTGCCTTTGAGGGCCTCGTAAAGGGGCCGCATAAGCTGGGCTGCTCGGGGGATGAAACGATGGTAAAAGTTCACCATGCCCAAAAACTCCTGCAGGGCCTTCACGGTGAGGGGTCGCGGGAAGTCCATCACGGCCTCCACTTTCGATGGGAGTGGCACCGCCCCGTCCTTCGTGATGCGGTGCCCGAGAAAGTCGATTGAGGACAGCCCGACCTGACACTTGGCCGGGTTGACGATTAGGCCGTGTTGGCTGAGTCGTTCGAAAAGAGTCCAGAGGTGGGACACATGCTCCGTCCTGGAGGCGCTGGCGATGAGGATGTCGTCCAGGTATACGAACAGGAACATCAGGTCCCGTAACACGGTGTCCATTAGGCGTTGGAAAGCCTGTGCGGCATTTTTGAGGCCGAATGGCATGCGGAGAAATTCGAACAGCCCGAACGGGGTGATCACCGCGGTTTTCGGGACGTCCTGCAACCGGACGGGGACTTGGTGATAACCCCGGACGAGGTCCACTTTCGAGAATACCACTTTCCCGGCCAGGCGGGCGGAAAAGTCCTGGATGTGTGGAATCGGACAGCGGTCGGGGGTCATCGCGTCGTTGAGGCGCCGGTAGTCTCTGCACGGGCGCCACCCGCCGCCTGGTTTTGGGGCGATGTGGAGGGGCGAAGCCCACGGACTATTCGACTGGCGGATGATGCCGAGGAGCTCCATCGTGTCGAACTCGACTTTGGCGATAGCGAGCTTCCCCGGGTCGAGGCGCCGAGCGCGGGCGTAGATGGGTGGACCGGTGGTCAAAATGTGGTGTTCTACCCCGTGTTTAGTGGCGGCGGACGAGAACGTGGGTTTTGTAAGGTCCGGGAACTGGGCGAGGGGGCAGAAAAACTCGTTGGAGGCCGAGAGTGCGCTGGACAACTGTGTCGTGCTGGACCCGCTGAGGGAACACGGGAGCGAGGTGAAGGTTTCCGCATTGATGAGTCGTCGGTTCTTGATGTCCACCAAAAGGCCATTGGCGCAGAGGAAGTCAGCGCCGAGAAAGGGGGTGGACACTTTTGCTGTGACAAAGTCCCAGGTGAACCGTTGCCCGCCAAAACAAAGCGCCACATTCCGCTTCATGAAGGTGCAGATGGAACTGCTGTTGGCGGCTTCGAGGACGGGGCCGTGGTTCCCCCCTTGAATGTCTATGGTTGACGGGGGCAGGACGCTCACCTGGGCGCCCGTGTTGCAAAGGAAACGACGTCCGGAGTCGGTGTCTGTAATAAACAACAAACTGCCTGAACGGCCGACAGCCATAGCAGCCGACGAGTGGTCTTTAGTTTGCTTCGACGTGGGAAAACTGCACGGGGGCCGGCACTTCCTGGCTTTGGGGCCGAACTGCGCATGGTAAAAGCAGAGGCTTGAGGGTTGCCGCCGTTGGGCTGTATCAGTGGGGGCAGGGCTCCATGTGGCCGTGCAGTACTGTTGCCCGGCGGAGAAAAATTTGTCGGCCTCCTTGGCCAGGTCGCAGAAATCGGTAGAGGAAGAGTTGGCTAACGCCGACCGTACCTGACCTGGCAGCTGTTGGAGGAACAGTTCCTTGAAGAGGAAGCACGGCGTGTGTGTGCCCAGGAGGGCCAGCATGTGGTCCATCAGCTCCGAGGGCTTGGAGTCGCCAAGCCCGGGTAGAGAGAGAAGCCGGCGTGCGCGTTCGGCTTCGGTGAGTCCGAAAGTTCGTAAGAGGTGCACCTTCAGCGTTTCGTATTTGTTGAGCTCCGGGGGTTTTTTGAGCAGGTTCACGATTCTGGCTGTGGTGGAGCTGCCGAGAGCAGAGATGACGTAGTATTACCTCGTGTCGTCCGCGGTGATGTCCCGGATTGCAAATTGAGCCTCGGCCTGGGTGAACCAAGCGGCAGCCTGTTGTTCCCAAAACTCGGGTAATTTAACGGAAACGGCGTTCAGATGAGGTCTTTGGAATTGTCCAAAAGAACAGCGGGGTCACCAATGTTGGAGTCGACAGAAATCAACAGGCTGAGACTTTTCTTTAAGCAAACACAAAATGTGTCTTACTTTAATCAATCTCCACAGGGTCTGAAGGCTCAGCCCCGTGCAGGGGCTATGACGTCATCATGCAACCGACGTCATGACGTCATCACGTTCCCGATGCTTTTAAAGGGACCCTGCGCCAATAACCCAACCCAGCATGTACATATCACAACATTGCTATACAAGGTGAATTATGTTTAGGTACATATAACAGCATTGGCTATACATTGTGTTATTGTCCCTATGTGGTCTCCGCCACAACTTCGCACTTTTCTGCATTAAGTTTCATCTGCCACGTGTCCGCCCATTCCACCAGCCTGTCTATGTCCTCTTGAAATCTATTCCTACCCTCCTCACTGTTCACTATACTTCCAAGTTTTGTGTCATCTGTAAATTTTGAAATAGTGCCCTGTACACCCAAGTCCAAGTCATTAATATACATCAAGAAAAGCAGTGATCCTAGTACTGACCCCTGGGGAACACCACTCTATACCTTCCTCCAGTCTGAAAAACAACAGTTCACCATTACTCTGTTTCCTGTCACTTAGCCAATTTTGTATCCATGCTGCCACTGTCCCTTTTATTCCATGGGCTTCAACTTTGCTGGCAAGCCTATTATGTGGCACTTTATCAAACGCCTTTTGGAAACCCATATACACCACATCAACCGTGTTGCCCTCATCAACCCTCCCTGTTTCCTCATCAAAAAATTCAATTAAGTTAGTTAAACATGATTTGCCTATAACAAATCTGTGCTGGCTTTCCTTGTCCAAGTGACTGTTAATTTTGTCCCAGATTATCCTTTCTAACAGCTTCCCCACTACCGAGGTTAAGCTGACTGGCCTGTAGTTGCTGGGTTTATCCTTGCACCTTTTTTTCAACAATGGTGTAACATTTGCAATTCTCCAGCCCTCTGGCACCACCCCTGTATCCAAGGAGGATTGGAAGATTATGACCAGTGCCTCTGCAATTTCCACCTTCACTTCCCTCCGCATCCTAGGATGCATTCCATCCAGTCCTGGTGACTTAATTACTTTAAGTACAGCCAGCCTTTCCAGTGCCTCTTTATCAATTTTTAGCCCATCCAGTATCTCAACTACCTTCTCTTTCACTATGATTTTGGCAGCATCTTCTTCCTTGGTAAAGACAGATGCAAAATACTCATTTAGCCCCACCCCTTCTTTCACTACCCGTTTACTATTTATATGCCAATAGAAGATTTTTGGATTCCCTTTTATGTTAACTGCCAGTCTCTTCTCATACTCTCTCTTAGTCCCTCTTATTTCCTTCTTCACTTCCTCTCTGAACTTTATATAATCATCCTGGTTCTCACTTGTATTCTCAAACTAACATCTGTCATAAGCCCCTTTTGTCTGCTTCATCTTACTCTCTATCTCTTTTGTCATCCAGGGAGCTCTGACTTTGGTTGCCCTACCTTTCCCCCTCGTGGGAATGTACCTCGACTATACCCAAACCATCTCTTTAAAGGCAGCCCATTGTTCGATTACAGTTTCGCCTGCCAATCTTTGATTCCAATTTACCCGGGCCAGGTCCATTCTCAACACACTGAAATTGGCCCTCCTCCAATTAAGTATTTTTACTCTAGATTGCCCACTGTCCTTTTCCATAGATAATCTAAACCTTATGATACTATGATCACTGTTCCCTAAATGTTCACCTACTGACACTTGCTCCAGCTGCCCCACCTCATTCCCCAGAACCAGATCCAGCAGTGCCTCCTTCCTCATTGGGCTGGAAACATATTGATCAAGAAAGTTCTCCGGAACACACTTCAGAAATTCTTCCTCCTCTCTGCCTTTTACACTATTACTATCCCAGTCTATATTAGGATAGTTGAAGTCCCCCATTATCACTACTCTATAGATCTTGTACCTCTCTGTAACCTCCCTGAAAATTTGCTCCTCCATATCCTTCCCACTTGTAGGTGGCCTATAGAATACACCTAGTAGTGTAATGGCACCTCTATTGTTTTTTAACTCTAACCAAATAGATTCTGTTCTTGATCGCTCCAGGACACCCTTTCTCTCCAACACTGTAATATTCTCAATCAATACTGTCATCCCACCTCCTTTCTTCCCTTTCTTATCTTCCCTGAACACCAGGGGGGAGAAATTGGGTGCCTTTGCACCTCCTGTTAGTGGTGCTAACAGGACGTAAATGGTTTTGCGACTGGGCGTGGCGCTGATATAGACTCCCGCCATATTCGGCGGGAGTTTTGTGGCGGTGCTACTGCGCTGCGCCCCGATCTCCTTCGCCCAGAGATCGTGACGTCATCGCCGTGCGCATCGCCCATTAACGCTCCAGACCCAAAATTGACTTCCGTCCCCTGCAGCAGCACCGGCCGGAAACACCGACAGCTGCAGGAGGCGTTCATCGGGCAGCCGGCCGGCCGCTTCGGGGTGAAGATTAAAGGAGAGACAGCCGAGGTAAGTAAAAAAAAAACTTACCTTTCTGTCCAGTTTTTTTCGCGGGTTCCTGCCCGCGATCGATCAGCTCGCCACTCTGCTTGAGTGCCGGGCTGATTGCGGATGCCTTGGTGGTCCAGGTAGGTACTTTTTATATTGCAGAGCCTGCAGCGATGGCTACGCCCTTTAAAGGAGGGAGGGAAGGTGCCTTTGAACGCGGCAGCGCTATACAGCCCAGTGTGCAACACTGCTGAAGTCTCCGCCCCGCCTGCTGCTGATTGAGCTCCAAGAAGGAAGTGGAGCACTTGATTCTTCCTGGAGCGCAAAACCACATTTTTTAAAAGTTTAGAAACATTAGCGCCTGGCGCTAATTTTCTCAACTTTTAAAAGTTAGCACCCCAAACGGGGCTATAATGAATTTCTCCCCCCTTATATCCAGAAATATTTAATACCCAATCCTGCCCTTTTTTGAGCCAGGTCTCCATTATTGCCACAACATCATATTCCCATGTGGCTATTTGCAGCTGTAGCTCACCACCTATATTTACCACGCTTCGTAAACCTAGCTTAGACCGTCTTGTGTTCTCTCTTAGTCTGCTCCCACCTAATACTGTACTGTCTCATACTCTAGTGCTTTCTGTCTCTCCCACTCCTTTGTGCAACTTGTTTCTCCTTTCTAAAGCTACATCCTGATGCCCATCCATCTGCCAACAGCACTAGCAAACCCCCTCATGAGGATATTGGTCCCAGCTCTGTTGATGTGCAAACTGTGGTGCCGTGGACTTGGCTCTGGCTGTACTCCCCAGAGGAACCATTGCCCTCACCAGTGTGGTTGGAGAGTGAGATGCACTCAAGGGACTCCTGCACTATCTGCTCGGTCCTCCTTTTCTGTCTGGCAGTTGCCCATTCCCTCTCTGCCTGCACACTCTTAAGCTGTGGAGTGATCACCTCCTGAAACGTGCTATCCATGTAGCTCTCAGCCTCAGTGACGCCAGCTGCTGCTCAAGTTCCGAAACCCAGAGCTCGAGCTCCTCCAGCTGATGACACGTCCTGCACATGTCGTTGTCCAGGACAGGGGAAGCGTCCTGGAGTTCCCACATAGCACAAGATGTGCATTCCACGGGACTGAGGTGCCTTGCCATGCCTCTAGTTAATATATTATTAACTAACTTAGCAGAAATAAACTTAAAACTTGAAAAAAACACTTACCAGCTACTCACCAATCAGCTTGTCACTTCAGGTTTTTTACTCTGACATCACTCTTTCAAATTCTGCCTGTGTTGAGTTGCCCTCGGGCCTCCTCAGTCCCTGCGCTATTTATCCCACTTCGCTCCATTCTGCTCCGCTCCCGCTCCTTCTGCACTCGGGCCTCCTCAGTCGCTGCGCTATTTATCTCGTTCCGCTACGCTCCCGCTCCTTCTGCTCTCTGGCCTCCTCTGTCATCGCACTATTTATCCTGCTCCACTCTCACTGCCTCTGGTCTTGGGCCTGCCCTGCCGCCGCGCTCTTTATCCCAGTTCTGCTCTCGTTCAGCTCTCGCTGCCACTGCTTGATGTGTTTATTCACTGCAGACTGGCTAATCTGGCAGATATCCTCTGTGGGGGCTTGGACAGATCCGGCAGTATAAAAGCTCAATTCAGTGATGACTTTCACACCTATTGGAATAGTTATTCCTGAGCCATTTCCTCCAGGCTGACCTGCAGAAATTGCCTACAGAAGGCATGGCTCAGTGAGAGCCTCTTCAGCGAAGTGAAGGATGGTGAAGACAGAAAATTCTCTGACTTGCTAAGGGAGGATTGTGGAGTCTATAAATGCAAGTCCTGTTATATTTGGACATAATGCCTGAGGTGTCCTCTTATGCACGTGTTTTTATTATCTAAATCATGCAGTGCTACATGAACTCCAAAGAAATTCCCATCTTCAGCACACTGTTTGCAACTTCAATTGCAGCAGCAAGCAACAATACTAGGAGGAATGTGTTCAGCAAAAGTATGTTTCTTCTGCGGAAATGGCACCCTCCATTGCTACAGGAACAAATGCAAGTGGCATTAAAATAAAACGTCAATGCTTCTTGAAAAATGATCCCAGAAGTTTAGTAATAAAATCTGAAACTGAAATGTAGCTTTATGATTCCAGACATTTGCCCATTTTATATGTGTGATATGAGTGCTACAGGGCAGAGGTCACCCAAAGTCTGCACAATTTGAGAGCTGGACCTAATTACCATAATTGGGCTGGTGCTGATCAACAGCACAGCCTCCCTTTGCTTGGCATTTTGCTTCACCATAAAATGCCTACATGCCTGATTTCATGATCCATGTGCCCTCCAGCATGTGTCTGCACCATTAGCAGAGCTGGACAAGGTCGGTGCTGAGAAAAGGCAGAATTGGCCTTAGCTGTGATGCCTTTCATAGTATAATAGTCTACTGCCTCCCAATCCTAAGGGTCATACATGAATAATAACCACTTGGGTAAGGTATGTGAGGCTGAATTGTTTGTGTAAAACCATACCCCAGCAAGGACTACCCCTTTAAGAGAAAAAATTCCAACCAAATGCTCCTTCCATGAAATAAGGAAATGCCAGAATGCTATAATGTACAAGTTTTTCAATGTTTGCTTTTTCTCTTGCGACTACCCACCACCCTCCCGCCCCTCCCCAACCCAGCCACAATTACTAATTTTCATTAGCCCTTCAGTTCAAAAATGTTTAAGCACGAGATGGTTCTGCAGCGTTTAAATGCAGGACAGTGTTAGAATTGGTGTACACACAAATAAGGAAAAAATGAGAGGGAACAAGCTAATGGTCATCTTAAAGCTAGAGGAACCAATTAATTAGTATATGTCACCACATGAATAAAAGCATTGCATAAATCATATTCAGTACATATGCATCACCTATGCTGTGCAGACAAGGACTGTCTAGTTTTAGAAGGTTGAGTGCCAAATTATTATTTTGCTACTGTAAAAATGTGCTGGCTGAGATGAGGGTCTACAAATGTTAATGGTTCTGCAGAGAAAAACACTTGATTAATTTTGTTTAACATAACATTTTGGGTTCTTTGCTCAGTGTGACAGAGATACAGTACCTAAGAATGTAAAATGATTCCTTGTGTTAGCAGATTATAGATGTCTAATTTGCTTCAGTATATAGTTAGGTTGCCACAGTTACTTGGTATCAAGCAAATGTTCAAGGAAAACATTGTTCCAATTAAATAATATAGTATCAAAATTTATATTTGCATATATTTTCTATTTATTAAGATTAAACTGTGCAAATGAATTAAACAATTACTCTGAAAAATGTGAGCAACTTTTGGGCCAAATAGCATTTGATATATTGTGGGATTTTGCTTTTGTTACTTGGCAGTTCTTGGTTATGTTTTAAAACAAGAGTCATAAAAGATTGTGGCTTCAGTATAGCTGATAAATAGAGCCGCAAGCAAAATATCCACAGATAGACCACAATTTGGTATCTGATAACTATAGACAGAATTTTTTTTTTTTATTCGATCCTGGGATGTGGGCACCGGTGGCAAGGCCAGCATTTATTGCCCATCCCTAATTGCCCTTGAGAAGGTGGTGGTGAGCCGCCTTCTTGAACTGCTGCAGTCCGTGTGGTGAAGATACTCCCATAGTGCTGTTAGGTAGGGAGTTCCAGGATTTTGACCCAGTGGCGATGAAGGAATGGCAATACATTTCCAAGTCAGGATGGTGTGTAACTTGGAGGGGAACTTACAGGTGATGTAGGATTCGCAAAATTTCCACATTCTCCCAAGGTTATTAATAAAAGGGACCCTATGGACAATTTAAAAAGGGTACCCAAAGATGGCGTCCGCACCTCGTGACCAAAAGCCTGTAAGATTTTAAAAGCTTGGGCTCTGCAGCTCAGAACAAGCAGCTTTGGGAAATCGAAACTTAAAATGCATTTCTGTGAAAAGGACTTTTGTGTTTGAAGGGCTAGACAGCTAAGTAAACATTGAATATGCCTTTTCGTCAAATTGGAACAGATCAACCCAGTTAGGCCTAAGCATGAGGCCATTAGTTTGTCCGCATAAATAATCGGAAACGGCTTAAGGAAGCCATCAAGACTGGACAGGCCGATTAAAATGCATTAATGACAATACAGGCCGGACATCAGGCCATTAGGTGCGATAAATGTCCATCTAAAACCAGTTATTTTAGATTGGTACAATCATTTAACACAGCCCACCAAAAGTGAAACAATGGACTGACCTGATTTGGCGCGCAGATAAGGGCCATCGAAAGGAGTATAACTGTAGGCCCTTAGTAGTAATCGCTCTCTTGTGTCTTGTCTCTCACTCTTGCTCTCTGCTCGCGTGGGCTGCTGCTGCCCGCACTCGTGCCCTGGCCTCGTGGCGGGTTCTCTTCTCGCTCCCCACATTGGGTTTTTAACAGCCAAGGACATCCATACCAATTGCGGGTGGGGGACGAGACCCGAGTCCAAAGTCACCCAGGACACCCGGGCCACGAGAGAGGGCAGAGGAAACGAGGTGAGACGAACCGAGACGAAGAGTAAGGTAGACCTGACAAAGAGCAAAGGGCAGCAGAAGACGTATTAATTAAGACCGAGCGCTGAGTTATAAGCTGACGCTCGGGGAAAAAAATATCTGAGGACAGTGAGACTAAGTTGGCTAGTTGAACACTGAGAATGAACTGGCATTAAACGCAGGTGTCCATGCCATAACGAATATACTGGCGTTTGACGCTTGGGTAGGAAAATCTAAGCAGTGAAGACTGCCAACTGTCTCGTTGACGCAACGTTACCGCCGACGACCGCCCGAGGGAGAAGAAGAGTACCCATCGCGACGAGATGACGACGGTAGCTGAGGAGAAGAAAGGTGTGTCGCAGCAGCAGCTCCAGCACCGCGCCCTGAGACCACGTGGCGACGGAGTACCCCAAAGGACAGCAGCCCAGACCTCAAAACTCACGATTGCTGAACAACAGGTTTTGCTTGGGATTGGTGAGCATGAATTCCTGGCCCCTCATAGCTTAATCTAGTTAGGTATAGGGGTGGGATAAGGATAAGGGGATTGTTAAAGTAGTTTTTCTCTCGATGTGCCGTGTGTTCCCCATTCCCTGTACAAGTATAATTATAGTGTTATATGCCTGTAATTGTTCTCTACCAGTAATTTTCTCATAAGACTATGTTCTCGTTCCTGTTTTAGTAAAATCTTGGTTTTCTTACACCGAACCACCTGTCTACTCGAGTTTTCTGTATCGCCGCCTGTACCTAAGTCCGGTGTCTAGAACCCAGGGGCGTGGGAGCGATTCGAACCGCTCACAGGCAGTCAGGGGCATAACTGACTGGGCGCACGCACCACCCGCCACCCCCTACAGTGATGGTGTTCCCATGCGTCTGTTGCCCTTGTCCTTCTAGGTGGTTGAGGTCGCAGGTTTGGGAGGTGCTGCCAAAGAAGCCTTGGCGAATTGCTGCAGTGGATCTTGTAGATGGTACACACTGCAGCCACGATGGTGCAGGGAGTGAATGTTGAAGGTGGTGGATGAGGTGCCAATCAAGCGGGCTGCTTTGTCCTGGATGGTGTCGAGCTTCTTGAGTTTTGTTGGAGCTGCACTCATCCAGGCAAGTGGAGAGTATTCCATCACTCTCCTGACTTGTGCCTTGTAGATGTAGAAGGCTTTGGGGAGTCAGGAGGTGAGACACTTGCCACAGAATACCCAACCTATGACCTGCTCTTGTTGCCACAGTATTTATGTGACTGGTCCAGTTAAGTTTCTCATCAATGGTGATCCCCAGGATGTTAATGGTGGGGGATTTGTCGATGGTAATGCCGTTGAATGTCAAAGGGTGGTGATTAGATGCTCGCTTGTCGGAGATAGTCATTGCTTGGCACTTTTGTGGCGCGAATGTTACTTGCCACTTATCAGCCCAAACTTGAAAGTCGTTCAGGTCTTACTGCATTCGGGCATGGACTGCTTCATTATCTGAGGAGTTGCAAATGGAACTGAACACTGTGCAATCATCACCGAACATCCCTACTTCTGACCTTATGATGGAGGGAAGGTCATTGATGGAGCAGCTGAAGATGGTTGGGCCTAGGAAACTGCCCTAAGGAACTTCTGCCGTGATGTCCTGGGGCTGAGATGATTGACCTCCAACAACTACAACCATCTTCCTTTGTGCTAGGTATGACTCCAGCCAGTGGAGAGTGTTCCCCCTGATTCCCATTGACTTCAATTTTACTAGGGCTCCTTGATGCCACACTCGGTCAAATGCTGCCTTGATGTCAAGGGCAGTCACACTCTCCTCACCTCTGGAATTCAGCTCTTCTGTCCATGTTTGGACCAAGGCTGTAATGAGGTCTGGAACCGAGTGGTCCTGGCGGAACCCAAACTGATCATCGGTGAGCAGGTTATCAGTAAGTGCCGCTTGATAGCACTGTAGACAACACCTTCTATCACTTTGCAGATGATTTTCTCCTTGTGTGTCTGAAGTGGAGGATCGTTCTACATGATCTGAGGAGGCCATTGATGATGCTGGAGATTTGAATTTAATCTGGGTCGGAGAGGCACTGGGCGTAGTTTAACAATAAGGTTTGAGGATGGGCCTTGGAATGATTGACTATATCACTCTTTTGGTGCATTTAGGCTGCAGAATTGGTGTATTGGAATTGGTTAGTTTTAACTAAAAGATTTTCGTTGTTAGTTATATGCAGCAAAATAGCAAACATGCACTTTATGATTTTGATACAAGTAGAAGAAATCATTTGAAGTGATGTGGGTGTCTTTGGCAAGGCTGGCACTTATTGCCCATCCCTAATTGCCCTCAAGAAGGTGGTGGTGAGCTGCCTTTTGGAACCACAGAGGGTAGCTCAGAGTCAACCACATTGCTGTGGGTCTGGAGTCATATATAGGCCAGATTTCCTTCCCTAAAGGACATTAGTGAATCAGTGGGATTTTATAACAATAGTTTCATGGTCATCATTACTAATACTAGCTTTTTATTCCAATTTTATTTAATTAACTGAATTTAAATTCCCCGGTTGCCATGGTGGGATTTGAACTCATGTCTCTTGGATCATTAGTCCAGACTTCTAGATTACTAGTCCCATACCATAACCACTATGCTACTGTATGATCTGCAGTTTGCAGTTTCTGTCTTGTGCATAGCTGAGGTAAAGGTTTGTGAATAGGACAGAACAATTTATTAAACAGCTATTCAAATATAATTTGACTTATTATGATTGAATGTATAAATGTTGTATTTCTCACCTTTCCACAAAGCTATCCATAATACCACAGTACAAACTACCTTCTTTTAACTGGGAACATTACAAAATACTTTTCTACTGCTTTCAAACTGCACATAATACATATATGAAGAGAAGCTTTTGTATGTTTTTCTTGGAATGTTCTTCAATAACTTTCTTCTTCAATGCAAGAAAACACAAATTCTACATAGCCACTGCAACCCAATCCAGAGACATAATAGCACCCCATACGATATGTTAAGTTGTCATATTTCTCATACCTAGTTAACTTTAATCTTTTTGTATCACTCAGATGTAAATCCTTTGTAAAGCTGTGGATGTTTTAAAACTAAACACAATTGACAATTGTGGGCACAAAATTGGCATGTTAAATTGGAAACTTTCATTAAGCATTGCCTCAAAAGTCACTCAATTTAAAAACCCCAAGGGTGTGAAACGTTATCTGCCCAAATTCAGCATTCTAGAGAAAAATGTAATACATGTATGAATTTTGTTTCATATATTTCTGGATATTAAATTTTGGATTTTGCCTACCATGCCACATGTTTGCCCTTTATCTAATTTACATAATTAATTAGAGTAGGTGAGCTGGGAATATTACATTTATGTGGAGATTTAAAAGTAGGAATGGTTAGTCAATGTAATCATTTGAGTTTGGGAGAATGTTTTATATTAACTTTTGCACTTAAATAGTTCAGAACATTTATGTGCGACATGATCCAAAGCAGAGTAGTGGAAAAATTATTTGCTTGGCTGAACAATATTGGGAAGGAAAGAAAGTAAGATGAGTCCTTCTCGAGCGTCACTTTTTTTTTCTAACCCCCCCATCCCCCCTCTTGACCTAAGTTCTAAATCTCTCGAGACCTGTTCCCATCACTCTGATTTTCTGTAGTATTGTATTGGTCCAATTATCCGCTCTGTTGCTATGTGTTGCTCATGCTTCATTCCTCTTCTATTCTAGGAGCAGCACTCTGGCCTACAAAACTTAAAGGGTGGAAAATTTGGATCAGTAGCACCCACTGTTTGGGCGCCACGGGTGCTGTTTGGGTGCCAAAATGGCATCTGTACATGCTCACTTGTGGAGCGAATCGCGTCGGATGCCATATTGATGAGTGTGCTGGAGTGCATGCAGATCATGATGTCAGTCAGCGTGCAATGCTGATTTTAATGCCAGCGGTGCCATTTTGGCGCTTAATGCTCCAGCTAACTCCCTCTCTTAACATCTCACAGCTGAACACTCCTTCAGCAGCAGGAAGGAGCCCCCTACCAGCACTATTTAAAGGAACCATCAACTACTTTCCAGTTAGTTGCTGGTTGATTTCTTCTGGCTGTTGCTATGATTCTACAAGTGGGTGGTGCTTTCCCTAGCTGTTTAAAGTTGCGGAAGTCTACAGGGAGTGGCGTGGCAGGTGCTTAAAATTGATGGGATTGAAGGCCGATAAATTGCCAGGGCCTGATAATCTACATCCTAGGGTACTTAAGGAAGTGGCCCTAGAAATAGTAGATGCATTGCTGATCATCTTCCAACATTCGATGGAATCTGGAACAGCACCCATGGATTGGAGGGTAGCTAATGTTACTCCACTATTCAATAAAGGTGGTAGAGAGAAAATGGGGAATTACAGACTGGTAAGCCTGACATCAGTAGTGGGGAAAATGCTAGAGTCCATTATAAAAGATGTAATAGCAGAGCACTTGGAAAACAGTGACAGGATCGGACAAAGTCAACATGGATTTACAAAAGGTAAATCGTGCTTGACTAATCTACTGGAATTTTTTGAGGATGTAACTGGTAAAATAGATAAACGAGAACCAGTGGATGTGGTGTATTTGGACTTTCAGAAGGCTTTTGATAAGGTCCCGCATAAGAGATTAGCGTGTAAAGTTAAGGCACATGGGATTGGGGGCAAGGTATTGACTTGGATAGAGAACTGGTTGGCAGACAGGAAGCAAAGATTTGGAATAAACGGATCTTTTTCCGAGTGGCAAGCAGTGACTAGTGGGGTACCGCAGGGATCGGTCCTTGGACCCCAGCTATTCACAATGTATATTAATGATCTAGACAAGGGAACTAGATGTAATATCTCCAAATTTGCAGACGACACAAAGCTGGGTGGGAGTGTGTGCTGTGAGGAGGATGACGAGAAACTCCAGGATGATTTGGATAGGTTGGGTGATTGGGCAAAAACATGGCAGATGCAATATAATGTGGATAAATGTGAGGTTATCCACTTTGGTGGCAAAAACAGGAAGGCAGATTATTATCTGAATGGCAATAGATTGGGAGAAGGGGAAGTGCAACGAGACCTGGGTGTCCTTGTGCACCAGTCGCTGAAGGTAAGCATGCAGGTGCAGCAGGCAGTTAAGAAGGCAAATGGTATGTTGGCCTTCGTAGCTAGAGGTTTTGAGTACAGGAACAAGGATGTCTTGCTGCAGTTGTACAGGGCCTTCGTGAGACCACATCTTGAGTATTGTGTGCAGTTTTGGTCGCCTTATCTGAGGAAGGATGTTCTTGCCATGGAAGGAGTTCAGCAAAGATTCACCAGGCTGATACCTGGGATGGCAGGAATGATGTATGAGGAGAGATTGGGACGATTGGGCTTGTACTCGCTGGAGTTTAGAAGAATGCGAGGGGATTTCATTGAAACTTATAAAATTCTGACATGACTGGACAGACTAGATGCAGGAAGGATGTTCCCGATGGTCGGGGAGTCCAGAACCAGGGGTCACAGTCTAAGGATAAGGGGTAGGCCATTTAGGACAGAAATTAGGAGGAATTTCTTCACCCAGAGAGTGGTGAACCTGTGGAATTCTCTACCACAGAAGGCAGTAGAGGCCAATTCATTAAATATATTCACGAAGGAGTTGGATATATTTCTTAAGGCTAAAGGGATCAAGGGGTATGGGGCGAAAGCAGGGACCGGGTACTGAAATTGGATGATCAGCCATGATCTCATTGAATGGCGGAGCAGGCTCGAGGGGCCGAATGGCCTACTCCTGCTCCTATCTTCTATGTTTCTATGTTTTTCCTGACTTCAAGGCTTCTGCACAAACCACTTGCTGCCAGACATGGGTGCACGAGTAGGAATTCCCCTTGGAATGCAGCATGACTTGGAGAATGAACAGAGGCCACAAAGAGCATGATGTGCTGCTGGAAGAGGGAGGAGGAGGAGCAGGAGCAGGAAGCCATAACTGCCCAGTGTGTTCAGGGAGCAATTCTCCTACCTGAACCTCCATGAGGAACAATGTGTGAGACGTCTGCTCTTCAGTAAGGATGTCCTCACTGAATTCTGAAACCTGCTGCAGCCACAACTGCGACCTCATAGCAGGGCAAGGACCGCATTGCCAGTGGTTGTGAAGGTGACTTTTGCGGATGAACTTTTATGTGTCAGGCTCCTTCCAGGCTGGAGCCGGAGATATTTGCAACATCTCGCAGTTTGCCGTCCACTGTTGTGTAAGGGAGGTCACTGAGGCTCTCTATTCAAAGAGAGCTGATTACATTTCACTCTCTCTTGCCAGAGACCAGCAGGCGGAGTGAGCACATGGCTTCGCTAGGATTACAGGCTTCCCCATGGTGCAGGGCGCCATTGGCTGCATGCATATCGCTTTGTGGGCGTCGCATGTCAACTCTGCCATATACCAAAACCGCAAGGGATTCCACACCCTCAATGTCCAGCTGGTGTGCGACGACAGGCAGCGAATCATGCAGGTCAATGCCCGGTATCCTGGCAGCAGTCATGATGCCTTCATTCTGTGCCATCTGCATTTCAGCCACTGCGGCAAACCAAAGGGTGGCTACTGGGTATAAAGGGCTATCTGCTGATGATATGACTCATGACTCTGTTGCGCAAGCCACGCACACATGCGCAGCATACATACAATGAAAGCCATGCTGCCAAACAAAATGAGCAGTCCATTGGTGTGCTGAAACAATGCTTCCACAGCCTGGGCCGCTCTGGAGGAGCCTTGCAGTGCTCAGCGGAGCAGGTGTCAAGAATCATGGTGGTTTGCTGTATGTGGCACAACCTCACCATCATGAGGGCACAGCCCTTGCCACCAGCTATACGGCAAGCAGCTGAGCAGGAGGGGAGGAAGCAATCTAGACAGCCAATGAAATCATGAGAGTACGATACCAGTAACTGCAACCCCAATTCCCCATTCACCAACAATCCCACATATTACCTCCCCTCTGTCACTGACCATTACAGCGTCTGCTTGGTCACAATGCAAAAATAAAAGCAACTATGCAATAAACATTCTAAACTAAATTTAAAAATCAAATCCTGCCATATTGCATACAAACTTAAACTAATCACCCTTGTGCACTCCCTTCATGCCTGTCTTTCATGTGCCTTTCCCTGTCATAGTGCTCCTATGCAGTGCTACCCCAGTGGCTGCAGCATGGCTGGTGGAAGGCTGCTGACTGTTGGGGACGGTTTAAACTAAAATGGCAGGGGGTTGGGAACCTGTGCAGGGAGACAGAGTAAAGGGAAGCAAGGATAGAAGCAAAAGACAGGAAGGAGAAAAGCAAAAGTGGAAGGCAGAGAAATCAAGGGTGTAAATCAAACAGGGCCATAGTAAATAATAATCCTAAAAGGACTAAGAGGGTTAAAAAATCAAGCCTGAAGGCTTTGTGTCTTAATGCGAGGAGCATTCGTAATAAGGTGGATGAATTAGCTGCGCAAATAGATGTAAATGGTTATGATATAATTGGGATGATGGAGACATGGCTCCAGGGTGACCAAGACTGGGAAATCAACATCCAGGGGTATTCAATATTTTGGAAGGACAGGAAAATAGTAAAAGGAGGTGGGGTAGCATTGCTGGTTAAAGAGGAGATTAACACAATAGTAAGGAAGGATATTAGCTCTGATGATGTGGAATCTGTGTGGGCAGAGCTGAGAAATACCAAGTGGCAGAAAACGTTAGTGGGAGTTGTATACAGACCCCCAAACAGTAATGCTGAGGTTGAGGATGGCATTAAATGGGAAATTAGAGATGCGTGCAATAAGGGCACAGCAGTTATCATGGGAGACTTTAATCTACATATAGATTGGGCTAACCAAATTAGTAACAATACTGTGGAGGAGGAATTCCTAGAGTGTATACGGGATGGTTTCCTGGACCAATATGTCGAGGAACCCACGAGAGATCAGGCCATCTTAGACTGGGTATTATGTAATGAGAAAGGATTAATTAGCAATGTTGTTGTGCGAGGCCCCTTGGGGAGAAGCGATCATAATATGATAGAATTCTTCATTAAGATGGAGAGTGAAGTAGTTGACTCAGAGACTAGGGTCCTGAATTTAAATAAAGGAAACTATGATGGTATGTGGTGCGGGTTGGCTAGGATGGATTGGGGAATGTTACTTAAAGGGTTGACAGTGGATAGGCAATAGCAAACATTTAAAGATCGCATGGATGAACTACAGAATTTGTTCATCCCTTTTTGGCATAAAAATAAAACAAAGAAGGTCACTCCCCCTGTTGGAGGACAGATTGCTGGACTGCTGTGACACCCTGCAAGCCGCTTTGAACGCTGCAATCCACAGCCACGATTGCAGCAGTCTGAGCTTCCACTGCAGAACTCAGACATTGGGTGGCTGCTGCTTGTGCTGCAATGGAAGCTGAGACATTAGCCATCAGATGCTGTATCATGTTTGGGTCCACAAGTGTGCTAATGGAGTTGGCCACCACTTCCATGCTGGAAAGGATGGATTCCAAGCTCTGCACAAAGCCCTGTGCCAAGTTGGTGCTGGACTCCTCCATGCTCCTTGACATTGAACTTTCAGGCAGGCTTCCCAATGTATCAAGCATTTCTTTGTGCAGACCCATCAGCCTTCTTTGGGGGCCTGCCCCATTGAAGTCCTCATCTAAGTGCTCTGCAGCGGAACTCATGTGCAACTTCACCCTCCAGCGAGCTGGCACCTGCACTATCCTTGCCCCCTGCTCTGGCTGCAGGCCACTCATGTCCGGTGTCGCACCATGTGCAGATCCCTCCTCTATGCTATCCTCTAAATTATGCACAGTGTCAGTATCTGAGCTGGTGGTTGCCTGAATCCACCACCCCGCTCCCCTGATTTCCAACTGCTGGCCGCCCATTTTTCAGGTGTAAAATGGGTGGCCATGATTGGAAATTCTACCTCACTGTCTCATTCAGTCTTTCTTTCCTGCCATACATGTTCTTCAGCCTTTGCTCTTTTTTAAACATGGCCTCTGCCTGACCTCCCTTTTTATCCACTATAACTTCAAGCAAACAAACACTAAAGCCGTTCTGTTCAAGACCAATACCAGTCAGCAAAACACAAGTGTTTGCAACATTAACTCCCTGCTATCAATTATAGAAGTGAATAAAGTGAAATTCAAAACCCATGTGAATAAACCCTCAAGAGCAATATGTATCAACCAATAAGACTATATCAGAATAACAAGGAGTCCAAACAGAATTACCATAGAGAAAACTGGCAACTTCTTGTACAGTAAATGCAAATAAAATTTAAAGAACAGAAAGACTTGCATTTATATAGTGCCTTTCATGACCACCGGACATCCCAAAGTGCCTTACAGCCAATTAAATACTTTTTATGAAGTGGAGTCACTATTGTAATGTAGGAAACGCGGCAGCCAATTTGCGCACCTCAAGCTCCCACAAACAGCAATGTGATAATGACCAGATAATCTGCTTTAGTGATGTTGGTGAGGGATAAATAAGTACTGCTTGATAGCACTGTTGACAACACCTTCCATCACTTTGCTGATGATTGAGAGTATACTGATGTGGCGGTAATTGGCCTGATTGGCTTTGTCTTGCTTTTTGTGGACAGGACATACCTGGGCAGTTTTCCGCATTGTCGGAGAGATGCCAGTGTTATAGCTGTGCTGGAACAACTTGGCTAGAGGCACGGCTACTTCTGGAGCATAAGTCTTCAGCACGACAGCCGGGATATTGTCGAGGTCCACAGCCTTTGCTGTATCTAGTGCGTTCAGCCGTTTTTTGATATCACGTGGAGTGAATCAAATTGGCTGAAGACTGGCTTTTGTGGTGGTGGGGACATCAGGAGGAGGCCGATATGGATCATCCACTCGGCACTTCTGGCTGAAGATGGTTGCAAACGCTTCAGCTTTGTCGTTTGCATTCACGTGCTGGGCTGCACCATCTTTGAGGTTGGGGACATTCATGGAGCCTCCTCCTCCCGTTATTTGTTTAATGGTCCACCACCATTCATGACTGGATGTGGCAGGACTGAAGAGCTTTGATCTGATCCATTGATTGTGGGATCGCTTAGCTCTGTCAATATCATGCTACTTCCACTTTTTAGCATGCATCCTGTGTTGCAGCTTCCCCAGGTTGGTACCGCATTTTTAGGTACGCCTGGTGCTGCTCCTGGCATGCTCTTCTACACTCCTCATTGAACCAGGTTGGTCCCCTGCTTGATGGTAATGGTAGAGTGAGGGATATGCTGGGCCATGAGGTTACAGATTGT
The DNA here is from genome assembly GCF_052327205.1 of Somniosus microcephalus. Taxonomy (NCBI): domain Eukaryota; kingdom Metazoa; phylum Chordata; class Chondrichthyes; order Squaliformes; family Somniosidae; genus Somniosus; species Somniosus microcephalus. The sequence goes on along the minus strand of NC_140992.1, from coordinate 90,593,884 downwards.
GATGGAATACAATTTTGCTGCTGCTGATGGCCCACAGCGTCTCATGGATGCCCAGTTTTGAGCTGCGAGATCTGTTCTGAATCTATCCCATTTAGCACGGTGGTAGTGCACACAACATGATGGAGGGTGTCCTCTGTGTGAAGACGAGACTTCATCTCCACAATGAATGTGCGGTGGTCAATGCTACCATTGCTGTCCTGGGCAGATGCATCTACAACAGGTAGATTGGTGAGGACGAGGTCAAGTAGGTTTTTCCCTCGTGTTGGTTCTCTCACCACCTGTCGCAGGCCCAGATTGGCAGCTATGTCCTTCAGGACTCGGCCAGCTCGGTCAGTAGTGGTGCTACTGAGCCACTCTTGGTGATGGACATTGTAGTCCCTCACCCAGAGTATATTCTGTGCCCTTGCTACTCTCAGTGCTTCTTCCAAGTGGTGTTCAACATGGAGGAGTACTGATTCATCAGCAGATGGAGGGCGGTAGGTGGTAATCAGCAGGAGGTTTCCTTGCCCATGCTTGACCTGAAGCCATGCGACTTCATGGGGTCCGGAGTCAATGTTGAGGACTCCCAGGGCCACCCCCTCCAGACTGTATTACACTGTGCCGCCACCCTTGGTGGGTCTGTCCTGTGTCAATATTCGTAATGAATACATTAAAGCATTTCTATGAAGTTACTCTATCCTAGCTAATGAAAGATTGAACTTTCTTAAATGGTTTAACATCTTTGTTAAAATAACAGATAAAGGAGTTTCAGACAAATGTACTAACACATTCATTATTAATACTGCATAGCACAATTTCAACCCTTAGTTTGCCTTATCCTTTCCTAAGTGTGTTCTTTATTGGCACTTCTGGTCAGAGAATGGCAGTAGATGTGATTCTAAAATATAGAGCAGAAATTCTCTTTAATCCCACAAAACTGGTAGGGTCTCACACACAGTGAATGTCTTATTGGAAAATCAAGGGTGCACTGACTGTGATTTACTGCTTATTAAAATCAATGGATGGAAATGCCTTAACTGTGCTGTTGAGTTTTAGGAAAATTGGGTCTATATTTCAAGCGCTTTTCCACGATCAACTTGTAGTGTGTGTGTGTGTGTGTGTGTGTGTGTGTGTGTGTGTGCTGATGCAATGGCATGCTAACTACAGAAGGTATTTTTAAAGTTGCAGCAATAGCATATGAAGCAAAAATGTTTAATTGTGACAATGACACAATTTAATCCATCACTTGCCAGTTAGTTAGTCCTCACTGAATTAAGCTTTTTCCACCTCCCCAATTACTTATAGCTTCATAGATAAATCATATGCCTTACAAAATGCTAGTCGCATTTGCTTTGGAAATTTCTGAGTGCGAGAAGTCTCTTTCTCATGACTAGCGACCACTGTGATGTTAAACAAAACATGAGACTATCTCCTCATTATATGGAGGAGGATTGTGGATTTGAAGAAGGAAAAAGATCACAAAAGGACATGCGTGAAAAGTGAGCTGGATGGGCTAAATAGCCTTTTACCATTCTAAGATCTGTATTTTTGAAATATGACAACCATATTTGATGATACCTGTGGGCAATCTGGCACCGTAATTGGCTTGTGACCATCCATTTAAATTTGATTGAGAATACCCCGAGGAGACAGACTGTGTGCTGCATTGGATCATCCCCAGCTGGAAATAAAGCTACCAATTAAGTAATTTTCAATATTTTGACAGTATAATCAAACACCAACAACTTTAATGGGAATCAAGGGCAGCCCAGTTATTTCAATGATGGGGCTGTACATGATTTCTTTTAATTGATTAACCAAGCCTCCGTTCCCAATCCGCTGAAGGCGTACATGAATTATTGCTGTTGCAGGAAATTTGTCAGTGGCTATGAGATTAAGTGTTGCAGCTGGGATCAAACAATGATTTCAGTTGCTGTTAAAACAGAGACTTAAGCAATTCATAGAGTCTATTTAAACACTTGTAGATAAATGTGGACAGATATTTAGAGAACAAGAGCTGAGTTATAATAGGCTTTATGCAGATAGATATTGGATCTGATACAAATATTCTTTCACTGTAATGTGTTGTGTTTACTTAAACTCAACATGGCAAATTAACTTCAATATAGATAAGTATGAGATGGTGCATTTTGGTGGGAAGAATAAGGAGGCCACATACAGTTTGGGTAAGAAGCGTCTGAATGGGGCAAAGGTATCTAAAGGTACAGATACACAAATCACTAATAGTAGCAACGCAGGTTAATAAGGCCATAAAAAAGCAAACGATGAGGGATAGAATTGAAAAGTAGAGAAGTTATGCTAAGCTTGTATTGAAATTTGGTTAGACCACAAACTTGGTTAGTCCCACACTCTTCCATCACCATCCCTGGGTATGTTCTGCCCCACCGGCAGGATAAACCCACCAGGGGTGGCGGCATAGTGGTATACAGTCGGGAAGGAGTGGCCCTAGGAGTCCTCAACATTGACACTGGACCCCATGAAGTTGCATGGCTTCAGGTCAAGCATGGACAAGGGAACCTCCTGCTGATTATCACCTACCGCCTTCCCTCAGCTGATGAATCAGTACTCCTCCATGTTCAACACAACTTGGAAGAAGCACTGAGAGTAGCAAGGGCACAGAATATACTCTGGGTGAGGGACTACAATGTCCATCACCAAGAGCGGCTCAGTAGCACCACCACTGACCAAGCTGGCCGAGTCCTGAAGGACATAGCTGCCAGTCTGGGCCTGCAACAGGTGGTGAGAGAACCAACACGAGAGAAAAACCTACTTGACCTCGTCCTCATTAATCTACCTGTCACAGATGCATCTGTCCATGACAGCATTGGTAGCAGTGACCATCGCACAGTCATTGTGGAGATGAAGTCCCGTCTTCACACTGAGGACACCCTCCATTGTGTTGTATGGCACTACCACCGTGCTATATGGGATAGATTCAGAACAGATCTCGCAGCTCAAAACTGGGCATCCATGAGGCGCTGTGGGCCATCAGCAGCAGCAGAATTGTATTCCATCACAATCTGTAACCTCATGGCCTGGCATATCCCTCAATCTACCATTACCATCAAGCCAGGGGACCAACCCTGGTTCAATGAGGAGTGTAGAAGAGCATGCCAGGAGCAGCACCAGGTGCACCTAAAATTCGGTGCCAACCTGGGGAAGCTGCAACACAGGACGACATGCATGCTAAAAAGCAGAAGCAGCATGCTATAGACAGGGCTAAACAATCCCACAATAAGAAATAGGAGCAGGAGTAGGCCATTCGGCCCCTCGAGCCTGCTCTGCCATTCAATAAGATCATGGCTGATCTGATCTTGGCCTCAACTCCACTTTCCTGCCGCTCCCCATAACCCTTGACTCCCCTGATTTAAAAAAATCTGTCTATCTCTGCCTTGAATATATTCAATGACTCAGCCTCCACAGCTCTCTGGGGTAGAGAATTCCAAAGATTCACGATCCTCAGCGAAGAAATTCCTCCTCATCTCTATTTTAAATGGGAAACCCCTTATTCTGAAACTATGCCCCCCAGTTCTAGATTCCCCCACGAGGGGAAACATCCCCTCAGAATCTTATATGTTTCAATAAGATCACCTCTCATTCTTCTAAACTCCAATGAGTACAGGCCCAACCTGCTCAACTTTTCCTCATAAGACAACCACTTCAACTCAGGAATCAACCTCGTGAACCTTCTCTGAACTGCCTCCAATGCAAGTATATCCCTCCTTTAAATAAGGTGACCAAAACTGTATGCAGTACTTAAGGTGTGATCTCACCAACGCCTTGTACAGTTGTAGCAAGACTTCACTACTTTTATACTCCATCCCCCTTGCAATAAAGGCCAACATTCCATTTGCCTTCCTAATTACTTGCTGTACCTGCATGCTAACTTTTTGTGTTTCATGTACGAAGACACCCAGATCCCTCTGTACCGCAGCATTCTGTCGTCTCTCTCCATTTAAATAATATTTTGCTTTTTTATTCTTCCTACCAAAGTGGATAACCTCACATTTTTCCACATTATACTCCATCTGCCAAATTTTTGCCCACTCACTTAACCTATCTATATTCCTTTGCAGATTCTTTGGGCTGGATTTTCATTGAGGAGGCAGGACTACAACTTTCGGGGTTGTAGTCCCGCCTCCATCGAGTTGTAGCCAACCCACGTGATTTTGACTTGATTGACCTTGTTGAGCCCACCCAGCAGGCAAATTAAGGGCCACCTGGCAACAGGTGATGTCACAGATTGATATTTCATCTGTCAAGACCTTTTGACAGATGAAATATCAGCGTTCGACAGCTGTTTGAAGCAGTCAAACACTGACAATCTCTACTCCAAGTTAATTCCTTCCTCTCAGGATGATTTAGAGATCTCTCTGGAACAGAAAGCTGAATGCTGCAATTTTTGACAGATCGCGGCCATTCTGCTTTCTGTGTCGATGAGATGAGGGACTCCCGAGACCTGAAGGAAGGAAGGCTGTAAAGGTAATTAAAATTTCTTTAAACACTTTAAACACACCAAACACACTTACCTCTGCACTCATGCACCCATCACTCACCTGAACACTGAACATCTCGACCCCTCCAAGCCCTTCAGCCCGACGACCCGCCTCGGTAACTTGGCGTGGTTTGGAGCCATCGGGAATCCCACACTTCAAGAATGAAAATAGGGATTAGGCTAAAAACAGCCTGTTAACTACCTGTTAACAGGCAGTTAATTGGCACTAATACCCTTCCCGCCTCGGGGAGGCGGGTCCCAGCGCGGGTCGGGCACCCGCCTCCTTTGAAACTGGCATGGAGGCGGGATGGGTTCGTGCCCTCCGATTTTGGGATTTTAACCCCCCACACGCCTCCAATCCTGCCTCCACGGCCCAATGAAAATCCTGCCCTTTGTGTCCTCCTCACAACTTGCTTTCCCACCTATCTTTGTATCGTCAGCAAGTTTGGCTACTGTACATTCGGTCCCTTCATCCAAGTCATTAATATAGAGTCATAGAGTTATACAGCACAGAAAGAGGCCCTTCGGCCCATCGCGTCCACGCCGGCCATCAAGCCCTATCTAATCTAATCCAATTTTCCAGCATTTGGTCCGTAGCCTTGTATGCTATGGCATTTCAAGTGCTCATCCAAATGCTTCTTGAATGTTGTGAGGGTTCCTGCCTCTACCACCCTTTCAGGCAGTGAGTTCCAGATTCCAACCACCCTCTGGGTGAAAAGGTTTTTCCTCAAATCCCCTCTAAACCTCCTGCCCTTTACCTTGAATCTATGCCCCCTTGTTATTGACCCCTCTACTAAGGGGAAAAGTTCCTTTCTATCCACCCTATCTATGCCCCTCATAATTTTGTATACCTCAATCAGGTCCCCCCTCAGCCTTCTCTGCTCCAAGGAAAACAACACCAGCCTGTCCAGTCTTTCTTCATAGCTGAAGCGCTCCAGCCCAGGTAACAGCCTGGTAAATCTCCTCTGCACCCTCTCCAAAGCAATCACATCCTTCCTATAGTGTGGCGACCAGAACTGCACACAGTACTCCAGCTGTGGCCTTACCAGTGTTTTTTACAGCTCCATCATAACCTCATCCACCCCAGTTTTGAAGAAGGGTTCGACCCGAAACGTCAACTCAAATTTCTCTCCACGGATGTTGCCTGACCTGCTGAGTTTTTCCAGCATTTTCTGTTGTTATTTCCATCATAACCTCCCTGTTCTTATATTCTGTGCCTCGGCTAATGAAGGCAAGTATCCCATATGCCTTTTTAAACCATCTTATCCACCTGTTCTGCTGCCTTCAGGGATCTATGTACATGCACACCAAGGTCCCTCTGATCCTCTGTCTTTCCTAGGGTCTTACCATTCATTGTGTATTCCTTTGCCTTGTTAGTCCGTCCAAAATGCATCACCTCACACTTTTCAGGGTTAAATTCCATTTGCCACTGTTCCGCCCATCTGACCAACCCATCTATATCGTCCTGTAGCCTGAGGCTTCCCGCCTCGCTATTTACCACCCCACCAATTTTTGTGTCATCTGCGAACTTACTGATCATACCTTTTACATTCACATCCAAATCATTAATGTAGACCACAAACAGCAAGGGACCCAGCACCGATCCCTGCGGTATCCCATTGGACACAGGTTTCCAGTCACAAAAACAACCTTCCACCATCACCCTCTGCCTTCTGCCACTAAGCCAGTTTTGGATCCAATGTGCCAAGGCACCCTGGATCCCATGGGCTCTTACCTTCCTGACCAGTCTCCTATGCGGAACTTTATCAAAAGCCTTACTGAAATCCATGTAAACCACATCCACTGCACTACCCTCATCCACACACCTAGTCACCCCCTCGAAAAATTCAATCAAATTGGTCAGACATGATCTTCCCTTGACAAAGCCATGCTGGCTATCCCTAATTAATCCCTGCCTCTCCAAGTGGAGACCAATTCTGTCCCTCAGAATTTTTTCCAATAATTTCCTTACCACTGATGTTAGGCTCACTGGCCTGTAATTCCCTGGTTTATCCCTACTACCCTTCTTGAATAATGGTACTACGTTAGCTGTTCTCCAGTCCTCTGGCACATCCCCTGTGGCCAGAGAGATTCTGAAAATTTGTGTCAGAGCCTCTGCAATCTCCTCCTTTGCCTCACATAGTAGCCTGGGATACATCTCGTCCGGGCCTGGGGATTTATCCACTTTTAAGCCTGCTAAAACCGCTAGTACCTCCTCCCTCTCGATGCTAATATGTTCAAGTGTATCACAGTCCCCCTGCCCGATTTCTATGTCCACATCGTCCTTCTCCATAGTGAACACAGATGCAAAAAATTCATTTAAAACCCCACCTACATCCTCTGGCTCTACACACAGTTTGCCACTTTGGTCCCTAATGGGCCCTACTCTTTCCCTAGTTATCCTCTTGCCCTTAATATACTTATAAAACACCTTAGGATTTTCCTTTATTTTGCTCACCAGTGTTATTTCATGGCCCCTCCTCGCTCTCCTAATTTCTTTTTTAATTATCCCCCTGCACTTTTTATACTCCTCTAGGGCTTCCTCTGTCTTTAGTCCTTTGTATCTGCCAAAAGCCCCCCTTTTTTTCCTAATCCATTCTCGTATATCCCTTGACATCCAAGGTTCCCTGGGCTTGTTGGTCCCACCCTTGACCTTTACGGGAACATGTTGCCATTGTACTCTCTCAATTTCCTTTCTGAAAGACTCCCATTGCTCCGATGTGGATTTTCCTTCAAGTAGCTGATCCCAGTCCACATTGGCCAGATCCTGCCTTATCATATTAAAATCGGCCTTCCCCCAATTTAGAACCTTTATTTCCGGTCCATCCTTGTCCTTTTCCATGACTACCTTAAATCTCACCGAATTATGGTCACTGTCACCAAAGTGCTCACCTACTAACACTTCTACCACTTGCCCGGCCACATTCCCTAGAATTAGGTCCAGTACTGCCCCCTCTCTTGTAGGACTTTCTACATGCTGGCTCAGAAAGCTCTCCTGGATGCACTTTAAGAATTCTGCACCCTCTAAGCCTTTCACACTCTGACTATCCCAGTTAATATTGGGGAAGTTGAAATCCCCCACGATAATTACCCTATTATTTGCACACTTCTCTGAGATTTGCCTACATATCTGTACCTCTATCTCCCCCTGGCTGTTTGGGGGCCTATAGTACACTCCCAGCAAAGTGCTAGCCCCCTTTTTGTTTTTAAGTTCAACCCATATGGCCTCATTAGAGAAACTTGTTAATATATCATCCCTCCTTACAGCAGTAATTGTCTCCTTAATTGTCCCCTCTGTCTCGCCTGAAGATTCTATACCCCGGAATATTGAGCTGCCAGTCTTGCCCCTCCCTCAACCATGTCTCCGTGATAGCAACAATATCATACTCCCATGTCTTCATCAACAACTTCAGTTCATCCAACTTATTCGTAAGACTCCTTGCATTAAAATAAATGCCATTTAGCCTTGCCCTACTCCCTTGTGCCGTTACATATTTGCTCTGCCTTCCAGTCTGACTTATTTTTTCCTCTATATTTGGCTGTACATCACCCCCTATTATAGCTCCACTCTGTATCCCATCCCCCTGCCAAGTTAATTTAAACCCCCCCGAACAGTGCTAGCAAACCTCCCCGCAAGGATATTTTGTCCCGTTCTGGTTCAGGTGCAACCCATCCGACTTGTACAAGTCCCATCTTCCCCAGAAGCAGGCCCAGTGATCCAGGAAACTAAAGCCCTCCCTCCTGCACCAACTCTTTAGCCACGCATTCATCTGCTCTATCCTCCTATTCCTATACTCACTAGCACGTGGCACCGGGAGTAATCCAGAGATTACAACCTTTGCGGTCCTGCTCTTTAGTCTGCTGCCAAGCTCCCTAAATTCTTGCTGCAGGACCTCATCCCTCTTCCTACCCATGTCATTGGTCCCAATGTGAACCACGACCTCTGACTGTTCACCCTCCCCCTTCAGATTATAAATAGTTGAGATCCCAGCACTGATCCCTGTGGCACCGCACTAGATACAGTTTGAAAATGACCTATTTATCATGACTAAAAACAGAAAATGCTGGAGATACTCAGCAGGTCAGGCAGCATCTGTGAAGAGAGAAACAGAATTAACGTTTCAGGTCGATGACCTTTCGTCAGAACTGGAAAAAAGCAGGAAATGGAACAGATTTTTAAGCAAGTGCAGGGGCTGGGAAAGGGGGGCGGGGATGAAAGCACAAAGGGGAAGGTCTGTGATAGGATAGAAGGCAGGAGAAGTTAAGAGACATTAAGAGATATTCAAGGCAAAAGGAGATGGTAATGGGACAGGTTAAGAAACAAAGGATGGCTCTAGATGAAGTGTGAATTGCGCTGGCAGAATGAAAGACAGCTGCCATATGAGAGAGAAGAAAAAAGACACAGTCAAAAATTGTGGATGAAAAAAATATATATGGTAGGGGCCGAGGTTATGATCTGAAATTGTTGAACTCTATGTTGAGTCCAGAAGGCTGTAAAGTGCCTAATTGAAAGATCAGGATGGCCTGAGGGCGCTCCGCTTCTTCCTTGAACAGAGGTCCGACCAGCCCCCATCCACCGCCACCCTCCTCCGTCTGGCTGAACTTGTTCTCACATTGAACAACTTCCCCTTTGACTCCACTCACTACGTCCAAATCAAAGGTGTTGCTATGGGAACCTGCATGGGTCCTAGCTATGCCTGCCTTTTCGTGGGATATGTGGAACACTCTTTGTTCCAGTCCTACTCAGGTCCGCTCCCTCACCTCTTTTTCCGGTACATTGATGACTGTATCAGTGCCGTTTCCTGCTCTCGCCCTGAACTAGATAATTTCATTCACTTTGCTTCCAATTTCCACCCTTCCCTCACCTTCACATGGTCAATCTCCGACTCTTCCCTTCCCTTCCTGGACTTCTCCATCTCCATCTCTGGGGATAGGCTATTGACAAACATTCACTACAAGCTACCTGAAAGGTCATCGACCTGAAACGTTAACTCTGTTTCTCTCTTCACAGATGCTGCCTGACCTGCTGAGTATCTCCAACATTTTCTGTTTTTATTTCAGATTTCCAGCATCTGCAGTATTTTCTTTTTGCATTGATCCTGCCTCTCTGTTTTCTGTTAGTTAACCAATCCTCTATCCATGATAATATACTACCCCCAACACCGTGAGCTCTTATCTTATGCAGTAACCTTTTATGTGGCACCTTATCGAATGCCTTATGGAAATCCAAATACACTACCTCTACTGGTTCCCCTTTATCCACCTTGCTCGTTACATCCTCAAAGAACTCTAGTAAATTTGTCAAACACGATTTCCCTTTCATAAAACCATGTTGGCACTGCTTGATTGTATTATGATTTTCTAAATGTACCGCTACTACTTCCTTAATAATGGATTCCAGCATTTTCCCAATGACAGGCTGACTGGCCTATAGTTTCCTGCTTTCTGTCTCCCTCCTTTCTTGAATAGGGGTGTTACATTTGCGGTTTTCCAATCCGCTGGGACCTTTCCAGATTCCAGGGAATTTTGCTAGATTACAACCAATGCATCCACTGTCTCTGCAGCCACTTCTTTTAAGACCCTAAGATGCAGGCCATCAGTTCCACAGGACTTGTCAGCCTTTAGTCCCATTAGTTTGCCAAGTACTTTTTCTCTAGTGATAGTGATAGTTTTAAGTTCCTCCCTTTTGCCCGTTGATTGTATACTATTATTGGGATGCTTTTAGTGTCTTCTACTGTGAAGACAGATACAAAATATTTTTTCAAAGTCTCTGCCATTTCCCTGTTTCCCATTATTAATTCCCCAGTCTCATCCTCTAAGGGACCAACATTTACTTTAGCTACTCTCTTCCTTTTTATATACCTGTCGAAGCTCTTACTGTCTTTCTAATATTTCTTGCTAGTTTACTTTCATAATCTATCTTCTCCCTCTTTATTATTTTTTTAGTCATCCTTTGTTAGTTTCTAAAAAATTCCCAATCCTCTGGCCTACCACTAATCTTCACAACATTGTATGACTTTTTTTTCAATTTGATACCATCCTTAACTTCCTTAGTTAGCCACGATTGTTCATCCTTCTCATAGAATCTTTCCTTCTCACTGGAATATATCTTTGCTGAGAGTTATGAAATATCTCCTTAAATGTCTATCACTGCTTATCTACCGTCTTACCCTTTTACCTATTTTTTCAGTCCATTTTAGCGAACTCTGTCTTCATACCTTTGTAATTGCCTGTATTTAAGTTTAAGACACTAGTTTCAGACACAAGTTTCTCACTCTCAAACTGAATGTGAAATTCTATCGTGCTATGATCATTCTTCCCTAGAGGATTCTTTACTATGAGATCATTAATTAACCCTGCCTCATTACACATTACCAGAACTAAAATAGCCTACTCCCTGGTTGGTTCCACAATGTGTTGTTCTAAGAAACCATCCCGAATACACTCTATGAACTCATTCTCAAGGCTACCTTTGCCAATTTGTATTGCCCAAGATTAAAATCGCTCATGATTATTGTCCTTTCTTACAAGCCTCCATTATTTCTTGATTTATACTCTGTCCTACTGTGTAGCTAATGTTGGGGGGGGGCCGATAGACTACTCCCACCAGTGACTTATTTCCCTTACTATTTCTTATCTCCACCCAAACTGATTCTATATCTTGATCTTCCAAGCCAATATCATTTCTCACTACTGTACTGATATCATCCTTTATTAACAGAGCTACCCCACCTTCTTTTCCTTTCTGCCTATCCTTCCGAAATGTTAAATACCCCATAATATTCAGTTCCCAGCTTTGGTCACCTTGCAACCACATCCTTGTAATGGCTATCAGATCATATCCATTTATTTCTATTCGTGCTGTCAATTCATCTACAGTACCTTGTTACGAATGCTGTGTGCATTCAAATAAAGAGCCGTTAAAGTTATCTGTTTACCATTTTTCCCTACTCTTACCCTATTTGCTGGTGCAGTCTTATGTTTGTACGTTCTGTCCCTTCCTGTCAGACTCTGGTTATCATTACCCCTATCTCTACCCTGCATTATTGCCTTGTCCTTCCTCTTTAACTTTCCGAATTTCCCTTCACCTGAACCCTTCCCCCCACTATTTAGTTTAAAGCCCTATCTACAGCCCTAGTTATTCGATTTTCCAGGAGACTGGTCCCAGCATGGTTCAAGTGAAGCCCGTCCCAACGGAACAGCTCCCTCTTTCCCCAGTACTGGTGCCAGTGCCCCATGAATCGAAACCCATTTCTCCCACACCAATCTTTGAGCCACGCATTCATCTCTCTGATCTTATTGACCCTATGCCAATTTGCTCGTGGCTCAGGTAGTAATCCAGAGATTATTACCTTTGTGGTTCTGCTTTTTAATTTAGCCCGTAGCTGCTCATAATCCCTCTTTCTTAGTCCTACCTATGTCGTTGGTACCTACGTGGACTACGACAACTGGATTCTTCCCCTCCCACTCTAAGTTCCTCTCCAGCCCCGAGGAGATGACCTTAACCCTGGCATTGGGCAGGCAACAGAGCCTTCGAGATTTGCGTTCTCAGCTGCAGAGATAAGTATCTATCCCCCTAACTATACTGTCCCCTACCACTACTATATTCCTTTTTACTCCCCCAACTTGAATGGCCCCTTGTACCTTGGTGCTGTGGTCAGTTTGCTCATCCTCCCTGCAATCCCTGCTCTCGTCCACACAGGCTGGAAGAACCTCGTACCTGTTGGACAAGTGCAAGGGCTGACGCTCCTCTAATGCTACCTCCTGGATCCCCATACCTCGCTCACTCGTAGTCACACCCTCCTGTCCCTGACCACGGATCAAATCTGAAGTACTTAATCTAAAGAGTGTGACTGCCTTCTGGATCAAAGTGTCCAGGTAATTCTCCCCCTCCCTAATGCATCACAGTGTCCGAAGCTCGGACTCCAGCTCATAAACTCTGAGCCGAAGTTCCTCAAGCTGCAGACCCTTACTGCAGATGTAGTCGCTGTGGATCACACTGGTGTCCACCAGCTCCCACATGCTGCAGCTGCAACACATCACCTCCCCTGCCATCTCTATTGTATTTTATTTAGCTAACTTTTCAAGTTTTGAATTATCACTCAATTGTCTATTTATAGTTTTTAATCTAGGTAATAACCTTGTTTAAGATATTAAATTTAGTTATATGCTTTAGGTCTTTACTGTAACTTAGCCCGCAAGTCCTACTTTAACTTTAACTAATACTCTTATTATTAATTCACTTACTGTTTTACTTACCCCAATAATTCCCCGGCTCTTAGTTAAATCAATGCTCTAGTGTACAGAGAGAAAAGGAGAAATACTCACCAGCCAATCACTTACCTGCTTCCCTGTGATGTCACACCTTGATATTTCCCCCCTGTTTTTTGAACTGATTCGAAAGTGGTCCGTTCCCGATGCTGCTCCTAATAGCTCAGTCTGGGCCTCGAGCCCTGGGCTTTATTTACTCGTTCGGCTGCCGCCGGTTCCCTCACAGGTCGGTCCGCTCCTGCTGCTGCTCCTAATAGCTCATAGAAACATAGAAGATAGGAGCAGGAGCAGGCCATTCTGTGGTAGAGAATTCCACAGGTTCACCACTCTCTGGGTGAAGAAATTCCCGAAGATGTTCCCGATGGTCGGGGAGCCCAGAACCAGGGGTCACAGTCTAAGGATAAGGGGTAAGCCATTTAGGACAGAGATGAAGAGGAATTTCTTCACCCAGAGAGTGGTGAACCTGTGGAATTCTCTACCACAGAAGGCAGTAGAGGCCAATTCATTAAATATATTCAAGAAGGAGTTGGATATATTTCTTAAGGCTAAAGGGATCAAGGGATATAGGGAGAAGGCAGGGACAGGGTACTGAATTTGGATGATCAGCAATGATCTCATTGAATGGCAGAGCAGGCTCGAGGGGCCGAATGGCCTACTCCTGCTCCTATCTTCTATGTTTCTATGTTTCTATATTCCTCCTCATCTCTGTCCTAAATGGCTTACCCCTTATCTTTAGACTGCGACCCCTGGTTCTGGACTCCCCTGCCATCGGGAACATTCTTCCTGCATCTAGTCTGTCTAGTCCTGTTAGAATTTTATAAGTTTCAATGAGATCCCCTCTCATTCTTCTAAACTCCAGTGAGTATAAGCCCAATCGACCCAATCTCTCCTCATACGTCATTCCTGCCATTCCAGGTATCAGTCTGGTGAATTTTTGCTGCACTCCCTCCATGGCAAGAACATCCTTCCTCAGATAAGGTGATCAAAACTGCACACAATACTCAAGGTGTGGTCTCACCAAGGCCCTGTACAACTGCAGCAAGACATCCTTGTTCCTGTACTCGAATCCTCTCACTACGAAGGCCAACATACCATTTGCCTTCTTAACCGCCTGCTGCACCTGCATGCTTAACTTCAGCGACTGGTGCACAAGGACACCCGGATCTCGTTGCACTTTCCCTTCTCCCGTCTATTGCCATTCAGATAATAATCTGCCTTCCTGTTTTTGCCACCAAAGTGGAGAGCCTCGCATTTATCCACATTATACTGCATCTGCCATACATCTGCCCAATCACCTAACCTGTCCAAATCATACTGGAGTTTCTCTGCATCCTCCTCACAGCACACACGCTCACCCAGCTTTGTGTTGTCTGCAAACTTGGAGATATTACATCTAGTTCCCTCAACTAGATCATTAATATATAGTGTGAATAGCTGGGGTCCTAGCATCGATCCCTGCGGTACCCCACTAGTCACTGCCTGCCACTTGGAAAAAGCCGTTTATTCCAACTCTTTGCTTCCTGTCTGCCAGCCAGCTATCTATCCAAGTCAGTACCTTGCCCCCAATCCCATGTGCTTTAACTTTACACGCTAATCTCTTATGCGGGACCTTATCGAAAGCTTTCTGAAAGTCCAAATACACCACATCCACTGATTCTCCCTTATCTATTCTACCAGTTACATCCTCAAAAAATTCCAGTAGATTAGTCAAGCATGATTTCCCTTTTGTAAACCCATGTTGACTTTGTCCGATCCTGTCACTGTTTTCCAAGTGCTCTGCTATTACATCTTTTATAATGGACTCTAGCATTTTCCCCACTACTGATGTTAGGCTTACCGGTCTATAATTCCCCATTTTCTCTCTACCACCTTTTATGAATAGTGGGGTAACATTAGCTACCCTCCAATCCATGGGAACTGTTCCAGAATCTATGGAATTTTGGTTGATGACCAGCAATGCATCTACTATTTCTAGGGCCACTTCCTTAAGTACCCTAGGATGTAGATTATCCGGCCCTGGGGCTTTATCGGCCTTCAATCCCATCAATTTCCTTAACACCATTTCCCTACATTTACTGATTTCATTCAGTTCCTCCCTCTCATTAGACCCTATGTTCCCTGACAGCTCTGGGAGTTTATTTGTGTCCTCCTTTGTGAAGAAAGAACCAAAGTATGTATTTAATTGGTCTGCCATTTCTTTGTTCCCCATTCTAAATTCCCCTGATTCTGACTGCAAGGGACCTATACTTGACTTCACCAATCTTTTTCTCTTCACATATCTATAGAAGCTTTTACAGTCAGTTTTTATGTTCCTTGCAAGCTTACTCTCATACTCTATTCCCCCCTCTTGATTAATCCCTTTGTCCTCCTTTGCTGAATCCTAAACTGCTCCCAATGCTCAGGTTTGCTGCTTTTTCTGGCCAATTTATCTGTCCTCTCCTTGGATTTTATGCTATCCCTAATTTCCCTTGTTAGCCACCATTGAGTCACCTTTTTTGTTTTATTTTTATGTCAAACAGGGATGAACAAATTCTGTAGTTCATCCATGCGATCTTTAAATGTTTGCCATTGCCTATCCACCGTCAACCCTTTGAGTAACATTCCCCAAACCATCCTACCCAACTCGTGCCTCATACCATCGTAGTTTCCTTTATTTAAATTCAGGACCCTAGTCTCTGAGTCAAATACTTCACTCTCCATCTTAATGAAGAATTCTATCATATTATGATCGCTCCGCCCCAAGGGGCCTCCCACAACAAGATTGCTAATTAATCCTTTCTCATTACATAATACCCAGTCTAAGATGGCCTGATCTCTAGTTGGTTCCTCGACATATTGATTCAGGAAACCATCCCGTATACACTCCAGGAATTCCTCCTCCACAGTATTGTTACTAATTTGGTTAGCCCAATCTTTTTGTAGATTAAAGTCACCCATGATAGCTGCTGTGCCCTTATTGCACGCGTCTCTAATTTCCTGTTTAATGCCATCCCCAACCTCGGCATTACTGTTTGGGGGTCTGTATACAACTCCCACTAACGTTTTCTGCCCCATGGCATTTCTCAGCTCTACCCATACAGATTCCACCTCATCAGAGCTAATATCCTTCCTTACTATTGTGTTAATCTCCTCTTTAACCAGCAATGCTCAGTCTGGGCCTCGAGCCCTGGGCTTTATTTACTCGTTCAGCTGCCGCCAGTTCCCTCACAGGTCAGTCCACTCCCGTTGCTGCTCACAATCAATGGATCAGATCAAAGCTCTGCAGTCCTGCCACATCCAGGCGTGAATGGTGGTGGACCATTAAACAACTAACTGGAGGAGGAGACACCATGAATATTCCCATCCTCAATGATGGTGGAGCCCAGCACGTGAGTGCAAAAGACAAAGCTGAAGCGTTTGCAACCTTCTTCAGCCAGAAGTGCTGAGTAGATGATCCATATCAGCCTCCTCCTGCGGTCCCCACCACCACAGAAGCCAGTCTTCAGCCAATTCTATTCACTCCATGTGATATCAAGAAACAGCTGAGCACACTGGATACAGCAAAGGCTGTGGGCCCCAACAACATCCCAGCTGTCGTGCTGAAGACTTGTGCTCCAGAACTAGCCACACTTTTAGACAAGCTGTTCCAGTACAGCTATAACACTGGCATATATCCAACAATGTGGAAAACTGCCCGGTATGTCCTGTCCACAAAAAGCAGGACAAATCCAATCTGGCCAATTACTGCCCAATCAGTTTACTCTCAATTGTCAGCAAAGTGATGGAAGGTGTCATCGACAGTGCTATCAAGCATCACTTACTCACCAATAACCTGCTCACCGATGCTCAGTTTGGGTTCTGACAGGACCACTTGGCTCCAGAACTCATTACAAGCTTGGTTCAAACATGGACAAAAGAGCTGAATTCCAGAGGTGAGGTGAGAGTGACTTCCCTTGACATCAAGGCAGCATTTGACCGAGTGTGGCGTCAAGGAGCCCTAGTAAAACTGAAGTCAATGGGAACCAGGGGGAAAACTCTCCACTGGCTGGAGTCATACCTAGCACAAAGGAAGATGGTTGTGGTGGTTGGCGGTCAATCATCACAGCCCCAGGACATTGTTGCAGGAGTTCCTCAGGAGAGTGTCCTAGGCCCAACCATCTTCAGCTGCTTCAATAATGACATTCCCTCCAACATAAGGTCAGAAGTGGGAATGTTTGCTGTTGACTGCACAGTGCCATTTGCAACTCCTCAGATAATGAAGCAGTCCATGCCCGCATGCAGCAAGACCTGGACGACACTCAGGCTTGGGCTGATAAGTGGCAGGTAACATTTGCGCCACAGAAGTGCCAGGCAATGACTATCTCCAACAAGCAAATATCTACCCACTGCCCCATGACATTCAACGGCCTTACCATCGCCAAATCCCCCACCATCAACATCCTGGAGGTCACCATTAACCAGAAACTTAACTAGACCAGCCACATAAATACTGTGGCAACAAGAGCAGGTCAGAAGCTAGGTATTCTGCGGCATTTGTCTCACCTCCTGACTCCCCAAAGCCTTTACGCCATCTACAAAGCACAAGTCAGGAGTGTGATGGAATACTCTCCACTTACCTGGATGAGTGCAGCTCCAACAACACTCAAGAAACTTGACACCATCCAAGACAAAGCAGCCCGCTTGATTGGCAACCCATCCACCACCTTAAACATTCACTCCCTCCACCACCGGCATACCGTGGCTGCAGTGTGTACCATCTACAAGATGCACTGCAGCAACTCACCAAGGCTTCTTCGGTAGCACCTCCCAAACCCACGACCTCTTCCACCTAGAAGGACAAGGGCAGCATGGGAACACCACCACATCCAAGTTCCCCTCCAAGTCACACACCATCCTGACTATCAGGAAAGGCTGAACAGGCTGGGTGTCTTTTCTCTAGAAATGTTGAGGCTGAGAAGTTACCTGATAGCAATGTTTAAGATAATGAAAGGGTTTGATAGGGTAGATGTACATAAAATGTTTCCACTTGTGAGAGTCCTAAACTAGGAGACATAAATATAATAGTCATGAATAAATCGAATAGGGAATTTAGGAGAAACTTCTTTACCCAGAGAGTGGTAAGAATGTGGAAGTTGCTACCTCATGGAATAGTTGAGGTGAATAGCATGGATGCCTTTAAGGGGAAGCTAGACAAGTACACTAGGTAGAAAGGAATAGACGGTTTTACTGATAGGGTTCAATGAAGAGTGGTGGGAGGAAGCTCATGTGGAGCATAAACACCGGCATAGACCAGTTGGGCCAAATGGCCTGTTTCTGTGCTGTACACTCGATAAAACTCATTCTGCAAACAGAAAGCATTAACTTTATAATATAACTTGATGAACAGTGCTAAGTTTGTTTTGACATTACTGTCTTTTTTTAAATCAACATTAAAGTACATCTCCTGGGATATTGTTCATGTACTCTGGATCTGGAATGCACTTTCTGATGTTTCCTGCTGTTTCACTGAAGGGTAAATCTGGTAGTGATTCATTTGTTGTTGTGATCCAGGAAGTTTACGGAAGGTAAAATATCACTTGCTGTCATGTGACCTTGGTCATGTGTCTGAATTTCCTGCCTTGCTGTCATGTGACTTAGGTTGTCCCAATGCAGTCTGAGTATTGCATTCTATTAAATCCGTGAATCTTAAGGTTTCAATAAATAGACGGAGACTGCAGATCAACAATCAACAGGTGTTTACTGGATGAGGGTAGTCTAAAAACTAACAGTACAGATGCCTGCTCAGGGCTTATATACAGGTGTGGTCGCTGCCAGTACTACAGTATACAGGAGCTGTAAAAGTAGTTCTCTCTTAAAGGTACATACACTACAGTTCCTCCCCTTTTAGATTAACAGTACCATAACATTCAAATAACAGTTAACACTTTTAACATGCACATTAACTGAAATAGTCCATTTATAGATTCAGTCTTTGGGGCGGCTTCCTGATCCTTGCTGGACAGCGCCTTTCCTGAGTGTCTTGTTCTTGGTGCGGAGGCGATTCTGGCCCCTGTCTTCGGTTAGTTCATCAGTTTCCGATGCTACTGTTTCTGGGGTAGATGCTACCGGTATGTCGGGTTCATCACCAGGTACGCGAGACATGGGGTTGACTCGTTCCTGTGACGCTAGGATCTGGTTGACATGGCGTCTCACAATGTTCTCCCCGACATCCACTGTGTACATTAGTGGCCCCTGCCGTGTGCATATCGTTCCGGGTTGCCATTTCTCTGTTCGGTAGTCACGGGCCAAGACTGGTTGTCCTACATTGAAGCTCCTTGTCGGCTTCTCATTGATGTGCTGGAATTGCTTATTCTCAACATTTCTTCGCACATTTGGTCTGAGCAAATCCAGATGAGATCTCAACCTTCGGTTAAAGAACATCATGGCTGGGGTCTGGTTGGTAACTGCAAGTGTCGCATTTCTGTAGGCTAACAGGAAATTGTCCACCTTATGCTGCAGTGGAATGTCGTCATCGCACATGGCCCTTACTGCATTTTTAAAGGTTTGTACGAACCTCTCAGCCAATCCATTTGTGGCTGGATGATACGGGGCGGATGTGTAATGTCTTACCCCATTCCTTCTCATAAATTTCCGAAACTCTTCGGACACAAACTGTGGTCCGTTATCAGAGCAAATCTGCTCTGGCAAACCGTTCCTGGCAAATATGGTCCGTAGGACTGCAATCGTTTTCTCCATAGTGGTGGAGGACATTTTGATCACCTCAGGTCATTTCGAGTGCGCATCCACTGCTATTAAGAACATTGAGTCCATGAATGGACCAGCAAAATCAGTATGCACCCATTGCCATGGATAGGTGGGCCACTCCCATGTGTGTAGAGGGGCATGTGATGGTGCATTTTGGCCCTTCTGGCATGCTGAGCAGCTCTTTGTTAGGTCCTCGATTTGTTGATCGATTCCTGGCCACCACACATAAGCCCTAGCAAGGCTTTTCATTTTCACCCCTCCCAGATGGTCTTCGTGAAGCTCATTGAGCACTCTCTCCCTTAACTTGGTTGGAATTACCACTCGGGATCCACACGTCACTGTCCCCTGGCATACTGACAGCTGTTCTCTTCTGGATGAGAATGCTGGCAACAGTGAGTCGCCATGTGTTGGCCATCCCTTCACCGTCAAATCATATACCCGAGACAGTGTCGGATCATTTCGGGTCTCCTTCTCTATATCCGTGTTAGTTACTGGCAAGCGTTCAATTATCGATGAATAAAATATTTCGACAGGGTCCACTGCTGGTGCTTCCTCCGCAGTAGGCAGTGGCAGGCGTGATAGCCCATCAGCGTTTCCATGCTGTTTCGTGCCCTTATACTCTATTTCATATTGGTTCGCCCCTAGAAAAAGGGACCATCTTTGTAGCCATTGCGCAGTCATCACCGGAACGCCCTTCTTTGGATTAAAGATGGAGACAAGTGGTTGGTGGTCAGTCAGCAAGGTGAACTTCTGCCCGTGCAGATAGTGGTTGAACGTTTTTACTCCCCATACTAGGTTGAGGGCCTCCCTGTCAATCTGGGCGTAGTTGCGCTCGGCTGAGGTTAGTGACCGAGACGCAAAGGCTACTGGCCTCTCCAACCCGTCTGGGAATTTGTGCGACAGCACCGCTCCAATACCATAGGGTAATGCATCACACGCCAACTGAATTGGTAGTGCTGGGTTGAAATAGGCCAACACCTCTTTTGATGTGATCAATTCTTTGCACTTCTGGAAAGCTCGTTTACATTCGTCATTCCACTTCCATGGTACCCCTGTCTGCAGTAGGGTGTTCAGTGGGTGTAATACTGTAGACAAATTTGGTAAGAACTTATGGTAGTAGTTCACCAGCCCGAGGAACGACCTCGGTTGTGACACATTTTTCGGTGCTGGAGCCTTGACCACTGCCTCAATCTTTTCAGGGGACTTATGTAACCCCTCTTCATCAATAACGTGGCCACAATACGAGACCCGCTTCTGGAAAAACTCGCATTTGTGGTGATTAGCTCATAGCCCATATCCCTTCAATCTAGTGAGCACCTGCTCCAGGTTGGCGAGGTGATCACTGTCATTTTCGCCCGTGACCAGGATGTCGTCCAAATAACACTGGGTCCCTGGAATCCCTTGCAGGATTTGATCCATTGCCCTTTGCCAAATAGCCAGAGCCGATGCTACCCCGAACACCAGCCGGTTGTATTGGTAGAGACCTTTGTGAGTGTTGATCGTGAGGTATTGTTTTGAGGCTTCTTCTACCTCCATTTGCAGGTACGCCTGGGCCAGATCAATCTTAGTGAAGCATTTTCCTCCAGATAGCGAGGCGAAAATATCTTCAATCCGCGGAAGCGGATATTGTACCGTGTGAAGGACTGGGTTCACTGTCACCTTAAAGTCCCGACAGATGCGAACCTCCTTTGGTTCCCCAGGCGTATTACTCAACGACCTCTTCATTACAGGAACGATGGGTGTAGCCCACTCGCTCCAGTCCACTTTGGACAGTACTCCTGAACATTCCAAACCTTCCAGCTCTGCTTCGACGGCTGGGCGGATCGCATAAGGCACCGGTCTGGCCTTAAAAGACTTTGGGCTTGCATTTTCCTCTATTTTAATCGTCGCTGTTATGCCTTTGTGTTCCGAGTCCCTCCTGGAATACTTCTTGTGCGTCAGTTAGCATTTTTGACAGTCGTCCAGGTGTGACGTCGTCATCCTTTTTGGCCTCTACCGTCAGTGCCTGTATGGAATGCCAATCTAATTGTATCTTCCGGATCCATTCACGTCCGAGTAGTGGTGGTCCTCCATCTGGCAATACATATAGGTCCATTTTTGGTATTTCCTGGCCGTTGTATATCACGTTCACCCTTATTTTTCCTTTGGGGTAGACTTTTTGCCCCGTGTACGTCTTCAAGACAACCTCTGTAGCTCTCAAGGGTATATGTGAGAATAGCCGCTTGTAGTCCCTTCGGTTTATGACTGTTAGGGCTGATCCTGTGTCCAATTCCATTTTCACTTGGACTCCGTCTATCTTGAGCGTGACCCAGATAGTCTGGTGATCCTCCATTTTGATTACATTATGTAGTTTCAGACAACCCAGCTCCTTGCTTCCGGAGTCTGTATCACTGTTCTGTTCGTCTGAACTACTCTCCGTCACCTTATGTACCTTTTTGTACTTCTCCTGTAGAGATTTCTTGCTGCTGGTTTTCTTCCCCGACCTGCAGACTCTTGCTATGTGTCCTGCTTTTCCACACTGTCTGCACACTTGGTCCTTGAAGCAACAATCCTTCTGGTCGTGTGTTGTTCTGCCGCAGCGATAACACTTCCCTGCTCCATATGACATTTCATTGGTGCCATATTCTTGCGGTCTCTGTTCTATCTCTGCAGCGCCCCGTGCGGCTGCTTCGTGTGATACTGCCATGCTGAAAGCCTTGTCCAGCGTAAGATCCTTTTCTGATAGAAGCTGTTTCTGGGTTCCTTCACTTTGAAGCCCACACACAAACTTGTCCCTTAACGTATCTGCTAGTCCCATTCCAAACTGGCAGTGTTTCGATAGCTTGCGCAGTTCCGTTAAATACTCAGCATTACTTTCGTCTTTATGCTGGTTCCTTTTGTGAAACTTAAATCTTTCTGCTATCAGCAGCGGTGTGGGGTTTAAGTGGTCCTGTAGGATTTCCACTATGTTTTCGAAATCCTTATCCACTGGCTTCTCTGGGGTTATTAGGTTTTGCAGTAAGCCATACGTTTTTGCACCCATGGAATTCAATAAAACCAGTGCTTTCCTGGCATCTGGCACTTCATTCGCCTTGCAGTACACCTCAATGCGTTCCACATATGTCGCCCAATCTTCGACTTCATTGTCGAACGCTGTGACACTGCCACTCTTCGGCATCCCTGGGTGTGGTTAGACTGGCTAAAATGGCATCTCCCGTGCTCTCCCTTCTTCTCCGCTGGCTCAAAATGGCATCTCCCGCGCTTCCCTTTCTTCCCGCGCTCGCCCTTCTTCTCTGCTGCGGCTTCAAAAATGGCGTCTCCCACGCTCGCCCTTCTTCTCCGCGGCTCAAATGGCGCCTCCCACGCTTCCTTTCTTCCCCCGTGGACGCTGCTCAGCCCTTGAGCCCTGGCTGCGCTCTGCGCGTTTTCCTGTGCGCCTCTCTCGTTGCCGCCGCTCGGTCCTGAACCCCGGCTGTGCTTTACCCTCTCTCTCTTTTTGTTTTCCGTCGACGCCGCTCGGTCTTCAACCCCCGGCTGCACCCTGTGCGCTTTACCCTCTCTCTTACCCCATCAACGCTACTCGGCCTTTTCTGTGCCGTCGGTCGGCTCCAGCCACCACTGTCCGGGTAGGGTCTGCGGTGTACCTGTTGCCAGCCTGTTGCTGGATCATCGTGGCTGGAGAACCAAGCCCAGCTCTCAACAGCCTCCCCTGCGATGCCGGATGACTGGGCGGTTGCTCGTGGTCGACGCCCGTGCTTCTGGCCTCGACTTCCTTCCACTGTCCTCCAGGAGCGAATCCTTGGGAGGAAATGCAGAGTTGCAGGTAGGTTCGAATCGACCTCGTCGCCACTATTAAGTCCATGAATCTTAAGGTATGGTGTTCTTCAATAAATAGACGGAGACTGCAGATCAATAATCAACAGGTGTTTACTGGATGAGGGTAGTCTAAAAACTAACAGTACAGATGCCTGCTCAGGGCTTATATACAGGTGTGGTCACTGCCGGTACTACAGTATACAGGAGCTGTAAAAGTAGTTCTCTCTTAAAGGTACATACACTACACATTCCACTTGGAGAGGGTGAAAATTACAGCTCCTAGGATGTATCTCTCACTCATATGCATGCACACTTTGTCATTAAAAAAAATTCATTCATGTGATGTGGGCATCGCTGGCAAGGCCAGCAATTATTGCCCATCCCCAATTGCCCTTGAGAAGGTGGTGGTGAGCCGCCTTCTTGACCCTCTGCAGTCCGTGTGGTGAAGGTACTCCCACAGTGCTGTTAGGAAGGATGTTCCAGGATTTTGACCCAGCGACGATAAAGGATCGGTGATGTACTTCTAAGTCAGGATGGTGTGTGACTTGGAGGGGAACTTGGAGGTGGTGGTGTTCCCATGCGCCTGCTGCCCTTGTCCTTCTAGGTGGAAGAGGTCGCGGGTTTGGGAGGTGCTGACGAAGAAGCCTTGGCGAGTTGCTGCAGCGCATCTTGTAGATGGTACACACTCTAGCCACGGTATGCTGGTGGTGGAGGGAGTGAATGTTTAAGGTGGTGGATGGGGTGTCAATCAAGCGGGCTGCTTTGTCCTGGATGGTGTCGAGATTCTTGAGTGTTGTTGGAGCTGTACTCATCCAGGCAAGTGGAGAGTATTCCATCCCACTCCTGACTTGTGCCTTGTAGATAGTGGAAAGGCTTGAAGCTGGAACTCTGCAGCTCAGCTGAGTGATCCTTTTTCTGCCCGCTTGTCTGTTAGTCTTTAACTTCCAACACATATGGCTTCTGATGAAAATATATATTTTTTAGGGGGGTGGGTGGGGGCGGGGAATGAGAGGGGTGAGGATGCCAGTTCAGATGATGGAGTTTACGAAACCACATATAACTCATGTAAAGGTATTAAATCACAATATAATCTAACAAATTGTCCACCACTTTCCATAACAAATCCATTTCTGTCTGCAAAAAATGTATTATTGAAACAATATACAGATAGCTGAACATAAACTGTCCTACATTGCAAATATAGCATTTTGTAAATGTTACTTATTTTTGTTCTGCAGGCCTACATAATACTATTTCAATGGGAGTGTCTTGAGCCTCTTCATTATTTAAAAAGCAAAACCAATGACGTAGCTCTTTGTTGTCCCCATACAAAAAAGATAGTTAAATAAATACTTCTTCCTAAAAACAGTACTGCTTTTAAATGATATAATGGAAATCTCCTAATCACAATTATTTGGAAAGATCCAGATGGTTTAATGCATTTTTAACCTAAGTAACTGATATGTGTTTACGGCCCAATTGTATTTTATCCAAACCAATTATATGTTTTATAATTCATCGGGTGTGCTGTCAGAAATAAGGAGGGAATTGAAGAATAAAGTGAAAGAAAAGAAAGAAGCAGACATTCTTTAACCAAAAAGGGACACAAGGAAAGTTAACAGATGAAGAAAGAAAATCACAAAAAAAATTAGAATAGATAAAATGAGAAGAGAAGGTGGCTACATCCCATTAGTTATGCCTGCATACTTTATCCCAGTACTCTGGCTTTGATCTGACTGGAGAGAATTACCTAGGGAAAGTATTCCTTCCAGCAGTCTCAGCTGTATGCAATAGTTATTTTTTCAGTTCTTGGTTTAGGTAGGTTGAATTTCTGCCTTTTGTTCTTTGGCATGACCCTTCCAAAGTGGGCACTACGACATCTTTGGAACGTTTCCAAATCTACATGCGTGGTAGGCTAGTTGTGGAAGACAAAGGGCTGTTACTTCCAGTTCTCCAAAGCATATGCACGATCTTACCCAGCTCTAGTCAGTAGATGAATAAGAACAGCCAGTGGTTGGACATGGAGATTTCTACGGATTGTACAGATACATTTCATATTGATTCAATTATTGCATTTAAAATCTCATAAATCAGAAGAAGAACGTTTCCATAAAACTCGAGACTCCTATTGCTAATTAACATCTTGTTTGTATCAAAGGTTTTATTCCTGTTCAAGATTTCGATGGACATGTATTAATAATGTTTCAGCTCATGTAACTTTTCCATCAAGTTGGCAGTGTTGTATGTTTCCACTTTTCATTTTGTCAGTTCATACTTGTTTTTGGTATGTGTGGAAAGGAAGAAAGGCCATTCCAACTTATAAGAAATCCATTCCATACTATGCAAGGTTAGAAAAAAAAACAGATGAAGATTTACTAATAATGTTCTGCAAAATCAAGGATCAAATGTATATGTACAAAGTTATTGAAAGGTTGAAAACTGGGAAAGTTCAATTGCGCAGGTAACAATTGAGACTTAATACAATCATCTCAACAGTACATATCAGATGACCAACCATAATAAAGATTTAAATATTTTTGAATCTTAAAGGACTCAAAATACCAAGAATAGTCCTCATATGACGAAGATATTTTCCTGTAAGCTGCCCCTTGACTTGAAGCTAATGTGAAGAATTTTTGGGAGTATGATGCAATATCAGCTGCATTTGCTTAATTCATTGCTGCTTTCCTCTGAAACCTCTTGAAGGTGCTCAAATTACCATCCTGACTATAGAATTTTACATTGTGGTGAAATAAAAACTGTCTTTAAATGCGGTTTGAGGAGCAATATTTGCTCTGATTTGATTACTTTTGTCTATAGACTGTTATAAATTTATAATCTCTTATGCAACACTAGCTGTGGTATTCTGACTAATTCCTGCTTTATTGCATCTTAATGATATTAAAATGCATAGTCACCATTTGCTTTCTGGCAGCCCAAGTTGTCGATGCATTGTTCTCTGATGTTGTACTGTACATATTTAACACAAAACACATGGGTGTTAATGCCATCAATCAATAGTTCTTTTTTAAAACTAAATTCAATTATGGTACATTAACAACAAAATGTGCACCAAATTTCATCTTGTTGCAAGTCTTTGTAAGACATCTGGGTTTTTCTTTTTTTTTTAAAGGCACTTGAGTGCTTTAATGGGTCAAAGTTTAAGGGGTGACATCACCCATGTGTCCCTGAAGAGCCAAATTTGTACTGTGAGGAAAAATAGCAAGCTGCATGATTCAACTATTTTGTTGAGAAATAGCTTTAACCTTTCACATTGTTGGATAAGGAAAGTCAAAGATATATATAATTTACTTAAATTAAAAATGCCAAATACTTCAGAAATTTTTGAATGTGTGTACTGAATGATTGTATTGAACAATTCCAGTACTATTTTAGCAGTAGGAGTTAAAACTGAAACTTCTAATGTGAAATGGTTTTCCTCAATTGCCAGACTGATACATGTGTGGTTAAAACTTATTAGATCTGTCATTTAAGAACCTGAAATTATAATTTGGTTAAAGAATGTAATTTAGCATGTCCACATCTGTATATACTTTTTTTTATTAAATTAATTTAGTTGTACTCTGACCTCCCTAGCTGTAATAAAACAAAATGAGTTCAAATTTTTCTGTACTATTTTTCCAAACACAACAAATAAATAGTTACTAGTGAAAGAACATTATTTTCATTGCTCTGTCATAAGAAGATGACTTATACACTAATTTGTAAATCGCTGGCTGTGAAGAGGTTGGTACATCCTGAGGTCGTGGAAGGCGTTCTACAAATGTAAGTTCTTTCTTTTAAATCCTCTGTCCCTACAAGTATGATCAAACAAATGTCGACTCAATATAATCTTTGAGCTCAGTTTGAGATTTTTGGTTTCTATGGTTTCATGGATGTATGTGAAGTTAATTGACTTTCTATTGCACTAGTAGATTCTCTATTAAGAATGTAAAACATTTTCCATGGAACCATTCATTTATAAATGCATATTTTTTGTTCTGGGGTATATTGGTTTAGATCTATCCTTTGTTAAACGCAAGAGTGTTATTTAATTATGTTTTTGCAAAACCAAATTAATTCTTTTCTCAGCGATGCTCTTTTTGGTGAACCCTACAGTAAACTTGACTGAATAATGTCATCATTAAAAATGTCACCTTTTGAATTGCCTGCTGTGCAGTAGCATGATAAAACGTGTCATTGTGACAGTATTACGGAAAAGTTGGCAGTAATTTCAAAAGTGACACATTCCATCTCTAGTGGGAAAGCTCAGAATTAGTAACTAAGAAAAAACCCAATCTATCCATCTTCAAAAGAGTTTCTGGAAAGAATGTGTTAAAGTCCATAACACACACTGAGGGTGCAGGTGATTCTGTAAACCGCTTCAGTTCTACTTTCATGAAGTCACACAAATCCTTAAAAAATGCAACAGCACTTCAGAACACTCCTAGCCAGCTGGTCTATCAATATAATATACATGTAGGGTAATCTGTCCCCTGTATAGTCCAAACACTTTGATCATTGTAATATGCATATTCTTACATCAGAAGAAACTATTTATCTTCCTGCGACTCTGTATGCCTAATGTCTGTTGGTAACCATAGAGTTTCCCAAGGAATCAACTTCTGTTTGCTTGGATCAAATATCCAGTAAAAGTTAAACCAAGTTGGGCAAACATTTGTCTTTATTTGAATAAATACATTTTGTCTTTGTTTTCTAGATCTACGGTTCAAAAGTGGTTTATTACCTTTTCACCATGATTGAGTTGCAATGCAGTTACACCTGTCCTTGATGTAATTTGCTTTGAGGGGTGGGAAAACGAGAAAAGGTTTCCCAGTTAGTGCTAATATCCACTGTTTGAATGTAACTTGCCAATTTAGGTAAGGTTTAGTTTTCTCTCAGTAAGTGTAGTTTCCTGAATGAGTGAACCCATCTAGTGCCCCCATTGTAAATGACTACTGTAACCATACACTTCTGACATCACACCCCTAATGCTCTTAATTATAAATAGACACCATAATAGTGCAATCTCTTGTTAGTTTTCATTGATAGGGCAGTAACAAAACCAACCTGAGTGAATCTAGATACAAAGAAATGTTATGAAAGATAATTAATAGACGGATTGGTGGTTATCACTGGGCTTGTGTACACCCTGATTACTGAATTGTTTGTGCATACTGACCCTCTTGACTTTCTTATTGTATATTAATACATTAAGATATATTTTAATTTAAGTATAATGTAACAAACAGTGAGCGAAGAAAATCTTTCAAGGGGTTCAGATGTTGTTATAAATTGCAAGAGAAAATCTTGATTTACTTGTCTTCTGAAGAGATGGGATTACTTTCACTCCCATCTGCTTATGTTTGATACAGAGTTCGTTTTATGTTTGTATACATCATCATTTATAATATCAAAAAATATAGGTGGCGCTTATTTCTGTATATAAAAAAACAGGGTCTGACCTGCTGTTGCTGGGCGACATACTCTAAAAAGGGGCAATTTTTGTTATTTGTTTTTCATTTGATGACAATGGGGCAACCCAGTGCCTCCTTATAGTTTTCATTAGAAAAGGCAAACCCAGCATTTAAATAAAGACAATTAACAGATTACATGTATGCATAATCACTGCAATTTAATATTCAGAAAATACCGAGCGGTAACACTGCTCTTGGACCTCAAAGACCAAATTCAGCTCTTCAGATTGGGCAGCCTAACTGACCGCCTTGAGAATGCTGGGAGTTACCGGCCTAGAAATTCAGTTGCGTTCGCCAGCCGTTAACGCCATAAGAGGGGTATATTTCCAGCGCTAGGCACTTAGCGCCCGGGCGCAGGCCGATCTGCACCTACGCCCAAATTCAGTAGACATTTAGCGCCGGCGCAAAGTGTTTGCGTCCGCTCAGCTGCGCGCGCAGCTTATGACGTCATTTCGTCGTGCAACGCTGTTTGTGCGCCCCAAACCGGAAATTCAGTGGCGCCCGCCCAATGTGGGCGTGGCGCTGTTAAGAACTGTGAAGTGGAACGCAACAGAGGCCCCGTGGGCCTCGGGGAGCACTAATTAAAGGGCATTTACACTGACCTATAAAGCCCAGCCATTTTGCTGCAATGACTTTACTGCTTTGGATTTCTGGACAGAGACCAAGGAACAGAGCTTACTGATTTGGGACAACATAGGAGAGGTATTTTTGGCTTCTGGCCAGAGCTTTGACATTTGAATCATTGTGATTTCACTGTTTGCAAGTTTATTATGGGGGCTGTATGGGGTTCCAACCCTCAGTTGCAGCATTATGTGCGAAGGGCTCGCAGACGCTGTGTGAGAGGGCCAGCCATGCCTAGATGCAGAGGGGCCATCAGGCGTCAGCAACGTAGGCCTTACCCACTCAGGCAATACCGGCAGCAGGTGTCCTATCTCACCATGACTGCGGCGCATTGTGTTAAGAGGCTGCGCTTCAGAAGGGAGGTGGTTGCAGAGATCTGCCAGCTGCTTCACAGAGATCTGCATCCACAGCTGATGTGCAGGACGTCTCTCTTGGTGGAAGTGAAGGTCACGGTGGCTCTGAACTTTTATGCAAGCGGCTCCTTCCAAGCCGCTGCTGGGGACATAGCGAACATCTCCCAGTTCGCCGCGCATCGCTGCATCCGGCAGGTCACCGATGCACTTTTCGCGAGGAGACACCAATTCATCTCCTTCCCCATGACCCTAGAGAGGCAGGAGCAGCGTGCAGTCGGATTTGACAGGATCGCGGACTTCCCCATGGTGCAGGGCGCCATTGACTGCACGCATGTGGCTATGCGGGCACCTATCGACAATGCCGAGGATTACCGCAACCGGAAGGGCTACCATTCCCTCAATGTACAGCTGGTGTGTGACCACAGGCAGCGCATCCTAGCTGTCAATGCCCGCTTTCCAGGAAGCAGCCACGATGCATTTATCCTGCGCCAGACTACTGTGGCTGACATGTTCGAGGCACAGCCTCCACCAAGGGGATGGCTTATTGGGGACAAGGGCTACCCTTTGTGTACATGGCTCATGACCCCGCTCCGCGCGCCCAGGACCCCAGCGGAGGAGGCATACAATGAAAGCCATCAAGCCACAAGGAACATCATAGAGCAAACGATTGGCATCCTCAAGCAACGGTTCCGCTGCCTGGATCGTTCCGGCGGATCTCTACAGTATTCGCCGGATAGAGTCTCCCAGTTCGTCGTCGTGTGCTGCATGCTGCACAACCTGGCTATCCGCAGGACTCAGGCACTGCCACCTGACGTTGCACCACCACCTCAGGAGGACGAGCAGGAGGACCATGAGGAGGAGGAGGAGGAGGAGTACCAGCCCAGGAGGGAGCCACAAGGTCCAAGGGCCATCCGCCGGCGGCTTATTGAACGACACTTCTAGGCCCCCTGTCAGGGAATGGCCTGTGGCATGAACGCACCTGAATGCAGCCGCTCCGCAAGCCCTCAGCCGGTTAACGCAACAACCACTTGAAACATGACACCTGGACATGCTGAATAAATAAAAAGCTTTATTTTACAAACTCAGGGCCCTTCCCACATGAAACAGAAAAACAGACGAGACCCCCAAAAAACAGTCAAAAACATCTGTCACTCCCACAACCTGGGGAGGAATAACAAAACTTGCCCATCCAATTGGCCTTCATCATCGGCCTTACAAAAATAAGCCCCCCCCTCCACAACACAAACACCCCCATAAAAACAAAAAATGCCTTCATCTTCGGCCTTACCAAAATAAGCCCCCCCCAGAACACAAACACCCCCATATAAAAAAAACCGCTATCACCACACTCTACTGGGTGTGCCGAGAGGGCGAGTCCTTATGCAGGCTTCTCCGGCCCCTGCCCGACCTGCTGCTCCGCCTCAACCTGGGCCCTGTGGGTGTGGCAAGGCTGGGGGAAGGCTCATGAGGGCCACAATGCGTGACGGCAGATGCCCTTGGGGGTCGGCCTAGACGAGGCCCGGCCCGGGAGGGGCCGGCTGCTGACTGCTGCAGCTGTGGCTGGCCAGCATCAGTCTCAGCAGCAGCTCGTCGCACCTTGGCTGGGGGAGTGGCAGTGTCGGCTGCACCATTGGGGGCAAGCTGGCTGATGCCAGGCGCGCGCTGTTCGCCAGAGACACTGGCACTCGGCCGGGCTGGCAGTGCAGCAAGCGCAGCAATCTGGTGGAGGCCAGACCGCTGTGCTGCAGCAGGGCGGCGGGTGCCCTGGCGATGCCTCCGCGCCACAGCGAGTGTGGCAGAAGTGAGTGCCCGAACTGCCCTGGTATGTGCCCGCATCAGATCTGCCAGTGTCTGGACGGCACCACTCATGGACTCGCGACTCGCGTCCTGCGCTGCCGCGAGTTGCTGGACACCCCTGTCCTGCGCTGCCGCGAGTTGCTGGACACCCCTGTCGTGTGCTGCGGCGAGTTGCTCGACCCCCCTGGCCTGTGATTCCCCGAAAGCGACCACACTATGAGCCAGGGACTCAATGGCCTGAGGCAACTGTCCCACAACCCCCATGAACTCCTTGTGGCGCCGCTCCGACGCCGCGGACATCTCATCAAGGAGGCGCACCTCCTGGGCGAGGACCGTCTCCGGACTGGAGGGCGGACTCTCCCTCTGGGGAGAAGGCCGCCGAGCTGCCCGACCCTTCCCGCGTGCCTCGACCCCACTGGGCCCAGGAACTGCCCTCCCCTGCAACACTTCCCCCCTCTGGGGAGAAGGCCGCCGTGCTGCCCGACCCTTCCCGCGTGCCTCGATCCCACTGGGCCCAGGAGCTACACCCCCCTGCAACACTTCCCCCTGCCTCTCCTCCAGGCCAGACGTCTCCCCTCCATTGCCATCCCCTGGCGCGGATGAGGGTTCCCCCGATGTGCCGCCTTCCTCCTGGTCCTCGTCGTCCTCCTCCTCCAAGGGCCTGGCACTCTGAGCTTCAGGGACCACCTCCTCCTCACCAGCTGAAAGCAGGAAGGCACAAGAGTAGCTTTAGAGTGAGGACAGGGCGTCAGCGAGGGAGGCATGAGTGGTGGCATTATGCGCATTGGTCGGACAGTGGGAAAGGATGTAGATCTGAAGCGCAAGGGCAACGAGAGAGGTCCAACCGGTCATGTCCTTACCAGTGGGCCCCAGTACAGGGTCCGCATCTCCAATGGCAACAGGGCCAGTCACCCGGCCACGCATGAGTCGAGCCACGCTCTCCTCCAGCTCACTGAGCGCCTGGTACTGGGGACGGCCTCCCCCGGTGGCAGACTGGCTCCTCAAATCCCGCGCCAGCTTGGCCTGCCAGAGAAAGGACGGCCTCTAAGTACAGTGTGGTGCCCTGTTGCTGTGTGCACTGCCTCCCATGGTCGAATAGCTTGGCCAGTGTGGTGCCCTGTTGCTGTGTGCACTGCCTCCCATGGTCGAATAGCTTGGCCAGTGTGGTGCCCTGTTGCTGTGTGCACTGCCTCCCATGGTCGAATAGCTTGGCCAGTTTGTTAAGTGCAGAAAGTGCTATTGATGATCATGCCAGTGCCATAGCTGCGGGAGGAGGGCTGGCCATTAGGCCTTTGAGGTCCCTTTGCCCATAATGTGAGGTGCACATGCAAGGATGAGGAGGACACTGGAAAGGGTACTCACCTTCACCATTCGAGTGAGGTCGTTGTACTTCTTGCGGCATTGATCCGCACTCCTGGGGACATCGCTGGTGGATGACACCCTGTGGGCGATTTTCTTCCAGGCTCTCCTGTACTGCCTCCTGGGAGCCTTCTTGCCACTGTCCGGGCACAAGATCTCTCTTTTCTCTTCCACACCATTAACCAGCACCCTCAAAGCATGCTGGGAGAAGCGCTGCGCTCGTTCACGGGCCTTCTCCATGGCTTCAGGCGCTATTTGGGTCCACCAGCAGTGTTGAGGCCTAGCTGCAGGGCTCCACTATGCAGGGCGTGGCAGCAGTCAAAGTCGACCCTTCCCCCTTTAAGAGCTGGCCGGCGTCAGGGTGTCTGCTGTCAATCAAAACATGACCGCACCTGCGCTGCGCCCGGCCTCGGCGTTATCAGTCCGCATCGCCGGCTTAGCGCCTGAAGATAGCAGTGCAACGCCAGTTTCAGCGCTCGCCCAAACTCTTGGCCAAATCTACTGAATTTCGGCGAAGTGGCCTACACTTTCCGGCGGGCGCTAACTTTAGCGACCGCCCGACTTTACCGCCCCAAAAGTGGCCAGACTGAATTTCTAGGCCACCATCTTTAAATGGTCATATGAAAACTTGGGTGTAGTGGAAATTCAGTAGATCAGACTGGAACAATAATCTCTAAAGCACTTCAAGTGTACTAACCGAAGTGGATAGATCTAGTTCCAGCAGAAGCTGCTTGACAGTGGGGACACATTGATCATCACAACTGAAGTCTCCAATTTAGATTGGGTAAATGATTGGCTGATAAATGGCATCTAGGCACTTAATACCATTAGTAAATAAAATACTAATAATTGGGGTTGTTAGCATGTGTAAGAGGCCTGCAGTGTCAGTCTGGTGCTATGTTACTCCAGCACACTGAGGAAGGCCCAAACAGAGAAAAACCTGCACAACTCTAGCTCCCACAGGAACTATTGGGTTATCTCAAAAGATGACTTTGGCTCTGCATTGTTGTACAGCATGGGCCCTGGAACTTAAAATGAGAGGACTAGGAGGGTTTGAATTTGATGGGCTAGTATTTTTTGATTACTTCTTTTCCAATTTGGTTTTCCTTCAACTTCTGGCCAATGTTTGCTGAGTAAGTGAAAATCTTCAGCATTGAATCCTGTTTGCACGTTGGATTAAAAATCAATTATTTCCAGGGATAACAAGTCAATGATTTATTTACTAAATATGGGTTAACATTTTCCACTTGGTTGAGCAATGCAAACACTGAAGCAATTTTTAGCTTTCGTCAGAACTGGAAAATAGCAGGAAATGAAATAGATTTTAAAGCAAGTTTAGGGGCTGGGAAAAGGGGGAGGGGATGAAAGAACAAAAGGATCCCCTCCCCCTTTTCCCAGCCCCTAAACTTGCTTTAAAATCTATTTCATTTCCTGTTTTTTTCTAGTTCTGATGAAAGGTCTTTGACCTGAAACGTTAACTCTGTTTCTCTCTCCACGGATGCTGCCTGGCCTACTGAGTTTTTCCAGCGTTTTCTGTTGTTATTTTGGATTTCCAGCATCCGCAGTATTTTGCTATCGTAGCAATTTTTAGCTCCTTTGTTGCAGCAAATGGGGAGGTTGCTCCCAAGCACCTGTGATTATATTTTTACCTGCCATCCCAAAGCAATGATGGGTAGATAGCATTTGCACTATGCAAGAACAAAGAGGCTGATCATCCCCTTTTGCATTAAATTCCCTGGTTTGCTGGACAGTCTTGCTACAAATACCAGCTGAGAGTTGCTATTAATACAATAAAAAACCTAAATACTAACAACGAACTCATCATTGGTAGGTGAAAAGTTTATTGTTTCTTAAAAGTTGGTTGGAATAAAAGTCTTCTAGTGTTCTGATGCTTTTATTTGTAATTAGATTGCGCGTGGGAAAACTGAACTACAAAGGCAAATGGCTTTTCATTTGCCCAAAAATTGCTGTGCAGCCCAATGAACAGTGCCCGCTGTTAGTTAGACATGCCCATGTCCATTTAATTTGGACAATATTTTGCCCTGCAAGTTGCTGGAAGTGCGAAATGGAAATGGTGCGGCACCCTCTACAGGGCATCTGGGATCTGAATGAACAGGGTAAGCAACTGTGTGGTTAAGGAGATAATGGCCTGATTTTCCGACCCCCGCGGGTGTGTATGAGGTATATACGCGCCCGTAGGGGCCTCGCAAATGCCGGTTTTAGGCATATGCTAAAACCGGTACTTCCAATCTGTCAAGAGCTCTTGACAGATCCTCCACCTGCCCTGGAGAAGGACCTCTGCGGGCAGAGAGTTCCGCTTTCTGCACAACCTCCACCCGCTGAAAACCTTTAAAAATCTTAAGCCTGGTAAAAGCAGTAAGGCCTGCTCTTACCAGCATAAGAGTTTAAAAAAGTAAAAAAATAAAAACAATTTCACTCATTTATAATTAAAAAATACTTTTAAAAAAGGTAAGTTTATTTTTAGCCCCTAAAAAAACTGAAATTTTTGTTTAGAACATTTAATTCAATGTAATTTTAACTAATTTTAAATACGTGATTTAAAAAAAATTATTTAAATCTTTTAGTGTGTTTTTTGAGTGATCCCCATTCATACTTTTGATGGGCCTATGTGGAGAGACCTGTCAAAAGTGTAAAGGGGTATTCCCTTCTTTGATTGGTTCCCCATGGTCCACGTGATCCTAGGAATGCTTGCGAACTGCCTGGGCCTCTGCGCACGCACACCCAGTGTTGTGTATGTAATATGTGTGCTACTTTGAACCTATGGACAGGACTGCACTACTTGTTGGACGTAGTGATACGCAGTACCACTCCTGGCCATAGGGGTATAAATAGTACTGTGGGTACTGATCTCCCCTCAGTTCCCGCCTGTGGGCATGAAGTAAAGACCTATGTATAGTCCCTACCTCCAACCAGTAAAGACCTGTTTGAGTTATACGTTTAAGTCTTTGTGTTAATTGTTCAATACAATACACATACTTAACACTGGCGACGAGTCAGGTTCTTACCCTGCGGCAGTTGAAGAGAGGTTTCAAACATCACCACCCCACTAGAAGCAACAGGCTTTAGGACTCTGAAGCCTCCATCAGTGACTGAGCACTGGAGTGCAGCAAACATCCTGACAGCTTCCAGCGACTGACAGAAGTCTTTCTGCAGTTTCCTTGTTCAACCTAGGTGGTGGGGTAAGCCGTGCAGTGTTGGCTGCAAAGACAGGGCTGGGGAAGTTGGAGAAGATAAGGGCGATCGCAATCCCTGATAAGAGCCGCGGTGAAATGCGCGAGCGGGTGAGCCAGAGGCCGGGAGCCGCTTCAAGTGCGAGGCGCAGCGCGGGCCAGCGATCGGAACCAAAGATAAGGGCCGCACTCGGGGGCTGAAGGGAGACGACGTCGGGGGACGGGTGAAGACCGCCAAGCGCGGGAAAACCGCCATTTTGTGGGCGGAGGACGACGGCAAGAGCGGGAAGCCGCCATCTTTGATAACAAGTAAACAAAATAAAATCTGAGAAATTGCAAATCTACAATGCCTAAACACGGGAATATTAGCACCTTTGATAGTGACCTCGAAGATTGGGCCATATATGTTGAAAGAGTAAAAAATTATTGTAAGGCCAATAAAATTCATGACCAAGATAAAGCTCTAACATTATTAAATTTAATGGGTGCGAAGACATACGGGCAATTGAAACACCTGTTATCACCAGATGAACCGGCGGATAAGACGTTCGATGAGATTGTTACTGTCCTGAAAGATCATCTAAACCCCACGCCGCTGATGCTAGCGGAACGATTTAAATTTTATGACAGAAGGCAGGTACAGCATGAAAGCAATGCTGATTATTTGCTGGAATTGCGTAAATTAGCGAAATATTGCCAGTTTGGAACGGGACTGACAGAGGCACTTCGAGACAAATTTGTGTGTGGTTTATTTAAACAGGATACACAAAAGCGACTGCTCGAGGAGAATGAGCTGACGCTTGAGAAGGCGGTCACTATGGCAGCAGCACACGAAGCCGCAGCGAGAGGCACGGCAGTAATGCAGCTACGGTCACCGGAGCTCAGTGCACACAAATTGGGTGTGAGTTCTGGCAAATGTTATCGTTGTGGAAAGACAACGCATGATCAGAACCAGTGTTGGTTTAAAAACCAAGAATGTAGAACTTGTGGTAGGCTTGGACATATAGCTAGAGTATGCAGGTCAGGGAAGAAGACCAGCAACAAGAAGTCACCGCAAGGAAAATACGCAAAGGTACACAAGGTGACCGAACAGGAGTCCGATTCAGACGCTAGCAGTAATGAACTGGCTAGCTTAAGCTGTAATGAACTGGCTAGCTTAAGAGTACTCAACGCTGGTAAGGGTGCAGACCTCCAGACAATTTGGGTCACTCTTCAGATAGAAGGAGTCCAAGTAAAACTGGAATTGGACACTGGATCGGCATTGACGGTCATAAATAAGAAAGATTACGGAAAGTTATTCCAACATATTCCCCTACAGGATACGGGGATTATATTGAAAACATACACGGGGCAAAGAGTGTACCCCATCGGGAAAATAGAGGTTGCAGTGGTCCGCAAGGGCGAAGACAGTCAAATAATGGACTTATATGTGATATCTGAAGGAGGTTCTCCACTACTAGGACGGGAGTGGATTAGGAAAATGAATATGGACTGGCATTTCCTACAAACAATAACGAGTGAGAACTCGGTGAAGATAGTCGGCCCAGACTCTGGAACGGATGATGGTAAGCCCAACTCAGGTGCAAAAGACAAAGTTTCAGCACAGAATTCCACTGAGCAACAACAACATAGTTTAACTGTGGATTCTGAGTCTGGCAAGTCTACTGATGTGCCCACTTCTGAGGGACACCGGGCTCGAACACAACTCCATTTCAAACTACAACAGCAATTAGAACAAATGCTTCGCCGTTGTGAGCAAGAGTTGAATGCAACGAAAGAGTTCTTTGATATAGAGTTGGAGAATCTGGAAAGACAACAGAAGCAGCTGATGGAGAAAATGGAGCAGGAGCACACAAAACGTCTGATGTCAGAGGAGTTAACGGTCAGCCAACTCCTGCATATGCTGAAGGACAGGACTCTGAAATGGGAAAAACTTGAACACGAACTTCAATATTCAAACGAAAGGGGTTCGGAGCTCTCAAAGGTTATTGGAAGAGCTGAGGTGGCAACACAGACTGAGATGACTGCAACAGAGCAGCCCTTGGATGCCAAAAGTACGCTGACTCACGTCAACGTAGAACAACAGACCGCTGAAACAGCTGCTCCGGTAGAGGGATTGAATAGTCCGATCAATCAATCTCCAAAAGAAGTTGAAGTAGTAAAATCTCAAATGAGGTCATTAGTAAACGACTTGCTGAAAGCCCAGAAAAAGCTGGATGAAGAGGTACGCATGAAGAAGTCTCTTCAGGAAAGATGTCTGGACTTGGAACAAAAGCTGGCTAACGCCCAGCTGGGTATGGAGGAAATAGAAGACCCTCTCGCTGGCCTAGATCAGGACGACACCGAATATTACTATGTCCTGTCCTGCCCAACTTGTAACTTCGACTCCCACCATACAGAAATCATGGAGGAGCACCGAAAGTCTACGGAACATCGGGAGAAGGTGGCTCTACTACGGAAAAAGGAGGGAGAGAAGGAGGAACTGCGCATGCAGCTGGCAGCTGACAGTGGAGCCCAGAGAGTCTCCAAGAAGCAGAAAAGGAAAAGTCGAAACAGAAGATGACCCATCTGAACCATTATTACCTCTACCAGATCACACACGTGGTCCCTCCGAACGGAGTCAATTCAGTTCGGAAGTTCAAACTGTTAAATCCATGGAAGGACTATTGAATGAGTCACTTCAGCAACGTGAACCGACTCCACCACAGAGATTGAATCTGTGAACTGTTTTCCGCAGAGACTGAATCTGTGATCTGTTTTGACATGAAGTTATCTATGTATCTATGTTATTCTGTTATGTAAACCTGAAGTTATATATGTATATATGTTATTACGTTATGTTAAATGGGGAGATGACTGTAAAGCTAGGAAGGGAGGAATGTTGTGTATGTAATATGTGTGCTACTTTGAACCTATGGACAGGACTGCACTACTTGTTGGGCGTAGTGATACGCAGTACCACTCCTGGCCATAGGGGTATAAATAGTACTGTGGGTACTGATCTCCCCTCAGTTCCCGCCTGTGGGCATGAAGTAAAGACCTATGTATAGTCCCTACCTCCAACCAGTAAAGACCTGTTTGAGTTATACGTTTAAGTCTTTGTGTTAATTGTTCAATACAATACACATACTTAACACCCAGGAGAGGCCAAGGACCGAAATGTCGGGACCTACGGTGCCAGCAGGTAAGTTCGTAGATTTTTCCAGATCGGAGGCATCCGCACGCAGGAAGCCTCCGATTGGAAAATCAGGGCCAAAAAGATTGAAGGATTCTGAAATTAACAGTGCAAAGACTGAGAAGGAAGTGTAATTTAGAATGTTGAATTCAATGTCAAATCAGGTACGAAAAGAGGGAAAGAAGGATTGGAAGAAGAGAGAGAGAGAGAGACAGAGAAAAAAGAGTCAGAAATAAAAAGTAATTAAATTTTTTTAATGAAATAAAACACTCCCAACAACAATTAAAACCTAATACTGTGGATGCTGGAAATCTGAAATAAAAACAGAAAATGCTGGAAATATTCAGCAGGTCAGGCAGCATCTGTGGAGAGAGAAACAGAGTTAATGGTTCAGGTCGATGACCCTTCGTCAGAACTGGAAAAGCTGGAGATCAAACAGGTTTTTAAGCAAGTGCAGGGGCAGGGAAAGTGGGGAGGGGAGTGAAGAACAAAAGGGAAGGTCTGTGATAGGATGGAAAGCAGGAGAGATTAAGAGACATTAAGAGATGGGGCAAGTTAAGAAACAAAAGATGGCTCTAGATGAAGTGTAAATGGCAGAATGAAAGACAGCTGCCATGTGGAAGAGAGAGAAAAAAATAAAACAAATGGGAAAAAAAAGAATAGGGGCAGAGGTTATGGTCTGAAATTGTTGAACTCTATGTTGAGTCCAGAAGGCTGTAAAGTGCCTAATCGAAAGAGAAGGTGCTGTTCCTCGAGCTTACATTGAGCTTCATTGGAACAGAGGCCGAAGACAGTGAGGTCTGAGTGGGAGTGGAGTGGAGAATTGAAGTGACAGGCGACCGGAAGCTCGGGATCACCCTTATGGACTGAACGGAGATGTTCTGCAAAGTGGTCACCCAATCTGCTTTTGGTCTTCCCAATGTAGAGGAGACCGCATAGTGAGCAGCGAATACAGTATACTAAATTGCAAGAAGTAAAAGTAAATCGCTGTTTCACCTGGAAGGATTGTTTGGGGCTATAGTAATCTGGGATGTTATGATTAAGATTATCCACCAGGTGGTGCTGTAGCTAGTGCTGCTGCTAGTTAAGGTCAGCGGAGGTGGAATGGGAGAATGCAGGCCTGTATGTTTGTTACGCAGTTGTTTAATAAAGTACATGGACTAATTCTAATATCTTGCCTCTTCGAGTTCCTTGTTTCACTACATGGATTTATCACATTTGGCGACGAGGTAAAAGGACACTGAATAAAGAAAAGTCTGCCGGGACTTTTAAAAAAACAAACTCACGAGCTAAAGTTAGCTACCAATTGGACGAGAGCATGGCTGCCACAGTAGGAACGGTCTCCGCTTTTGATATTCAAGCGCAAGCCTGGGAGGAATACTGTGAAGTGTTGGGCTATTTCTTTGAAGCAAATTAAATAAATGATGCCGGAAAAAGGAAAGTCATTCTGCTTAGTTCAGTGGGAAGCCAAACCTACAGTTTGATGAAGAATCTGCTCAGTCCTGAAAAGCCTGGAGACAAATCAATTGTTGAATTAGTGGCCTTGCTTAAAGAACATTTCAACCCTAAGCCTAGTGAGATTGTACAGCGGTTCAAGTTTAATTCAAGGAACAGAAAAGAGGAGGAGAGTGTAATGGACTATATAGCGGTGTTGCATAAATTAGCACAAGATTGCAATTATGGGAACAACCTGAAGGAAATGCTGAGAGATAGGCTAGTTTGCGGAATAATGGATGACCGAATGCAGCGTAGATTATTATCTGAGACTGGGCTTACTTATGAAAAAGCATTGGAACTTGCTCAAGCCATAGAGACAGCGAACCGAGATGTAAAAGAAATACAGGGTTCAGACAGGGCTAATGCTAAGCAAGTTGCAGGTCAGGTTATTGTGCACAAGTTAAACATGCGTCAGAAACCACAACATGAGCATGTGAAGGCATGTTATCGATGCAAGGGTGCTCACCTGGCGAGTGAATGCCGGTTTCTGGAGGAAAAGTGCCACAAGTGTCGGAAACAAGGACACATAAAATGAGCATGCAGGGCAAAATCACCTGTGGAGGAATCCAAACCAAAAGGGGGAGGAAAGCAAAACCAAGGAAGAGAAGTGAAAAAACATGGAGCACACCACATCAGCGGGGAAGCTGAGGAAGAAGAGGACATGTTCATAATGTATAGCATGTTAGAGAATATTCCAAAAGTGGCTCCTATCACATTGCAACTGACAGTAAATTACTCTAAGGTGAACTTTGAAGTTGATACAGGGTGCGGTGTAACCATAATGAACAGGGCAGAGTACGCAAAATAGTGGAACCGTGCAAAAGTTCCAGAGTTAAAGTCTTGCTCTCTGCATCTTAAAACATATACAGGTGAACGAGTAGCGACATTAGGTGCAGCTAATGTAGCTGTGCAACACAGGGACACAGTGGAACAGGTACCTGTAGTTATAGTATTGGGTACCGGACCAAACCTGTTAGGTCGGGGCTGGATAAAAGAACTTAAATTAGACTGGGGAGCAGTAAATCAAATAGATGAGGGCAAACAGTTGACTTTGCAAGAAGTGTTGAGTGAACATGAGAATGTGTTCAAGGAGAAACACTGCATGGAAGATGGAACTGAAAGACCAATAGGGTTTATGTCCTGAACTCTAACACCAGCGGAAAAAAACTATTCCCAGTTAGACAAAGAGGGGTTAGCAGTAATGTTTGGGTTACAGAGATTCCACAAGTACATATATGGCAGGAAGTTCACCATATGCACCGATCATAAACCTCTTCTCTCTCTTTTTAATGAAATGAAAGCAGTTCCACAGATGATGTCACCCCGGATCCAGAGGTGGGCCGTGACGTTGAGGGCACATGAGTATGTCATCGTCTACAAGGCGGGCAAGTACCATGGGAATGCAGATGCCTTGAGCCATCTTCCACTGCCAGGCACACCTATCCGTGCAGCTCCAGAGGACAGAGTGTTGATGTTGGAGGACACAGACACGGCACTTGTGACTGCAGAGCAAGTAAGAACATGGACAGGTAAAGATCCAGTACTGTCTAGAGTTCGAGAATATGTGGTGAGGGGATGGCCACAGCATCCGGAAGGGGCTGACTTCACACCCTACAGTGTCAGGAAAACAGAGCTGAGTGTGCAGGATGGTTGCGTGTTGTGGGGAGCACGAGTGATTATTCCACAGCCAGCACGACAGTCTATCCTAGAGCAACTACATCAGTGTCATCCTGGGGTCTCGCGTATGAAAGCCTTGGCTAGGAGTTACTTGTGGTGGCCAAAGCTAGATGAGGAGATAGAAAATCTAGTCAAGACATGCAGCACTTGTCAGGAACACCGGAAGGCACCAGCAGCGGCTCCTCTCCACCCCTGGGAGTGGCCGGATAAACCATGGAGAAGATTGCACTTAGATTATGCAGGTCCATTCATGGGGAAGATGTTCCTCATAATCATTGATGCACATTCCAAATGGATGGATGTTTATCCTGTTAATTCTGCTTCCGCCACTATTACTATAGACTGTGTCGGAGCTTCAATAATCAAGGGCTACCGGAGATCGTGGTAAGTGACAATGCCACTTGTTTTGTGAGTACAGAGCAACTACAAGAGGCCCCAGAGGCTCAGGTAGGCCCCAGTGCGGCATCGGCAGCGGGTGGAGGCGGAGCTGAGCGGCAGAGCAACTACAAGAGGCCCCAGAGGCTCAGGTAGGCCCCAGTGCGGCATCGGCAGCGGGTGGAGGTGGAGCTGAGCGGCAGAGCGACTACAAGAGGCCCCAGAGGCTCAGGTAGGCCTCACCAATCTCCAATCTCAGGGAAGGAGAGAGGTAAAAAGTATTCAAGGTGTGACGTCACCACAAAGCGGGTAAGTGATTGGCTGGTAAGTATTTCTCCCTTTTTAAGCTTAAATCTCCTTGGTTTATAGTTTCTAAGGTGTGATATTCACCATCTAGAATCGAGGCAGAGGGTATTTAAGAATAATATTAATAAATTTAATTAATTACATAGAATGGGAGATCAGGCGATGTGTTGCTGCTGCAATATGTGGGAGCTGGTGGACACCATTGATGCTCACGGTGATCACATTTGCAGTAAGTGTTGGCTGCTCGAGGAATTCCGGCTCCGTGTTGAAGAGCTGGAGTCCGAGCTTCAAACACTGAGACACATCAGGGAGGGGGAGAGTTACCTGGACTCTGTGTATCAGGAGGTAGTCACACCAATTAGATTAATTAATTCAGATGTAGTCCGTGGCCAGGGTCAGGATGGTGTGACTAGAAGTGAGGCAGGTACGGGGATCCAGGAGGTAGTGTTGGAGGAGCCGCAGCCCTTGCACTTGTCCAACAGGTTCGAGGCTCTTACTCCCTGTGAAGATGGGAACAGGGACTGCGGGGAGGATGAGCAACCTGGCCACAGCACCGTGGAGCGGGGGGCCATTCAAGTGGGGGGAGTTAAAAGAAATGTTGTAGTGGTAGGGGATAGTATCGTTAGGGGGATAGATAGAGTTCTCTGCAGCCGAGAGCGAGCGTCCCAAAGGCTGTGTTGCCTGCCCGGTGCCAGGGTTAAGGACATCTCCTCTGGACTGGAGAGAAACTTGGAGTGGGAGGGGGAGGATCCAGTTGTCGTGGTCCATGTTGGTACCAACGACATAGATAGGACAAGGAAGGAGGTTCTGCTGAGGGAGTTTGAGCAGCTAGGGGCCAAATTAAAAAGCAGAACCACAAGGGTAATAATCTCTGGATTATTACCTGAGCCACGAGCGAATTTGGCTAGGACAAATAAAATTAGAGAGTTAAATGCGTGGCTCAAAGACTGGTGTGGGAGAAATGGGTTTTGCTTCCTGGGACACTGGCACCAGTACTGGGGCAGGAGGGAGCTGTTCTGTTGGGACGGGCTTCACTTGGCCAGTGCTGGGACTAGAGTCCTGGCGGATCATATAACTAGGGCTGTAGAGAGGGCTTTAAACTAACTAGTGGGGGGGAGGTTCCTAGAGAGCAAATAATACAAATGACAACAGAGAAGGTCATAGACTTAGGTAGCAGTGGGGAAATTAAAAAACAGAGCATGTCAGGAAGGGGCAGAAGGTATGGAGTAAAAGGTAAAGTAATAAAAAGGGCAAAAGCAGGAACTAACGCCTAGAAATTCATTGACGCCACTTTTGGGGCGCTAAAGTGGGGCGTCCGCTAAAGTTTGCGGCCGCCGCCAAATCTAGGCCACTTCTCCGATATTCATTAGCTTCGCCCTACTAGTT
This sequence comes from Somniosus microcephalus, assembly GCF_052327205.1. NCBI lineage: Eukaryota > Metazoa > Chordata > Chondrichthyes > Squaliformes > Somniosidae > Somniosus > Somniosus microcephalus. The sequence goes on along the minus strand of NC_140992.1, from coordinate 90,549,386 downwards.
CAGGCGAGCGCTAAAACTGCTGCTGGACGCCTCTCTTTGGGCGCTAAGCCGGAGGTGGTGATCGATAGCGCCGAGGCCGGGCGCAGCGCAGGTGCGGCCATCTCGTGACTGACAGCAGACACCCTGGCGCTGGCCAGCTCTTAAGGGGGAAGGGTCGACTGTGTCTGCTGCCACGCCCTGGGTAGTGGAGCCCTCCAGCTAGGCCTGAACACTGCTGCTGGACCCAAATAGCGCCTGAAGACATGGAGAAGGCCCGTGAACGTGCGCAGCGCTTCTCAGAGCGTGATCTGAGTGTGCTGCTTGCTGCTGTGGAGAAGAGGCGCCATGTTTTGTACCCGGACAATGGCAAGAAGGCGACGGTCCGCGTCTACAGGAGAGCCTGGAGGCATGTCGCCAGCAAGCTGTCAGCCAACAGCGACGTCCCCAGGACCGGTGCCCAATGCCGCAAAAAGTTAAATGACCTCACACGCATTGTCAGGGTGAGTACCCTTTCCAATGACCTCCTCATCCTTGCATGTGCACCTCACATTATGGGCAAAGGGACCTGAAAGCTCTAATGGCCAGCCTTCATCCAGCAGCTATGGCACAGGCATGAGCATCAATTGCACATTCTGCACTTAACACACTGGCCAAGCTATTCCACCATGGGAGGCATTGCACACCAGATCATGGCGACACACTGGCCAGGCTATTCCACCATGGGAGGCAGTGCACACCTGATCATGGCGACACACTGGCCAGGCTATTCCACCATGGGAGGCAGTGCACACCAGATCATGGTGACACACTGGCCAGGCTATTCCACCATGGGAGGCAGTGCACACCAGATCATGGCGACACACTGGCCAGGCTATTCCACCATGGGAGGCAGTGCACACAAGATCACGGCGACACACTGTACTTAGAGGCTGTCCTTTCTCTTGCAGGCCAAGCTGGCGAATAATCGCAAGAGCCGGACTGCGACCGGGGGAGGACGACCCCATATCCAGCCACTCACCAACCTGCAACATCGCGTGGAGCGCCTCATGGGTGGCCGGGTGATTGGGCCCGTTGCATGTGGAGATGCCGACCCTGTTCTGGGCAGCAATGGTAAGGACATCACCTTTTGCACCTCTCTCGTCCCACTTGCGCATCAGATCTACATCCTTTGCCACTGTCCGACCAATGCGCTGAATGCCACCACTCATGCATCCCGCACTGACGCCCTCTCCTCACTCTAAAGCTACTCTTGTGCCTTCCTGCTTTCAGATGGTCAAGAGGAGGTCCCTCAACTTGCCAGTGACAGACCCTCCGAGGGGGAGCAGGAGGAGGAGCAAGAGGAAGGCGGCCCATCAGGGGAACCCTCAGCCGCGGCCACCCAGGCCAATGTAGGGGACACGTCTTCCCTGGAGGGCAGCGTGGCAGAAGTGTCGAAGGGGAGGGGAGCTCCTGGGACCTGCGTGCTGCAGAAAGGCGGGAGGGGGGTGGAAGCTCGGCGGCCTTCTCCCCAGAGGGGGGATGCGCCAGAGGGGAGTCCAATTGCTGGGCCCAGCGGCCTCCAGCAACGGAGGAAGGGTCGGCCAGCTCGGCGGCCTTCTCCCCAGAGGGAGAGTCTGGCCTCCAGTCAGGAGATGCTCTTCGCCGAGGAGATGGAACGCCTCGAAGACTTGTCCGCGGACTCGGAGCGCCGGCACACGGAGCTCATGGCGGCAGTGGCACGGTTGCCTGAGTCCATCGATTCGCTCTCTCGGAGTGTGGCCGAGTTCGGGCCCTTAGAGGCCACCAGTCGGGCGGAATACCGGGCAGATCTGTCAGCGACTGGCCAGGTGATTAGTGGTGCCGTCCAGTCACTGGCTGCTCTGCTGCGGTCAGTGAACAGGTCAACACGGGCACTCACTGCTGCCACACTCGCGGTGTCAGCCAGGCATCGCCAGGGCACCCGGCGCGCTGCAGCAGCACATCGGTCTGTCCCTCGGCAGATTGGTGCGAATGCTGCAGTGCTGGCCCGGGCGAGTGCCAGTGTCTCAGGCGACCAGCGAGCGCCTGCCATCCGCCAGCTTGCCGCCATTCCTCTAGCCGCCACTGCCACTCCCCCAGTGGAGCTGCCAGGAGCTGCTGCAGCGACTGATGCTGGCCAGCCACAGCTGCAGCAATCAACAGCCGGCCGCTCGACGGCCAGACCTCGACTAGGCCGACCCCCAAGGGCATCTGCCGTCACGACATGTGCCCCTCAGGAGCCTGCCCCCAGCCTTGCAGCAGCCAATGGCCTTACTTTGAGGCGGAGCAGCAGGGCGGGCAGGGGCCACCCAAAGATGGCCAAGGCATCGCCATAGCGGGCCAAATAGTCGAATGTGTGGCCATTTGTGTTTGTTTCTTGAGGCCGAGAATTGGATGTTTGTTTTTTGAAGGCCGATGATGTGATGTTTGTTTTGGATGAAGGCCGAGAATGCCGGCCATTTTAGTTGCCCTATTTTGTTAATCCTCCCCAGGTTGTGGGAGCGAGTAATGTGTTTGAGTGTTTTTTGGGGGTTTCATCTGTTTTTGGTTTTCATGTGGGAAGGGCCCAGAGTTTGTACAATAAAGCATTTTATTTATTCACATTGTCCATGTTTGATCTTTGAAGTGTTTGTTGCCTTAACCGGCTGAGGGCTTGCGGAGCGGCTGCAATCATGTTCTATCATTGGCACAAGCCATTCCCTGACAGGGGGCCTAGAAGTGACGTTCAATAAGCCAACGATGGGCGGCCCTTGGACCTTGTGCGTCCCTCCTGGGCTGGTACTCCTCGTCCTCGTCGTCCTCATGCTCCTCCTCCTCCTCCTGAGGTGGTGGTCCAACGTGAGGTGGCAGTGCCTGAGCCCTGCGGATAGCCAGGTTGTGCAGCATGCAGCAAACGACGATGAATTGGGAGACTCGATCCTGCGAATACTGGAGGGCTCCCCCAGAGCGGTCGAGACAGCGGAACCGTTGCTTGAGCATGCCGATTGTTTGTTCTATGAGGTTCCTCATCGCTTGATGGCTCTCGTTGTATGCCTCTTCAGCAGGGGTCGTGGGCGCGCGGAGCGGGGTCATGAGCCAGGTACACAAAGGATAGCCTTTGTCCCCGATAAGCCATCCTCTTGGGGGAGGCTGTGCCTGGAACATGTCAGCCACAGTTGTCTGTCGCAGGATAAAGGCATCGTGGCTGCTGCCTGGAAAGCGGGCATTGACAGCTAGGATGCGCTGCCTGTGGTCACACACCAGCTGTACATTGAGGGAATGGTAGCCCTTCCGGTTGCGGTACTCCTCGGCATGCTCAAGAGGTGCCCGCAAAGCCACATGCGTGCAGTCAATGGCGCCCTGCACCATGGGGAAGCCCGCTATTCTTGCAAACCCCACTGCACGCTGCTGCTGCTTGTCCAGGGTCATGGGGAAGGAGATGAATTGATGTCTCCTTCTGAAAAGGGCTTCGGTCACCTGGCGGATGCAGCAATGCACGGCGAACTGGGAGATGTTAGCGATGTCCCCAGTAGCGGATTGGAAGGAGCCGGAGGCATAGAAGTTGAGAGCCACCGTCACCTTCACTGCCACCGACAGAGACGTCCTGCGCATCAGCTGTGGCTGCAGATCTCTCTGAAGCAGCCGGCAGATGTCTGCAACCACCTCCCTTCGGAATCGCAGCCTCCTAACACACATCGCGGCAGCCATGGTCAGATAGGAGGTCTGCGGGCGGTATACCCTGCGTGGGTAAGGCCTCAGTTGGCGACGCCTGTTGCCCCCTCTGCGTCTAGCCAGGGCTGCCACTCTCTCACGGCGTCTGTAAGCCCTTCTGGCATAAGGCTGAAATTCAGCGTTGCCACCCAATGCAGCCCCCATTATATGCTGGCAAACACTGAGCTCTGAATGAAGGCAAAGATAATTGGTAAGCTCTGGCCTGAGCCAAAAATACCTGTCCAAGTGTTGGTCCAAAGCAGTAAACTCTCCTCCTTGGTCTCTGTCCAAAAAACCGTTGCACAAGAGTGAATGCTGCAAAATGGCTGGCCTTTATACTGCTGGGTAAGTGCCCTTTAATTAGCGCTCCCCCCGGCCCGGCTGGCCTGTGTACCGTTCCACTTCACAGTCGCTCGGGACACCCGGCGCACAATGGGCCGGCGCGAGTGAAGTTCCGGTTTGGGGCGCACAAAGGGCGTTGCACTATTAAATGACGTCATGATCTGCGCGCGCAGCAGGGCGCGCGCTAAGACTTTGCGCCGGCGCTAAATGTGTCCTGAAGTTGGGGAACGGCGCAGATCGCGCTGCGCCCGGGCGATAAGCGCCTAGTGCTCGAGATCTACTCCCCCTAAGGCGCTAACGGCTGGCGCGCCCAACTGAATTTCTAGGCCTATGTGGTAAACCACTGTATTGTATATTGCCACCTCTGGGTGGCGCTGTGTATGGAGGCATGCCTCAGCTGACTCCACCCACCACTGTGTGGGTTTCGTTCAGACTTGTTCAGTCACTCACGAAGAAGCATGGTCTCTTCTTAGCTAATAAAAGCCTTATTCATCTCTTCTTTCGACTCATCATCTCTTCTTCGACTCATCACCTTTTATGAAGTAATTGATAAGCGTATCAATTTTATTAGCTAAAAGTTAAATGGCGACACCTGAGGAGCAACAACAGCAACGGATACAGCAGACATTGCTGAGAGCCCTCAGACCACCACGCCTGGACCTCGACCCTCAAGATGTGGGTGCATCAGCCAAGTTTGAACACTGGCTGAGCTGCTTTGAATCCTTCCTCGCAATCTCACAGGTTACAGAGGAGGATCACAAACTGAAAATTTTGACCGCCCAGGTGAGCCATCAAGTATATATGCTAATCCGGGACTCTAATACGTACGTGGCGGCCCTCGAGCTACTAAAAGGGCAATATACGCGCCCAGTGAACACAATTTACGCCCGACACCTCTTGGGATCCCGCAGGCAGCAACCGGGAGAATCGGTAGGGGCATTTGCACGGGCGCTACTGGCACTCTGCAGAGATTGCGATTGTAAAGCGGTAACGGCTGTGGAGCACGCGCAGGGACTCGCCTGTGATGCCTTCGTCAGGGGCCTCCAGTCAGACCACACCCGGCAGAGACTGCTAGAAAGCAAGGAACCCGACCTGAAGACGGCCATTGCCCTTGCGCTCTCGTTAGAGGAGGCCCACCGAAACCTCGAGGCATACCCCCGTAACGGCGCCGAGACATGGCAATCGAAACCGTGGGACACGGGACCGCCGCCCCCGGCACCAACCGCTGCAGCGACCCAACTGAGACAGCAGCCTCCGGTAAGAACTGCTTCGATGCCCAGTAACCAGGCCCAAAAATGCTATTTCTGTGGCCAGTTAAAACATCCCAGAGCGCACTGCCCAGCTAAGACAGCTACCTGCTCGGGCTGCGGGAAGAAAGGCCATTACGCTAACGCCTGCAAGGGGAAGCCAGCCAGCAGCGCAGCGTGCGGGCCGTGGGAGCAGCCATCTTATCCGCCATTTTGTGTACCCCCGGCCGCATGGCATCCGCTGCCATCGTATCCAACGCACTCAACCGCCATTTCGTCACCGGAACCGACCACCGTCTCGGCGGATGACTATAGTGACTCACTAAGCCACATACTGGCCTCCGTGACGCTGGATCAAGGCCACCCTCACCATCTATCCAGCTCCATGATGGATATCGCGGTAAACGGCCGCGCCACCAGTTGCCTGATCGACAGCGGGAGCACAGAGAGTTTCGTCCACCCCGACACGGTACGTAGCCACTCCCTCACGATTCTGCCAACGCACCATCGCATTTCTATGGCGTCCAAGTCCCAGTCAATGGACATCAGCGGCTACTGTGTGGTGACCCTGTCAGTAGGGGGCACTGAATATCAAAAATTTAAACTGCTAGTCCTGCCCCGTCTTTGCGCTGCCATCCTGCTAGGGTTGGATTTTCAGTGCCACCTTAAGAGTGTCACACTAGCATACGGTGGACCCCTCCCCCCACTCACAGTCTGCAACCAACAACTTTTAAATCGCCCGCTGCAAACCACCTGCAGCCTTTCCACATTAAAAGTCCCCCCCCCTCCCCTGTTCGCTAACCTCACCCGCGACTGTAAACCCATCGCTACCAAAAGCAGGCGGTACAGTGCCGGGGACAGAGCTTTTATCAGCTCTGAGGTGGAGCGGCTCTTGAAGGAGGGCATTATCGAAGGTAGCACTAGCCCCTGGCGAGCCCAGGTTGTAGTCGTTAAAACCACTGCAAAACGCCGCATGGTAATCGACTACAGCCAAACCATAAACCGGTACACCCAGCTGGACGCGTACCCCCTCCCTCGCATATCTGATATGGTCAATCAGATTGCGCAATACAAAGTATTCTCCACCATCGACCTCAAGTCAGCGTACCACCAGCTGCCCATCCGCCATGAGGACCGCCAGTATACTGCCTTCGAGGCAAACGGCCGCCTCTACCACTTCCTTAGGGTCCCCTTCGGCGTCACCAACGGGGTTTCGGTCTTCCAAAGGGAGATGGACCGAATGGTTGACCAGAACGCGCTGCGGGCAACCTTCCCCTATTTGGATAACGTCACCATCTGCGGCCACGACCAGCAGGACCACGACGTTAATCTAGCAAATTTCCTCCGTACGGCCCAACGGCTGAACCTAACGTACAATAAGGAAAAATGTATGTTTCACACCAAGCGCCTGGCCATCCTCGGCTGCGTGGTGGAGAACGGAGTCATCGGGCCCGACCCCGACAGAATGCGCCCCCTAATGGAGCTACCCCTTCCCCACTGCCAAAAAGCACTGAAGAGATGCCTGGGGTTTTTCTCCTACTACGCCCAGTGGGTGCCCCTCTATGCAGACAAAGCCAGGCCCCTCATCAAAGCCACCTCCTTCCCCCTGACACCAGAGGCGTGTGCAGCCTTCACTCTTATCAAGAACGATATCGCGAAGGCCGCAATGCACGCGGTGGATGAGTCCATCCCCTTCCAAGTGGAGAGCGATGCCTCCGACTTCGCCCTAGCCGCGACCCTTAACCAGGCGGGCAGACCCGTGGCCTTTTTCTCAAGGACCCTCCAGGGCCCCGAGACGAGACACTCCTCCGTCGAAAAGGAGGCCCAGGCTATTGTAGAAGCGGTGCGTCACTGGAGGCATTACCTGGCCGGGAAACGATTTACCCTGCTCACTGACCAGCGTTCAGTAGCTTTTATGTTTAATAATAAGCAGAGGGGTAAAATCAAGAACGACAAGATCTTGAGGTGGAGAATCGAACTCTCCACCTACAATTATGATATCTTGTATCGGCCAGGGAAACTCAATGAGCCCCCAGATGCCCTATCACGTGGTACATGCGCCAACGCGCAGAGTGATAGGCTGCAGTCCCTCCACAATGACCTCTGCCACCCGGGGGTCACCAGGTTTTTCCATTTTATCAAATCCCGTAACCTGCCCTACTCCATCGAGGTCAGGACCATGACCAAGAGCTGCCAAATCTGCGCCGAGTGCAAACCGCACTTCTATAGGCCGGACAGAGCAAGCCTGATCAAGGCCACCCGCCCCTTCGAACGCCTGAGCGTCGATTTTAAAGGGCCCCTCCCCTCCGCTGACCGCAATGTGTACTTCCTCAACATAGTTGATGAGTACTCCCGTTTCCCCTTTGCCATCCCTTGCCCAGACATGACCAGTACCACGGTCATCAAGTGTCTGAATGACATCTTCGCTCTGTTCGGGTTCCCCAGCTATATACATAGCGACAGGGGCTCATCGTTCATGAGCGACGAACTTCGGCAGTACCTGCTAACAAGAGGTATCGCCACGAGCAGGACCACCAGTTACAACCCTCGGGGGAACGGCCAGGTGGAAAGGGAGAACGCGACGGTTTGGAAGGCAGTCCTCTTAGCACTAAAATCTAAGGGCCTTCCGACCTCCCGCTGGCAGGAGGTCCTCCCTGCAGCGCTTCACTCCATTCGGTCACTGCTTTGTACTGCCACTAATGCGACCCCTCATGAGAAAATGTTCGTTTTCCCCCGGAAGTCTACATCGGGAACCTCGCTACCGGCATGGTTGACTTCTCCTGGGCCCGTCCTACTGCGGAGGCACGTGAGGACGCATAAAACGGACCCCCTGGTCGAGCGGGTGCACCTCCTACACGCCAACCCCCAGTATGCCTGGGTGACATACCCAGACGGGCGGGAGGACACGGTCTCCATACGAGATCTCGCACCCTCGGGTACCCCTGAATTACCACCGTTATCCCCCTTACCACCGTTATCCCCCTTACCACTGTTATCCCCCACCACCCCTCCCAACCCAACCCCTGCAGACGGCATGCCAAAGCCCCAGGAATCTTCGCCAACCACCCAGACACCAGACCCGACGTCGGATGCTGCAACACCACCGCCGCCACCACGACGATCAGGACGTCAGACAAGGCCTCCTGAGAGACTTAACTTGTAGTACCCTTCACCCCGCCGGACTTCACATTAAACAAGGGGTGAATGTGGTAAACCACTGTATTGTATATTGCCACCTCTGGGTGGCGCTGTGTATGGAGGCATGCCTCAGCTGACTCCACCCACCACTGTGTGGGTTTCGTTCAGACTTGTTCAGTCACTCACGAAGAAGCATGGTCTCTTCTTAGCTAATAAAAGCCTTATTCATCTCTTCTTTCGACTCATCATCTCTTCTTCGACTCATCACCTTTTATGAAGTAATTGATAAGCGTATCAGCCTAAGTGTCACAAAACTTCTTTGAAAGTTCCCTATCTGAATGCACGTAGCATTCGTAACAAAATAGATGAGTTAATGGCACAAATAACTACATATGGGTATGATCTTGTGGCCATTACAGAAACATGGCTGCAGGGTGACAATGCCTGGGAATTAAACATACCAGGTTATTTAACGATCAGGAAGGACAGGCAGGAAGGAAGGGGAGGTGGGGTGGCTATGTTAATAAAGGAAGGAATCACTGTAATACAGAGAAATGATATTGGGTCAAAAGATCAGGACAATGAAACAGTTTGGGTGGAGGTAAGGAATAATAAGGGGAAAAAAACACTAGTGGGCGTAGTCTATAGGCCTCCGAACTGTGGCAACTCTGTTGGACAGAGTATCAATCAGGAAATAGTTGAGGCTTGTAATAAGGGAACATCTATAATTATGGGGGATTTTAACTATCATATTAATTGGACAAATCAAATTGGGCAGGGCTGCCTTGAGGATGAGTTCATTGAGTGTATTAGGGATGGGTTTCTTGAGCAGTATGTAACTGAACCGACCAGGGGGCAGGCAACCTTAGATCTGGTCCTGTGTAACGAGACAGGATTAATTAAAAATGTCCTAGTAAAGGATCCCCTTGGAATGAGTGACCATAACATGGTTGAATTCCATATTCAATTAGAGGGTGAGAAGGTTGGATCTGTAAGGGGTCATTTTAACGAGCTTGTGGTGTGCGAGATCGGTTTTTGATTTCACACTGCTCGTGAGCGGTTCCGAAGCGCTCCCCCCTCACCGGTTCTAGACACTGGGCTTATTGCCAGACAACCTTGATGTGTGGCCCAACTTGTGACTCGGAAGACAAATGGATCAGGGGAGACAAGGTGAGTTTTAAATCAGAAATATCTTTATTTTCAAGGAGAATAAACACAGAGAATGCAAGAATCAATTTAGACAAAAATCATTAGCACGCCTCCCAATGGGAACTAAAATTTAACACACAAGGAATAACTTTGACTATCTTAAATCATACAACAATTCTTAATCAGCGGTATACTAAAACGGGGGTGGGAAAAGCGCACGGACACATTGAGGGATAAATCACACTCCTGAATTACAAACCCTTAATGTTACAAACCCTCCCGTTGCTAAAATATACCTCAACTATGTCAGTTAGGTAGAGTTGGGCCTTTATGCTCACCAGAGTTTTAAAACCGTCCTTAATCTTGGTACTCCTGTGACGTCCGGGATCTTCGATCTTCCTCATGGGACCGGCTCCTGAACCCGCTCTCCTGCACAATCTTGAAAGTCCTCCGAACTCCTCGAACCGTCTCCTCTCCACTCGGCCTTTGAACTCCTGATGGTCTTGGATCTGGACTGAACTTCTGAATCTGCTCTCCTACACAATCTTGAAAGTCCTCCGAACTCCTCGAACCGTCTCCTCTCCACTCGGCCTTCGAACTCCTGATGGTCTTGGATCTGGACTGAACTTCTGAATCTGCTCTCCTGCACAATCTTGTGGGCCCTCTGTGCTCCTCGAACCTCACCAGGGTTTTTAAAACTGTCCTTGACCTTGGTGCTCTTGTATGAAACTGTGTTTTGAATCTGTCTGAATCTCACTGAATGAATCTAGCCTGTTAGAATTTCCCTCAACAGTTATACTGTTTCCTAGCCCTTATCTCGGCGCCAAATCAGGGGTTTTCTTTTGTCAAGGTAATGGGCAGGCTGCTTTGACAAAAGCAGGTACTTTATTTTAAGGTCTTGTAAATGAAACTGATGGGATCTGTTCTGTGTCCCTCTGAGTTTGGTACAGATAATGGGTTTTTTCTGTGCTCAGCGATTTCAGAGATGGGTTTGCGTTTTGCTAGCAATTAGCGCACCTCCAGGTGCAAATACTTTTGTTTACGAGTTCGTTACTGCTGTAACCATATCATCATATCAATAGCAGTAAGTTCTGGAATCTTCTAATTGGTGATGACTCAGGCTGCTGTAAGATACTGCTGGTGTGTCCTTTTGAACTGAGCCATGAGAACTGCCAACTCCATCTTGTGTTCTCACAATGTGGCCATTTCAGGGGTTTTACCAATCTAGACTGTATTTTCTGGATTTTGCGAATCCTACAGATCTCAAACAAGCGTGCTAAGCTTGAATAAAGGAGACTATGAAGGTATGAGAGTGGAATTGAGTAGAGTGGATTGGGAAAATAGATTAAAGGGTAAGACAATACATGATCAGTGGTGTACATTTAAGGAGTTATTTTACAACTTCCAAAAAATATATATTCCACTGAGAAGAAAAGGGTGTAAAAGAAAAGACAGCCATCCGTGGCTAAGTAAAGAAATTATGGATAGTATTCGACTAAAAACAAGGGCATATAAGGTAGCCAAATCTAGTGGGAGGATAGAGGATTGGGAAAACTTTAAAAGACAGCAAAAAATAACAAAAAGATTGATTAAGAAAGGGAAGATAGATTATGAAAGTAAATTAGCAAAAAATATAAAAACAGATAGTAAGAGTTTTTATCGTTATATAAAAAGAAAAAGGGTGGCTAAAGTAAATGTTGGTCCCTTAGAGTATGAGACCGGGAAATTAATGGTGGGAAATATGGAGATGGCAAAAACACTGAATGAATATTTTATATCAGTCTTTACAGTAGAAGACACTAAGAATATCCCAACACTGGACAAACAGGGGGCTAAAGGCGGGGAGGAGCTAAACACGATCAAAATCACTAAGGAAGTGGTACTCGGTAAAATAATGGGACTCAAGGCGGATAAATCACCTGGACCTGATGGCTTACATCCTAGGGTCTTGAGGGAAGTGGCGGTAGGGATTGTGGATGCATTGGTAATAATTTTCCAAAACTCCCTGGACTCGGCAATGGTCCCGGCAGACTGGAAAACTGCTAATGTAACACCCTTATTTAAAAAGGGCAGTAGACAGAAGGCTGGAAACTATAGACCGGCTAGCCTAACATCTGTGGTAGGTAAAATTTTGGAGTCCATTATTAAGGAGACAGTAACAGGACATTTGGATAATCATAATTTAATAGGACAAAGTCAGCATGGTTTTATGAAGGGGAAGTCATGTTTGACAAATTAGCTGGAGTTCTTTGAGGAAGTAACATATAGGGTGGATAAAGGGGAACCAGTGGACGTAGTGTATTTAGACTTCCAAAAGGCATTTGACAAGATGCCACACAAGATTATTGCTTAAGATAAAAAATCATGGGATTGTGGGTAATATTCTGGCATGGATAGAGGATTGGCTATCTAACAGAAGGCAGAGAGTTGGGATAAATGGTTCATTCTCAGACTGGCAATCAGTAACTAGTGGTGTTCCGCAGGGGTCAGTGCTGGGTCCCCAACTCTTTACAATCTATATTAACGATTTGGAGGAGGGGACCGAGTGTAACATATCAAAGTTTGCAGATGATACTAAGATGGGGGGGAAAGTAGTGAGTGAGGAGGACATAAAAAACCTTCAAGGGGACATAGACAGGCTAAGTAAGTGGGCAGAGATTTGGCAGATGGAATACAATACTGGAAAGTGTGAGGTTATGCACTTTGGCAGGAAAAATCGTAGAGCAAGTTATTATCTTAATGGCAAGAAACTGGAAGGTACTGAAGTACAAAGGGATCTGGGGGTCCTGGTGCACGAAACTCAAAAGGTTAGTATGCAGGTGCAGCAAGTGATTAAGAAGGCCAATGGAATGTTGGCTTTCATTGCTAGGGGGATAGAATATAAAAATAGGGAGGTATTGCTTCAGTTGTACAAGGTATTGGTGAGGCTGCACCTGGAATACTGCGTACAGTTTTGGTGTCCATACTTAAGAAAGGACATACTTGCTCTCGAGTCAGTACAAAGAAGGTTCACTCGGTTAATCCCAGGGATGAGGGGATGGACATATGAGGAGAGGTTGAGTAGATTGGGACTCTACTCATTGGAGTTCAGAAGAATGAGAGGCGATCTTATTGAAACATATAAGATTGTGAAGGGGTTGGATCGGGTGGATGCAGGGAAGATGTTCCCGATGATGGGTGAAACTAGAACTAGGGGGCATAGTCTTAGAATAAGGGGCTGCTCTTTTAAAACTGAGATGAGGAGGAACTACTTCACTCAGAGGGTGGTAGGTCCATGGAATATGCTGCCCCAAAAAACTGTAGAAGCTACATCATTACATAAATTTAAAACAGAAATAGACAGTTTCCTAGAAGTAAAGGGAATTAAGGGTTACGGGGAGCGGGCAGGAATTTGGACATGAGTCTCGGTTCGGATCGGTCATGGCCCTGTGGGTAGCGGAGCGGGCCCAGGGGCCGTGTAGCCTGATCCTGCTCCTATTTCGTGTGTCTTTCTGTTAGATTCAAGAGATGGTTCTGTGATAGTGGATTGGCAGTTAGGATCAGATCAGCCATGATCTTATTGAATGGCGGAGCAGGCTCGAGGGGCCGATTGGCCTACTCCTGCTCCTATTTCTTATGTTCTTATGTAAAAGAGTTCTTGAGGAAAAATGGCATAGTGCAGATGACCTCGGCTCCATCTCATCCGTCCTCAAATGGACTTGCGGAGAGAGCCGTACAAACATTTAAAGAGATGATGAAAAAAAGTGCAGAAGGGAATTTAGCAGCCAAAGTGTCACGGGTTCTGTTCAGCTACAGAATAACACTTCAATCCACCACAGGACTCTCTCCTGCTGAGATGTTATTAGGTCGTAGACTACGCTCCACTCTTGACCTTGTCCACCCAGACCTATAAAGGAAAATGGAAAACAGACAAAACAAACAAAAAGAGAACCATGACAGAAGAACAGAGAGCTGAAGTTTTGGAGAAGGAAATATGGTCCTTACCAGAAATTTCAGTTATGGACCTAAGTGGATTCCTGGTTTCATAGACTCAATGACCAGTCCAGTATCATACAAGGTCACGTTGGGAGATGGTAGGGTAGTACGCAGACATGTAGATCAGATACTTACCAGACAAGGGGAAATTGAAATGAAGGTCCAGATGCAATGGCTGAGGACAGGTTGGCCCCCAGTTATTCAAGTGCATCTGTGGTGACACCACCAGGGACAGCAACAATTCCACAGGAACCCATTCGTCAAGAGGGAACCATCGTTGCAGAGTCAGATACTCCAAGCACTGCTCAGGAGCAGCTGGTGGCTTCACCACAAACAAGCAGGGACTTTACTGTTAGACGTTCACAAAGGACTCGCAAGCCACCAGAGAGATTGATACTGACCTGTTAGATTTGTCAAGTATGGAACATGGTGAATGGAGACTTCTTATGTGACCCTTAGGAATGGTTGTTTGTTAAGAAATTCATACTGAAATCTTAAGGGGGGAGGAATATAGTAATCTGGGTTGTTATGGTTGGGGTTGTCGCGAGTTAAGGTCAGCAGAGGTAGAATGGGAGGATGCAGGCCTATATGTTTGTTACGCAGTTGTTTAATAAAGTACAGGGACTAATTCTAATCACACAGAATCACACAGAAACCCCACAGTGCAGATAGAGGCCATTTCGGCCTATCGAGCCTGCACCGACACATACCCCACCCGATCCCCGTAACCCCTACACCAACACATATCCCACCCTATCCCCGTAACCCCACGTATTTAATCCCCCTAACACTAAGGGTCAATTTATCATAGCCAATCAACCTAACCCGCACATCTTTGGACTGTGGGAGGAAACCGGAGCACCCGGAGAAAACCCACGCAAACACGGGGAGAATGTCTGTGTGGAGTTTGCACAGTCGCCCGAGGCCGGATTCGAACCCGGGTCCCTGGCGATGTGAGGCAACAGTGCTAACTACTATGCCACCGTGCTCTTCGAGTTCCTTGTTTCACTACATGGATTTATCACAGGGGCCCTGGACAGTGGGAAGGGTGGAGGTAAAAGGGCATGTGTTGCATCTCTTGCGCTTGCACGGGAAGGTGCCGGGCGAAGGGGAAGGGGTGTTGGGGGTGATAGAGGAGTGGACCAGGGTGTCGCGGAGGGAGCGGTCCCTTCGGAATTCTGAACGAATGGTGAGAGGAAGATGTGTTTGCTGGTGGGATCACATTGGATGTTGTGGAAATGGCTTTCCATCCTATCACAGACCTTCCCTTTTGTTCTTTCCTCCCCTCCCCCTTTCCCTGCCCCTGCACTTACTTAAAAACCTGTTTGATCTCCAGCTTTTTCCAGTTCTGACGAAGGGTCATCGACTTGAAACGTTAACTCTGTTTCTCTCTCCACAGATGCTGCCTGACCTGCTGAGTATTTCCAGCATTTTCTGTTTTTATTTAACAATTAAAACTTGACGGAATGATAATCTACACTTGTAATAGTTAATTTTCAGTGCCAGCGCTGTTGACTTGCAGTAATTATCACTTATCACGTTGTTAAAAGGATACTTAGACTTGAAATGCCTTGACTTAACTTTCTGTAGTGAGTTTACTTCATATCTACAGTGCAAGTACTGGAACTTCACACCGCTGAATGCATTTGAATGGGGAGCCAGACAGCAAGATGCCAATTTGCGAAGCTAATGGCGGAGTGTCGCATCTCAGACAGCAACCTTTTGATTTTTGCATTCAATCGCGTATCTGCCATCGGCTGAAGTTGCTGTGCCATTTGCACTTAATTAACAGCAAGCGCTATTAGCCTCACCGTTATTTTGGCAGCAAATTTTGGGTCATTATCTTTTGCTCTATTATGTCTGACTTTTCTCTACTGCTGACTCCAATGTAGCTGCTACAACAAAGCATAGTCTGAACTGCAAGGCAGAATTTTTGCCATAGATAGAAGAGAAAAAGAAAGACTTGTATTTATGTAACGCCTTTCATGACCTCAGGATGTCCCAAAGTGCTTTACAGCCAATGAAGAACTTTTGAAGTGTGGTCACTGCTGTAATGTGGCGAATACATTTTCTTCCATTCACTCACACCGACTTTTTCACTAAGATTAGCAAATGGAGGAAAACATACTCCCTAAATACCTGCTTTGAAGATATTCCTGAAGCTGTCAGGAAAATTCCTTGTAAACATAACACCGATGGCAAACCCTGTTGAACGTAAACAGAAGAGAAGTTAACAGACTGGAGTATGGGTTGTTGGATTTCTGTCTGTGCAACATCTGAAACCAGTGCGGGTTCTGTAGCTCAGCTGACAGGCTGAGAGAGACGGACAGAGTGTCATTTCTTTCCCTCAAGATTTGATAGTCTCCTTAAATGGTATGGCTGAAACCTGGAAAAAAAACATACATGCTTGGCAGGTTCAAGGGTCAGCTACAATGGGAATTCGAAGCCGACATGCATGGCTTGCTGAGCTTTTATTATGCCTGTGACTGGAAATAAAATTCTTTAACATGTTTTCTCAGGCTTTCTGTGATGCTGCGGTCCAACTTTAACAGGTAAAAATGTACTGCAACATCATAACGTCTGACGCAATGACTTCTTAGGGATTCTCTCATTTAATTATAATAGGTCTTGGAAAGATGGTTTAAAAAAAATTACCACTATTTTCAGCATGTGAGCTGGCCTGATACAGACCTGCACCTTGCACCTCTAACCAGCCATTGAACCCTGCCAGGAAAATGTAGAAGCTTCTGCCTCCAGGCACCATGGCAGACTCCTTTGGAGCGGTGTCCTCCTAGTGAACTTGGGTGGAAATGCCTCTGTTACTACAAAGGATATCATTTACACGATTTAAAACAAAAAATCATTTTGCACGAATGTTAAAATGATTTCAGTTATTGTATAAACAATTTTTAACTTAATAGTAAATCCAGAATGCTTTCTGTGTGAGCAACCTGATTTGCTGATGAGTTTACTTCCATCAACTTTTGCAAATGTTTTATTCAATTTAAAAGCAATTGACTTGGAACACTTTTAAGCCAGGTGAGCTGCAGAAAGGTTACTTAAACAATTGGTCATCAAAGGGAAGAACATAGCACAATCAGTTACCATTAACGAGAGACATCATATGGAATCCCCCCTGTTCCTGAGCAATCCACAGCCTGTCTTGACGAGTTTCAGGAAATATTGCATTGCAGTACCATGAATAGGGGATAACTTTCCAATTATGACTGATTCCATGAAGAGTTGAACATGTAAGGCTGAATGATGGTGAAGAAAAGAAGTGAGAGACTTTGGCAATAGAGATAAATAGTGTGCTAAGCTCTGCATTGTTAGGGTTTGTTAATCGCTCTGTACAATGCTGAAGGAATAGACAAATGAAAACACTAGCAGTTATAGTGTGCTCGTTTCCTGCCACCATAACTTCTGTAGCATTACAGTACAGACTTGTGCTATCTGTCAATCTGCCAGCTGAATTAAAAAGCAATAAGTGTAAGTTTCTTTTTAACTTTCTTTTGTAAATTGAGCACAAAATCTAGGCTGACACTCCAGTGCAGTACTTGGGCAGTGCTGCACTGTCGGAGGTGCTGTCTTTCAAATGAGAGTGGGGTGCCCTCTCAGGTGAACGTAAAAGATGCCATGGTATAACTTAGAAGAAAAGCAAGGGAGTTCTCCCTGGTTTCCTGGCCAATATTTATCCCTCAACCAACATCACTAAAAACAGATTATCTGGTCATTATTACACTGCTGTTTGAGGGAGCTTGCTGTGCACAACATTGGCCACTGCGTTTCCTATATTACAACAGTGACTACATTTCAAAAGTACTTCTTTGGCTGTAAAGTGCCTTGGGACATCCTGAGGGAGTGAAAGGCGCTACATAAATGCAAGTCTTTCTTCTTTTGTATCTGCACCATCTCCTCAGCTAGGGGAATTGAGGCAGTCAAGTTCGTGATGGATATCGCTACCATTCCCACTGTCCATGATCCATTTTCCTTCTCTTCCCCAAATGACATGGTTAGAAGTATTTGGAAAAAATTATACCTAAAGGGAAATGCTGAGTGCAAGTTTCAATGAAGAGTTGGAACTGGACTCAGGTTTCCATATTAGGACTACAACGCTCTATGTTTTGATACATGATCAGCAAAAGTCATGCAGTAACAACAGAAAATGCTGGAAATACTCAGCAGGCCAGGCAGCATCCGTGGAGAGAGAAACAGAGTTAACGTTTCAGGTCGGCGACCCTTCATCAGAACTGGAAAAAGCTGGAAATGTAACAGATATTAAGCAGGTGCAGAGATGGGGGGGGTGCGGGGGTTAGGAGGGGAGGAAGGAATTGAAAGAATATACTGTGAAAATGTTGCAAATGGGAATGGCAAAATCATACAGCATGAAAAATGGGGGCAGGGATTATTATCTGAAATTGTTGAACTCGATATTGAGTCCAGAAGGCTGTAAAGTGCCTAATCGAAAGATGAGGTGCTGTTCCTCGAGCATGCAGTAATGCTTTTGAGCACATTGTACACAAAGTAAATGGATAAACAAAATCTTAAAGTAATATTGCTTGAAAGAAATGTTAGTGCTGTCTTTTTTTTCCTTCTAAAGTCCTGCACGCAATCAATAATATGGGGTAGGGTTTCTGCTTTGTGCGCAATCGGCGATCCGGGAGCAAATTGCATCTAAAATTGTGCTAGCTTGGGGAAGTGGTTTTTTTTCTATTGAGTTTCTGCTCAAACTCATTTACATATCGCCGAACGCAAAATCTGCCATGAACCAGCGCAATCGGGCAGCATTTTTAAACACCATTTAAAAAAAAATTGCTTTAAAACTATTCCTTGATATATTAAGAGTGGTAACTTGGTGCAGTTTGATTAATACAGCTGAAAATGGGTTTATCACCAAAAAATAAGCACTTTTTTAATCACCTTGTTAATCTGCCACCTGTGAGTAACCCAATCTTAAAATACTGAAAATGACTTCTTAAAATAAATATACAGAACCATTTGCTGGTTATATTGGGGTACAATAGTCAATTTCTTCATAATTGTTTTAAAAATTACATTCAAAATTTTTTTAAATGTACCTATTCGTGTCCTTGTGCCTAAAAGAACCAGCTTAACTTTTAAAGCCTCCTTGAAGGCCTGCAAAAGAGTGCAATTAGCAGAAATTCCCGATGGTGATTAATTCACCCTGGGGGCATGGCCAGTTTTGTGGGCAGGGCCGGAATCTAGCAGGATGTTTTTTAAACTCGTGCAAAAGGTCACGAAAACTCGATTTATGTTGAACGTAATTTGCGCTTAAAATTCCGCGATCGTTTGCATGGGTTACGCCGATTTCGGGCGAATTGTGCCGAAAAAAAACCCAGTGGAAACTCAATCTGTATATGTTAACTCCTTAAGAATAGCCTTTAATTGAGGTATAAAAAGGCTCATTAAAAGGATTTATTTGTGCTACCTGCATTTAACTAATCTGATTTTGGGAATATGACAGCATAATATAAATATATATGAAAAGGATGCCTGTTAAGAACAGGGTGGTATCAAAAGAAATTGAATGAGTCACTTTAATGCTGTCAATCTCCATGAAAAGATAATTAAGAAGTTGTTCTAACTGACTGCTATTGTATAGTTAAATGTTGCCTCAAAGTAACTCCCACTGTCGTATGGCAATGCTGCTGAATGCAGGTTGCTAAGGGTGCTTCCTAAAGTTGTTTCCTCTGCCAATTAGCATTGTAATATTGTGGAAGTATCTGAACTATGACTTTTCTGTGGAAATTACTGCTTATGACAAGTTAAAATTGCAATCAGTGCTGAGACTTAGCTCCTCTTAGTTTGTGTCTCATAGTATTTGTCACATTGCTAATGGATCATGTGGTAGTCTATATTTTCATTGCTTAAACTGGACCAAGACAACGATTAAACAAGCAACTTAATGGTTGAGCCAGAATTTGCTGTCAAAATTTTGGCAAGGCTAATGGCGCTCGCCGTTATTTATGGGTAAATGGTTCAGGCAAGGAGCAGATGCGTGGTTAAATGTAAATATCCAAAAGTTGCGGTCCAAGTTGCGCTGTTCCACCATTAGCTTTGTGAAAAGGGCATCTCGTCCTTAGATGGCCAGTATTGTTTTAGGAATTTGCTGTATTTGCTCATTAAACTTGTCACAGAAAGTGGAGTCTTTTGAGTGTAAGTACCCTTTTAACAATGTGATAAGCGTTAATGACTGCTAATCAACCTCACTGGCACTGAAAATTAACTATTACAAGTGTGGAGTCTCATTACTTCAGGTTTTAAATTTTTTGAGGAGATTTTAATACAGGTACTGTCAAATTAAAAAAAATCTTTTCTTCTCTGTCTTTTTTCCCTCTCTTAATCCAATAATTTGTTCCCATTCTTTCTGTACCTGATTTAACATTGAGTTCACCTCCTTCAATTCACCCTCCTTCCTGTGTTTATTTCCCAATCCTTAAATCTCATTGGTTAAGGAGATAGCCTGTTGGTTGCCCTGTTCACCCCGGTCCCAGACACCCTGTTTCCCTCACTGCGACATTATCAGCTCGCACATTCAGCAACTTTGTGGGCAAAATTTTTTTGAGCTGTAGGGTGCAGGGGCAAGTCCAACTAACAGCAGATGCCATTAGATGCCCTGCTACAGCAAATTCTGGCCTAATATTTCCTGTAATATCAATAATTGTTTTAAGTGAAGGGAAAGTATTAGTGGTGCAGATTATGCTTAGGTTATATATATATATATATGGGAATAGCTGATGGAATATAGTGACAGACTTATTAGTAATGGGTAAATTGAAAAATTTGGATAAGATTCACAAATCTTTCATCACTGATCTGATGAGTGAAACTATAATTCCAAATGAAATGATCTCACACACTTGGGCTCAGTATGGATATTGAGTACACCAGTTCAATCTTTTTATTTCCTGCAGTCTTTCTAACTATTTGGAACACTTCATGTTGCAAATTTGTCACTTTTTCCTTTGAATTAAATCTTCTCCGTTCTATACCATACAGGAGGTTGAGAAACAATCTTGTGCAAAAGCTTTGTAGTAGTACACAGTACTTGCACACCAGGTGGAGGAGTTGTTTCAAAAGTTTTTTTTGTCAGAACTATTAACATTTGACCAGCTGACTGCACCATTAAGACTTCCAGCTTGCTTAATAAAGACAAGGGGGGTGAATTTCCTTGGGGCTTCTCTCTCTCTGGCATCATTACTTTGGAAACCCTGCTTATGCATGTAAATGGGGTCTCTACCAAAGTTATGGTGGTGGAGCAGGAGAAACTCTATGGAAATTCACTCCGAAGAAGTAAAATGTTTGCCCTAAAAGTACCGTCCAATGATAAACACGTGTTTATGATGAGGCTGAACAACAAAATTGACATTGCTACCCTAATCCTGACATACATTGAAATGCACAGGTGCAGAACCCAAGCTTTTAATTTGTCCTGACTGCCATTTGGATCATTGTGTCAATAGGAGGGTAGGATGCACAGACAGCAGCTGGGTCAGTGTGCCTTCCTTGTTAGATGTTGTGCCCCTCAGAGGTTTATTGGTGCAGCAGGTCTGTGTCCCAATCTGCTATGTGGAGTGGCAGTATAGTGGTTCAAACCTATGGCTCTCTGCCGAAATAATTACTCAATCTCAGCCAGGCGATCTGGGGGAAACGCCCAATGTTGTTTTGCGAGGAGGCAGTTCAGAGTTGAAACTTATCCCAGGGTACTACTGCAAGATTGTGGAAGTGGGATAGCAGCAAGTTATCCATAGGATAGTGTGCATTGGGAGACTCTAAAGAAAGGGAGGACTTCATTTGTTTTCTTTTAAGCTAAGGCTAGTTTAGTGATAGCACTGAGTGATACAAACCAGAAAGGTGCAAGTTCAATTCCCAACCTATGCAGTGTTATGTAATTGTAGCTGCGACCCCAGTGGGTAACTAATAGACACAGTTGCGGATTCTGGTCACTAACCAATGATTCTTGCTGGAGAGTGTACATACGTAAGCATATTGATCTTGAAGCCTTCCATGTTTGAATCATTTGTCAATCTTTACTGCCTGGTTTCATACATTAAAAAATGGCCATTTGAGTGAAGTACCACAGGGTTGCTGTCTATGTAATGCTGCCATAGAACATGTTATTGCTGTCCGGAGAGAAGGAGAAGCTTGGAGGTGGGGAAGAAAGATCTGTGTCCTTTAATGATTTTTTAATATCTTCTCTGCCTGGCCACTATACAAATGTTTTACTATCCGTACAGCCAAAGATAAAAATACCTTGGATCTCGTGGCTAACCATAAAAGCTACATTTGCACCGGTACTACCGGTAACAAACTATATTTGTATGAGCTCTGACTGAAGCAGTAACTTTACTGCCGAAAGGCTAAAGAAAAACCTTTTTAACTGCTTAATGCTAGGAAGATTTTTGTTATGCTGATGGTGTGTACTTACATTTATTAGTAAAGTTAAAAAAACATGAAGACAGCATTGTTGATATCGATTGCATTAAAAGTAATGAATAAATCCCATCTAGAATGTAAAATGGGACAAGGATTGTCTGAAATACGTTAGTTATAGCCGAGCTATTTTCAAACTAAATTTGTATAGGAAGTGATTACACATCACTGTTTCCAGAGTATCAAAATAGTATGGAGGGCTGTGATAAAATGAACATTTTTCTGTCTCCATATCTGAAGAATATTCTGCCTAGTGTGTGAAAATTGTGTGCCTGTTATGACGACTGATAAATCTTAAGTACGTGGCATCCACTGCATTATCAATTTGATTATAGAGTCTCTAAAAATATTCAACAAGTCAACAATTTTGATTATAGAGCACAAAATGTACCAGTTATTAAAGGGCCAGGATCACTGTATTGACACAAAAACAGAAAATGCTGGAAATACTCAATAGATCAGGTAGTATTTGTGAGAGAGAAAAACAGAGTTAACATTTCAGGTCGATGACCTTTCATCAGAATTTCCAGCATTTTCTGTTTTTATTTCACATTTCCAGCATCCACAGTAGTTTGCTTTTGTACCACTATATTGAAAACTTGGCAAGCTCAGTTGATGGAACAGCCTATAATGAACTTAGTTGCATTTTGGCTTCCAGGGAAGGCAGCATGAATCTTTGGGATGTGGTTTCTTGTTTTTTATTTTACATTTATAATAATTTGCACCAAAGGCCGCAATGATATTGTTGCCGTTTCCATGTGCGTGAATGTGGTGAAGTGTCTGACAAGATATTTCACTAAAGTGACACTTGCCCTTTAACCTAAAAGTGCCTGAGCCACATCAGACCAATCTTTCTTTTCTTAAAGGTCATGTGTGAGTTGTGTATCATCAGCACCATCCCTCAAATGCGTTCACTTGGATAATCAGCTAATTACATACATTGTAGAAGCACTTTCCAAAAGCTTCTGAACATACAAAATGTGCATTAAATGAATAGAACAGAGAATAGCTTTTTGCTGGTTCCCAGCTTTCAGTGATTCCACTGATCAGATGTTACTTAATAATGAAGAACTATATAATTTTACCCATTTTCCAAAATGGCAATATTATTATTATTATTGGACTATTATTATGTTTATCTTTCTCAGCACAGATTTTAAAACCAATAAACTTGCACTGCAGTTCCCTTTACTAATCCTAACCTTGTCATAGTATTTAAGGCAAAGCTGAAGGAAAAAGTGGCAGCCACTTGGAAAAGACTAACTACGTGCAAAAACTATGTGAACCATACTCGCAAAGCTGAATTACATTAATAAAAATATTATGACCATTTGATTTATGGCAGGTTAGAATTGCAGTGTGTGTGTGACCCAACAGGAGTGCTCATTTCTCAGCTTGTAGATGTCCTATCCTATTTGTTATATTGCAGTGAAAAACGTTTGTTACAGTTCTCGTCATTTTAGCATCAAAATCTAATTGGAACATATTTTAAATGATGGAGCTACATGAAAAATATTCTGTATATTCACTCAAGATCCTTCTCTCGCTAATACCATTATCCTTTCACACTGTTATATAATGCTTCATCTTGACAGTACAAATTGCCTTATAGCAGTTATTAGTATTATTGAAATGATTAATCTAAACTGTTTTTTTCAGACTGGGTACTTAAGAAAAAAACAGTGACACCAATGACAGGCCATGTAGAAAGGCCTGCCCCACAGGCCTGATGTGCTAATGTAAGAAAACAACGTAGTGACTTCACAAAGTTAGATGCACGCACCTCCTTCTCTCAACTGAAAATAGGGTCAAAAAATCACAGTAGATTCCAAAACTTAAAAAAAAACAAAGGTTTGCTGCTCAATTCATAAAATTCATCTTTTGTAATAACTTTTGTTGATGCTATAAATGACAAATGGCTATTTATAAAAAAAAATTAAATGACTGGTTTTAATTACTCCTTGTGTGGTGTCAAATATAGCAATTGGCCATATTTCAGTACACACAGCTTTAATGAGCAGCATGACAAAACAAAATATTGGGAAGGTCAGACAGAGAATTTACCAACCTGTGTTTTAACACTATAACTATGACCTCCATTCAAATGAGCATTTTTGGCATGTTCTTATTTCTGGCAGTGTGGATGCAGATATTTCTCGTGGCCATTTGCTCACTCTCAAAGAAACAGATATAAGGTTTCTTTCAGGGAATTACACTTCTTATGACCCCGTTGCTTATAAAACATGTTAGCTAATAGGAGATGGATGGGAATGGTCCTGAGTGTTTGATCAGGAAATCCTGCACTGAGCACAGTGAATGAAAATTCAATTAGTAACTCTAGTGACAAGGGAGCAGAGCCACACAATCAATACAATCAGATTTGGCAGGAAATGTTTCTTTGTGTGTCTGAAAAATTAAAGCAATGCAAGGTATAAAATTATTACACATATTAGAAAATAAAGGATCTTTATCATACAAAGGTCTAATCAAAAAGGTGGCCAGGACTTTAAATAATTCTATTGAATAATTCATAGTTTGTAAAATTAATTATTTGTTGCTAATTCCAGAAATAAAATTAAATGCTTTAGTAACTGCATATATATTTGCAAATAATATTTTTTTAACACCATTACTTAAATGTTAAAAAAAAATTGAAGTTAAACATACAGGTCAGTTAATTGTGTCAGCCTAGTCTGACTGACATTTACCATTAACAGGAATAATTCAACATGGCAGTTTAAAATCTAAGGATACTGTAAAAATACTGCTTTTATTTTTGTTGAAACTGGGGCTTTTTCTTGGAGATCTAAAGCAGTTTGTTTGTACAATGTCAAGTTTATGTGCTGTGTTTTGTTAGCTGCTTTACATACACTTACTACAAGTGGTATTAAACCTACTTGGAAGCAGTGCCACGTTTTGAATCAACACTTTTTACTATGTTGATATTCGCAGTTGTTTCACTTTTATCAAACTTAACAAATAGTTTTTCCTGAGAACAAAAAAGCTGAAAATTATCCAGATTTCTGTCCACGGTATAACCTTTTCTTCTAGTATCTTATGATATCACCAATTTAAAACCTCTTTGGGGATTCTAATAACGTATTTGTAATCCAGCCAAGGTAAACCATTGAAAATGTAATACAGCATTTAAAGGTTTGATTTTAAAAACTGACATAGATATGGATCACTGGGTCTGTTGAAGCTGCATCTTGAGCCAATTATTAGTCTCATCTTGAGCCAATTTAATCACTCCGAGGGGGATTCATGGGGGGTGGGTGCAAGTGTTGGTCATACATCCTGACTAAAACTTCTCCAAATGTGATCTCAGTTATAAACTGTGGTGGACATGATACATTTTGTAACGTTAGTTTACGGTATCTGTCACTTTACAGTATCATTGTTGTTGAAAGGTTTCTCTGAATTCTGATTTTTGTAAATACTAAAAAGTGTAAAAATAACAGCCACCAAATATTCCCGTGGTTCTTCAATAACTGTTGTGGTAAACATAATTTTAATTTCCCCCTTAACTCCGTATGGATTCCAAACCAGAAAATTTGCATTAACTCGGCCCTAATTAACATGCAATAATCTCAGTACGGAGTTCCTTCTATTTGTTTTGAAAAACATTTAGTCACACAGCCTATTATTCACAGTGTCCAGGAGAAGAGTAGCCAGACAGGTTATTATTCAATCCAGCTTTTAATTATTCCATATAATTTCTGAAATGTCTGCTAATAAAACTTTGTCACAATACTGAATACGAGCGTTTGGCATAAACTTGTTTACAATCTTCCCCTTGGGCATACACAGGCTCAGGTGTCTGGAAAGCTACTCAAAAGAAATAATATTTGTTAAAAGACGGGCACTGTTTCTCAAGTGGGATCTTAATATGCATTAGTGATATAGAAAAGGACTTGATAAAAGGAAATGATTTGTCTCTTCCTATCACTTGTAATTCAGCTTTGGTGCCAATTAGTACTTTGCGTACTTTGATTTGTGCTGTTTGTAGAAGTTGAAATATTTACAAAAACTGCTTGCCTTACTAAGAGGGAGGAGATTTGAGCTGCATTCATGAGAATTTGTACAATGCATTTTAGTGGTGTTAACAATTGCGCTAACACCAGACAATAAATTAGGTCCATGTGATGTAGCTGTGGCCTCTGTAACCGCTACATGTTGGACACCTCTTAAATGTGCAAACGATACTTGCACTGTCCAGTCAAACTGAATGAAGAAGGATAGACCACAAGAAATCAGTAGTGCGCGTATTCCTTGATACTTTACCCTGTCTGTGAATGGATTGTTTGTAAATGCATAGAGTAAAATAGCAGCCATTCCTTTCATTGTAAGGGCCCTGTCTCATCTTGCACAAGTGAGGAGGCAGCACCGATAGTAAGTGCAGAAACTGCTGGAAATAAACAGGAAGTCGGTCATTATTGGCAACAGAAAGATCAAATATTGTTTGCCATAGGACCTCTTCATTGGTGTTGTGATAACAGGTTGCACACGAAACGTTAACTAATCTTCATGTGTCAAATGCCTGCTATGTATTTCCAGCATTTCGGTTTTGGATTCAGATTTGTAGCATTCATCCATCTTTACATTT
The DNA here is from genome assembly GCF_052327205.1 of Somniosus microcephalus. Taxonomy (NCBI): domain Eukaryota; kingdom Metazoa; phylum Chordata; class Chondrichthyes; order Squaliformes; family Somniosidae; genus Somniosus; species Somniosus microcephalus. Next base: position 90,522,809 of record NC_140992.1, on the reverse strand, counting down.
GCACAGTTGAGTAACAGCTTAGGAAAGTTCTGGCATCAGGCAAGTATAAGCCAAGATGGTGCTGGGAAGCATGCCTCCAGTTGTGTTTTTCTCTCCTCAGAACAAAAATGATTTTTGCAGTAATTCAAAGGTGTGATATTCAAGGAACAGATTCTGCATGAAGATTATGCTTCCTATCTTTTGAAAATCCTATTACTGCCACCATCAATGATAGCCCCCTTTGCTCACTCTCTGAAAATGATAAGGCTATTTTATTAATTCCAAAACTAGAATAAACTGCAATGCAATACAAATTACTCCATACTTGTTCTCCAGCACTAGCTATTTTTCATCCAAGCTGCTAATTTATTTTGCCCATTAAGTGTCTCTGTTACAGGCATATAGACTGGCTGCTGCAATACTTTAGTTCATAAGACTTTACCGAAAAGGCTTCTTTCACACTGTTTGTGATAGTTATCAATAGAACATGTTTATAACTTGCTACTAGCAACCCCCCACCCCCCCCTCACCCCAGTAAACCATTCATTGTGGGCTCTATTACATTTTGATAGCTTTACATAAACAGATCCTGGATTTATGAAAAATATAATGTAACCCAATCCTGTACATAAATCTTATCAGTTTACAAACTAGCTACTTTGTGTTGGCCAAACTCAAGGGTGTTTTTTTTTAAGAAATGCATTTATTTTTACTTAATTTTCTTCTTTGCTGGTAATTATACTTCCAAAGCAGAATAATTCTTTGTGCATGTGGTTCGTTTGAGTGTGACACCAGAATGAGCTTAGACTTGCAGTAGAGAGCAGAACATTAGCAGATAATTGAATATGCCTTAAGTTACAGGTATCACTTGTGGTCCGGAGTTTATTGTTTTCAATTTTAGCCAAAAGGAGGGGGGGGGGAAAGGATAAGTATATAATCAAAACAATATTCTGCACCTAAATTAAAGCCACGGTGAGAGTGTCCTCTGTTGAAAGTTTATACCTGGTGAGATCTGACAGTTTTCTGTAAGCTGTGACTGAAATACATTACATCTTTATTGAATTAATCCTGATAAGGATCAGAACTTTAAACTAGGGGTGAGGTGCTGGCTTGTGCTCGCATTGCTTGAAGCAGAAAGTTCTTGAAAGAATATTGATTCTGGCAGCCCTGAACTTCACGGCACAGCAACTCACTTTCTAAGGTAAAGATGTTAGACAGTTTGGAGCAATAACTTAACAAAACCCCATATTTTTACACATACGTTCTACGCTGTAACAACTGAACAAATAACGTACATATTGGACCATTTACTGAAGTTGCTGCAGAATCCTTTCTATGGAATATTGTATGTGACTTAAGATTGAACTCAAAGCATGTGTTTTTGTTTATCTGTTTTTAGTTCAAAACAAGACAAAGAATTGAAGTTTCAGTGTTTGAGTTCCATACATTAAAGGATATTTCATTGATATATAGCCCAAGTACATATCATTTTATAAAAAATAACTCCTTTGTTCCATACCTAGTAGCTGCTATTCATTGTGATTGGAAATGGGCGGTGAAATGGTTGAAGCTATCTTATTAGTTCTATGTCTAAGCTTTTAGTAAAAAGCCTCACAGCTAACTTCTAATTTATATTTTTAATTGCATTTAATAAGAGTGGTCAATCGTTGGTGTTTCTATCTCTTACAATATTGACATTTTAAAATAATTACATATACTTCCGAGGAGTAGAGAAATGTTTAAGTAGCGTCTGATGTTTGCTGTATTAAGTTTATGTTGATCTTGTCTGCTGATATTGTGTGACTTGTAGGCACACTGAAATTCTAGTGAAAATATGTTGCTGCATTTATTCACAACTTATTAAATCAAACCCAAATGGCTTCACAATTGTGACACACAGAATTATTGACAGGATTATGCCAAATCAAATGCTTCATGTCAGATGATCCCAGAATTGTCAACCGTTCTTGAGGACAGGCTGATGGACCCCTTCTTATTATCCCATTCACGATCCTCTGGATGTCTCTTCCAAATGTTTGCCATGATGTGTCTTTCACCTGATGTCTCCATTAACACTGGCACATGACAATCGAGGGATGAAGTTTGATTAATGCTTCCTGCACACAGATCAAACTTTGTGATTCAATGGCTTTTGTAACATCTTTGTACTATATAATGCTTTACTTCAATTTAAAATCTGTTTGATGTGATATTAAAGTATAGGGAGCAAGAAATAGCCATCAAATCCATTCATTCCATGCCCAATGTTTCATCTATAATGGCCTTTGTCCACCTCATTTCAAATCATTAGAAAGAAGATTTTGCAGTGTCTCCTGTCCTCCCTCAACAGAGGGTAAGTCAAGTGAAATGTCAGAACATCTATCAGCCCTGCCTCTTATTTATCCCTGATCAGCCACCTCCGTGGTCCCAGCAAACCAATGTTCAATTATCGCTGTACTTAACATTATAATTCTCCGGAGAGCCCGGGCCAGCAGCATCCAGCAGTTCTTTTGTGGAGCCAGATGGGCAACTCCTGCTCCTTCCAACTCCATGAAAAGCAGAACTTTTCAGTTTTGAGGCTGTTTTTCAACAGTCTCTTTGGCCCAAGTCTTGCCCATTCTACTCCAATTTTGTCATTGGGGTCCTACATTTGGCATAGGACCCCAATTTGGATAAACAATCAGCCCAACGCCAGTTGCAGGTGGGCACACTGGGCAACTAAAGTTGCCCGACCCAATATGGTGGCCACCATTGTGTTTGAAAGAAAATGGCATTCATTTCTGCACCCTATCCGGTTTTGGATTAATTTTGGAATATAACCCAAGTTTGTTTGCACTGGCAAAGCTTATCTAAAAAAAACTTTGATGAGGTTTATGTTTAACGACTCATTTACTTGCAGGGTTTCACTAACATTGATTTTTGTTATAAACCTTTCTATTTAACAATAAATATGACCAGGAAGATAAAAATAAATTATATTGCTGAAATAATTTTCCCCTCATAACACATTGAACAGCTTAGCTGTAAGATGGAAATCCTACCATCTTCACAAAGGTTCCACTGGAATGTAATGATAATTCATGTCACTAATTTTCCTGCTGATTTATAATTTGTACCAAGCTGTGGAATAAATGCTGGCCCAAAATATTAAACAACACTAACAGAGCATTTTCAATGCAAGTAACAATTTGACATTGTAATTTGCTTTGGACAATACAGGTCAGCAGCATTGGATTATGCCGCTGGCTTCATACCACTCTGTACTTATCAAAGCAGAGCTCTGTGTGTACAAGGGCAGAGCTCGGTCCCCTGTACCGGAACACCAGTGGAATTTTCCAGTTGGTAAAGAACTGACTGCCTGGTTAAGTCTTCAATAATATCAACAATTGTGCACAGGACTTTATTTTTCAAGTAGTATGAGCCTGGCCAGGCATTATTTGCCAAAATTCAACTGTTCCTCAGATCCCATGACTTGAAGACTACAGTTACAGCCAAGCAAAAGCTGCATTACATCAGAGCCGAACAACTGGCCCATTAAAAATCTTTCCGGTTCTCAGATAGTATTTCTGAAGTTGATACAGTTTTCTTTTACAATTTGGTCTTGAGGGCTGAGATACTGCAGAAGGAGTTAAATAATGGAGACGCCAGTAAAATCATGAAGAGTTGGAAGGTATAGAATTAGATTTTCTTGCCATATACAATGATGTGTTATTATAGGCAAGTTTATATCAGTGCAATGGTGTTGGCTCCTGATACAGTTGATAGAATCCAGTAAATTTATGTATTGATTGCCATTAAGCCGACAGTAATGGAGCTGTGGGGTCTATCGCCATTGCCTCAACATCCACCCTTGGCCTTCTAAATACTCTAAGCCAGTTCAGCATGCTTCCCTCGTGATGTAAAATTGTATCATGGCACAAGTGCATATGATGCATTGCGGCAGTTTAGTGCCTGTTCTCAACTATATTGTTCATTGCTAAATTGGAGATATATTTATATATAAATTGAGAAATAGCTTTCACCCAGATTGTCGGGTCTCCATTTTTGACAAATTGGCCTGCAATGAGTCCACAGGAGTGCAGTGATACAGGATAATGTATAAACATGATACACAGGATATTATATAAACATGGGATAAATATGTGGGTCAGTTTGGCATCACGTTCCCAACCTGAGGTAAATATAAATGTACCTTGCATTAATGCAGAATTTTGTGTGCTAGCTGTGCATCAATTACTGTCTCACTGCATCCTGCTGTGGATATAGGACACATAAAACCTTTCAGTTCTATTGTACTCAGGCCCAGATTATGAACTGATTTGGCTTCAGGCACAGCATGAAATTGAGGCCTCTTGCGTTCCATTGATTTACCCAGGTTCTGGGTTGTATTGTTCTTGCTCCAAGGCTGCTTTTCCCTGAAGAGATTCCCAGTTAGACAAGTTAAATCTAGCCATCAAAAGTTGCAATTTTTTAAAAGAATAAATTATTTTCTTGCTGCAATTGGACTACCTCTCTGACATTTTCACTCTTTTTTGAACTAACTCAATGCATTTTATTTAAAGATATTGTCCTTTAGCGATTAAAACTAAACTTTGAACCATCTCCAGCATCTGGAAAGAAAAAAAACACGTAAAACCCCAGCACAGGGAGGACTGCAACACACTTTTATTTCAGAATTTCACTTCATAAAATACAAGAACTAACGTAGATAATCACAGCTCAGGACTGCTTCTCATTCACCGGTTCCAAATGACCCTGACCGAATTTCTGGTGTAGGAAAGCTTGTATTGCCAATAAGTTGGAAACACTTCAAAATTACACACTTGCAGCTTGCATTGTACTGAAATTCTATGAAACTAAAACAAAAGTGTGTTTTAAAAAAGACTTTAAAAAAAATGTAAATAAAGTCTTGTGCCAAGAGAGAATTGATGAAATATTTCATAATTGTTTTTCCAGTTCCTTGTGAGTGCTGGAGGGAATTTAATTTAGATATAAAATAAATTTAACTAACAACATTCCTATGAATACTGGAAATATGTAATCCAAAGCTTACGGGATATAAGTTGCAGCTCTATTTCCATGTTCTAAACTGTAAAGCTATTTACAAATGCTTTTAAAAGAATTAAGATTAACTTTAAGATCAACTTCATTTTTTAATGTTTCTGTTTACACGATAAATACTATTGACAACACTGGGAATCTAATTCGAAGCAGTGATTGAGCCCAGTCATGCTGAATGATCTTACAGGGACACTGAAAGTGTGAGGCAAACTTTTTATGCTTGTGTACAGGCGCAGTGTTGTAAATCACATTGCATCACTTGACTTTGATACAATTGTAATAAAAATAATGCATGCATCTAATCTCTCCCCAAAACATCTTGCTAAACACTTGCTCTAGAAGGTAGTGCTGCTTAAATTTTATACACCTAAACAATTGCTAAAGTACACCTGGTATATCTCTGCTGACATTAATTCATCTCCCTCACATGAGTAGGCTGAAAGCCAATACGTCCAATAATATCATCAGTACTCACTGTTCCAACAAATGTGTATATATGTTTTTAAAGAGTGAAAGAAATGGACAAACAAATCTACAAATTACATTTTTTTCCCTCTGTGACTGATTTTTTTAAGGATGCCTGATGGGAGGACCATCTCATTAAGGATTATTGTTAAGTATTTTTTGCACTTGGCTTGTATAACATGCTCAGCACTCTGCCATTGTGATGGTGTTTTGCTTTACTCTGCATTTGTTGTGGAATGGTACAGCAAAGATACCAGATAAAAGGAAAGAGGAGAAAAATGTTTTGCATTCATGCTGCAAAAGTGTGACAGACATATGACCATAACATTAACTATACTATAAGGACCACTTCCCTGATGCCAAGTTTACACATTCAACAATAAAGTTAAATAAACATTGTAACATTTAGCATCAAGATGAGAGTTATGTCAGGTAACATATAAATATTTATACTTTCTTCTCATTTTACTCAATGTTTCCCATTTAACCCACCATTTCAGGTGTGGTAGTTTATCCTTGTATAAGATGGCTATCAGTTTGTATCTCTATAATGTATTGCTGGTATTTTGAAGTATGTTTAGTTTAATGATCTACTATTTCTGCCTCTATGGGGGAAAATGTTGTAAACACAGATTGCTGTCAGTGTTTTAAAGCATTTTTGTACCAGCAATACTGAATTCAAGGGTGTGTATAAATTTATCATCGCACTCACTCCCACTTCACCATCACCACCCCCTTCCCAGAGGGGGAGTGACAATATTATAAAAGGTGCACCTGTTGCCTGACCAGATAATGTCTATATCTTGGCAGTCCACAATATAGAGAAGTAAAAGCTGACTAGGGGAGTCATTCCTCACAACGGTGCACGATGACCTGAATTTAGTGCACAGTTCATCGGGAGTTTGAAAGATTCAGTTATTTTTCCTGTTGTTCCATGTTCAACTGAGTTTTGTACTTGTCAAGACTGCGTAATCATATAACATGTTTCAACTTCACCAAAATGACCACCATCATGGTGACTGTATTTTCCTGTGTTTTCTGAGTTACCAGAACATTGGGTATAATGCAATCCACGGAACAGTGGTGATCTGTGAATTTCACTGTATCGATATCCCCCTTCCTGTTCAACATTGTTAATGCAGTTAATTTCCCTCTTGTCAAATTACTCACTAGCTGCTTCGGTTATCAATAGCCTATAAACTAATTGATTTTACTTAGTGGGAGGAGGGTGAAGATAAAACTTCTGCTGAATAACTAACTGTATTTTCCAAGACTGGGTGGGGGGGATGGGAGTGGGTGGGTTATGTTTGGTGGGTTGCACCATGTTGGAATGGGACAAGCTTGATGGACCAGATGGTCTTCTCGTGTGTTTTGTATGTCAAGGGTTTTGACTCTTAAGTTGAATCCTGTTATTCCAACCCTTGTATCCATCATGGGTGAAGCTATATGCCACATTTGGAATATTACATATATTTTTGGGCATCCTAATTTTAAAAGAGCATTGTTATACAGTAGAGGCATCAGAGAATAGTCATGAGTGATTCCAAGATTTATGATTCTTATGTTATGAAAATAGAACTAAAGAGTTGAACCTGTTTTCAGTGGAGAAAAGAAAATTGAGGTGCGATGATTCAGGTCATTAAATTGCGAATGGATAGTGCAGTAAATTCGCTTGGACTGTGAGGGCAGAACGAGGTGACATTAGTACGAAATTAAGAAGTTTCAAACAGGTGATCAAAAGAATATGGGTAAATGGAAAAGGCTCCCAGATAAATCAGTAAATACTCTGTAATTTTTAAAGATTGCTGGATGAGTATCTGTGGGCCTTCTGATTTCTAGTTTAAATGTTTCCTGGATTGAGTGAAATGAACTGCTTTATTGGATCCAAAATAAAACATGTCTGTAATGAGAAAACTTCAGTATCAGTTGGCTCTAATCAGCAAAACAGGTTTACAAGGAACAAACAAAATACTTTAAGTAAACAATAATCAGATTGCTGACTCCAGCTTAAATGTTTTGTTCTTGATGTCCAAAGCTTTTCACAATGAAGTTTTGCAGCAGTTCAAAGCATCCAGCTGGCTAAGGCCAGGTTGAAGGGCAATGAAAAACCTTCCCTGATAGATGACCACAATTCCTTCCCAACTTCTGGCATTACTGCCTTCAAGAGTTGATCTCATGATAAATATCACCACAATCACCATCACAATCACATCACTTTACAAAACTGTAAATTATTGAGACTTCTATTACAGTTACCATGTCAAATTCCATTCCTTGTGTTGTGGACTGCATTGCAAACATTCTGTAATCTAGTGCAGTTTAGCACATTTCATGGAGAATGAGTCTTCAAGAATCTCCAATATATGATTCATTATACTGTGAAAGCAAAGATTAGCCAATGCATATTTAGTTGTTCCTCCTGCCCTCTTGCCTTGAAGATGTGTTCGCTATTCTCTGCACAAACCTGCTCCTCCACAGGCACCGAAGTTTCATGATGTCTGTGAACCACTATAGGTCTCTCCAGTTAGCCTTCATGAACTGTTCTGGTATCATTCTGGTGAATATGCACTGTACTCCCTCTAAGGCCAATCTCTTCCATGAGCAGCAGCACCCAAAATGCAATGCAGAACTCCAAATGGGGTCTGATAAAGCTCTGTAAAACAGAAGCATAACTTCCCCCACCCCCCTTTGTATTCCAAAATCCTTGAGATAAAGGCCAACATTGCATTAGCCTTTTTGGTTGCTTTTTATACCTGTGCACTTTTAGTTATTTGTGCACATGGACATCTAAAATCCTTTGGTCTTTCCACAGCTCCCAATCTGTCACCATTCAGAAAATATTCTGATTTGTCTTTCTTGGATCCAAAGTGGATGACCTCACACATTGCTCTCCATTTAATCTGTCTTTGTCCCTTTGTAGCTTCCTCTCCCATCTACAAAATTTACTATGCCTCATAATTTAAACTCAAAGTTCAAACTTGGATATCAACTCTCTGTTCCTTCATCTAAGTCATTAATATACACGGTGAAAAGCTGAGGTACCAGTACAAATCCCTGAAGAATACCACTTGTCAAACCCTCCAATTAGACAATGTTCCCTTTACTCTCACTCTTTGTTTCCTACCTCCCAACCAATTACCAACCTATGTCACAAGATTACTTCTAATTGTGTGTTCTTTCATTTTTGATCATCTATTGTGCAGAACCTTATCAAATGCCTGCTGGAAATCCTATAGGCAACATCCATAAACACTCCCCTATCCACCATGCCAGTGACTGCCTCAAAAAAATCAACTCGATTAGTCAGATATGACCTACTCTTCACAAATCCATGCTGATTCTCTTTGATCAGCTCATACTTGTCCAAGTGCTCAGCCACTGTGTCCCTGATAATAGATTCCAATAACTTGCCCACAACTGATGTGCAACTGACAAATCTGTAGTTACCTGGTTTATCCCGCCCCTCCCTTCTTAAATAATGGAGTGACATTTGACATTTTCCAATCCATAGGCTCAATTCCTGAATCTAGAGAGCTCTGGAAAATTCTGACTAACACATCTGCAATTTCCTCATCTATTTCTATTAGTACCCTGGAGTGGAAGCCACCAGGTCCTGGAGATTTGTCTATCTTATGTCCCATTATTTTCTCCATTATAATTTCTAATCTTATATTAAATCCACTACTTCTTCCCCTTTACTTACTTTTAGGTTCCCTTACACCGCTGGTATTTTGTCCTTTTCCTCTACTGTGAAAACGGATACCCAGTACTCATTTAGTAAGTCTGCCCTTTCCTTATCATTCAGCATATTGGGCCCACCTTTCTCTTTACTGCTCTCTTTCTCTTAATATATTTATAAAAGCTTTTACTGTTAGCTTTCATAAGCCTTGCAGTTTTTTCATATTCCCTTTTTGCATTTCTTAATACTTTCTTTGTATCCCTTTGTTGATTTTTATAGCTATCTCAGTCTGCTGGATGTCTGCTTGTCCTTGTATTTGAGTAAGCTTTTTCTTTTAGCTTGATACTGCCTCTTGATCTAAAAATCTGGTGTTCCTGCATGATTGAAACATAGCAAATCACTTATCCCTTAAATACACAAGTGGAGCCTTTGCCTTTTAAGGGTTTATATTGGTTTTGTATTGTGCCAAATACTTTTTTGAATACTTCCCACTGTTTGTTTGTAGATTAACCCATTGAAGGTTCAGCCCAGTTTGCTGCGGATGGCAAATGGTCCAAGTCCAAGTGAAGAGAGGAAAAGTATCAGTTATGAGTATTGCACTATCTGCATAAGCACAACTACAACAGAGATCATGTTACTTTGCTTAAACATTTTGTACCAGATAAATGAATCTCTACTTGTATTGGTTTACTTGTTAGTTAACAGATTTTGTGATTTTGCAGTGTGACACATGCATTGGGAAGCTCCAATCAAAAATCAGCTGTGGAAGCTCTGACACACCCTTGAAATATTTTCAACTGAAATTATAAATATTTTTAAAAATGCAGAAATTCAATAACATTCCAGTCATTGCTTCTCCTTAATGGAAGAAATATTAATTTACAGCCCCCAATGCTTTTTATTTTCTAATTCATTTTCTGTTATCCAAGGAATTTTCTATCCAATTTGCAATTTCTCTTTAAACGCCATGAGCCATAAACTTCTGTACAAGAGTTGTGTTGGAACTTGCCAAATATGTTTTTGAAAGTACACATATACACAATCAAGTGCATTGTCTTTATTCACTAATCCAGATGACTGGATTTTCACATGCCTATTGCCAGGTTAAGGTTGCAGAGCATACTCAGTTGAGAATTAGTTAATATGTAATGTTCAGTTTATTATCACCACAGTACAATGTGCTATTAACTGCTCTATTGTTTAGATTAACTAAATCAACTTTTAAGAGATGGATTGGAGTTCCAGATTGTTCAACAGGACGGAAGATCAGATCATCATCGTCGATTGAAATGCAACTAAATGACTCAAATATGTGGCTTCTGCAGAAAAAGATTCCATCTGAATACTTATCACATATCCCATTCCTCGGCATTATCAGTTCAAGGGGACCATCTGAAGTGTAATAATGGTGCCCTCCATCTGAGGGGTGCATTGGAGTGATGTTTTTGTCCTGGTGGCATTGGGCTAGTCTAGTGCCACTCTACTGGACCACCACAAAATAGTCCTATTACCCAGTACGCTGCAAAATGTAACATGGGATCCTGTCTAGAGAAAGTCCAGAGCAAACAGATGACAGAAAACTGCCCAATTGTATTAACTGTACTTCTGTTCCGAATGTATGTTTTCACATTTTAGCATATTTCATTTAAATATCTCCAATATAAATACATGCTGATTTGCTTGAAACTTGTGAATTAGTTCCTAGAGTTCCTAAGTATTGCAAACCAGTTCAACCAGCACCTTAATTTAGCATGTAGTTTGTATAATTAGTTAAGTTGAAACCAATTAATTCTTTACAACTCCCACAATCATGCCTTGAAAAATGGAATCAAATGAAGGAAGCGCTCCATCTTTTAAATAACTGCTCAGAAAATAAGGCTATTATGCTTTTTATTGCATCTTTGTATCCCATGGGAAATCCACTAGTACAATAGTGAAATGTAGCAGTAGTTTTAAGGCAGCAGTTCTGTATTGCAGTTCTCTCATTCATAAATCTTTCATCCTTTAGTCTCGTAAGGCGGGGGGGGGGGGGTTAACTCCCTCCACCTGATGGAAACCAGATGGAACGAGAGTTAAAATCAAAGTGGTTAACTTATCACTGTGACCGGAATTTTCTGTACCGAGTCGGGTCGGGTACGTGTGAGTCGTGTAGTGGGTCAGTATCGCAATGTATTGATCAGCCCGTTCCTCAGAGCGACTTTAGTGTTATGGCCCCTATTAAGGCAGACATGCGCGTTACCTGGCCCTATTAAATGGTGCGCATCTGATGATGTCATCAATGACTCATTTCCAGCGGGGATATTTAAAGCAGCCTTGGCTACATCGCATTTGAAGGTTCATGTAGGAATGTGGAGGGAGGATTGGAGAGGAGGGTCTTGTGCAGAAATAGAAAAATTACTTCCCAAAGACTGCACCCCGCTTTTCCGATGACTCCCTACATATTCTCGTGGAGGGAGTCAGGGCACGCGGGGAGGTCCTCTTCCCTGCTGATGGGCGGAAGAGACCTCCCCAAGAGACAAAAAGAGCCTGGCTCCAAATTGCTGAGGAGGTCAACAGCAGGGATGTCGTAATGCGGACCAGGGTGCAGTGCCGGAAACGCTTCAATGATCTGATGAGACCAGGAAAGGTGAGTGCAAAGCCACGCTCACCTTCATCCTGCTGTGTCTGTCACCCAATCCCCATCACTCTGTCTTTCCAAGCCTACTCCTGTACATCACTCCTCACACCAACCTACCTTACAGGTTCACCCAGCCCTCTCTCGCTATCTACATACTCACATCCCCATCTGACTAACCACCCCTCACACTCACCCTCATCCACATGCAATCATACCAACTAACACCACAGAAGGAGGCCATTTGACATTGACAGCACACTCCCTCATAGTCACCCTCTACAGATGTAACCCACACAATCCTTACACTCATGCCATTACTCTCACTCAAACTTCTCTTCTTTCCCTCCTTGCAGGAGAAGAGAGCCCACATCAACAGGGAGAGGGAAAGAACTGGAGATGGCCCTCCATCCTTCAGCATTTTAACTGCAGCAGAGGAGGTGGCCCTGGAATTCTCGAGAGTTGCAGAGCTGATGGCGGTGGGAGACGGAGAGAGAGGGACCTCTCAGCAACTCAGTGACAGAATTACATCTCATACAGCCACATGGCATACAGCAGTAACTCATATGGTGACTGATGTCAGCAGCCAGTGAATGTTCATCATGTGCATAATGGTATCATTACCCATTCTTAATATAACATTTCTAAATCATCTTTTTCCTCTCCAGAGGTCCATCAATAGCCAACCCCCACCCCAGTCCAGCCGGAGGAGGAAGACGACTCCTCAAAGCAGCCTCCAGCCTCTGATGGTGCACCATCTCCAGACCGAGGTGCAGCCAGCACCAGCGCAGATACACACACCTCGGTGGGTCCTATGCGAGATAGAGTTGTGTTGTCTCCTGGTGTCTCACACTTCACAAGTGAGCAAGAGCAGATGGTGTTGACGGGGACAGCAGTGGAGACTCCTCGCCGGAGGGCGCAGGGCGTGCCAAGCTCTGCTCAGCTACATGCAGCTGCTGGGATTTGGGGGCCATCAAGAAAGAGGGTGATCCTGGAGATGCAGCAAGAAATGCAGGAGGCTCTGGCAGATTTTGCGAGCGCGATGTCTGCAAATGTGCAGAGAATGGAGGAGTCCATCTCCAACATGAGCACCGCCATCTTGTAGGCGATGGTGACGATGTGCTCTTCCATGGAAAGGATGGCCACTTGTATGGAGCAGCCAATGCACCACTCACATGAGCACATGCTAACTATGGACAACAGATGGCAGAGGCTCATAGACCTCCTCTCTAGGAGGGATCAAAGCATAGACTTGGGTCCTCATGGCCCCACTGCTGCGCAGCAAGGTGCTCTCCAGCTGGTGTCAGGGGATATGGAAGTGGGGGCTCCTCTCAAAGCGCTCACACTTCTCCCCCATTGCATGTTCCCACCCCACTTTCCCACCCCTGCCAGTCAGAGCCCCAGTATTTTCCTCGGATCGCGATGGCCGAGTTTGCCCCTGCACAGTCGCAGGAGGGGCAAGCAATTAAGAAAGCAAATGGTATGTTGGCCTTTATTACAAGAGGATTTGAATGTCTTACTGCAATTGTATAGGGCCCTGGTGAGAAGACACATGAGCCTAGAAATTGGGTATAGCCCCGCATGAGGCGTTAGAACTGGCGATGCGCAAAGTTTATAGCCAGATGAAACTTATCGCCGCCTGGCGCGATATTGGGTTGCATCGCCTCCAAAGGGGATTGAGGCGCTAAATCAGCCATTGCACGGTGCTCTTAAGGCGCAAAAGGTCAGGCGCTACTCAATTTCGCCGCGGACGGGCGCAGCACAGGTGAACTCAATTACGGGAAAGCACGAGACCTCCAGGCGCTGGCCGGCTCTTAAAGGGGTGGGTCAGTCAGCCTGAGCTTCAACGCCCTGTAGGCCTCAGATTCGGCGCTCGCCCTTGTCTGGTGGTACAAACTTGTTCATCATGGAGAAGGTTAGGCAGAGAGCAGAGCGCTTCAGCACTGAGGCTCTGGACCACTTGGTGGCTGCAGTTGAACACCGTCGAGGTCCTGTATCCGGATAATGGCAAGAGGCCGAATCAGAAGGCTTATTGATGATCTTGGAGGGAGGTTGCTGTGAGGGTGAACTCCAGCAGCATGGCGACCAGGACCCCTGTTCAGTGCAGGAAGAAATTCAACGACCTCACACGGATCGCTAGGGTAAGTGATGGTTTACCAAACTTGTGCTTCCCTCCATCTGCAGCTGACTTCGGGCACCCTGCTGCAATGATGCGCCAATGGCCATCTGTCAGTATGCACCCATGGCCCTTTCTGGGCACACACATGGACTGATGTCTCAAGGCCTGATGTAAGGGCTCTTGCACCATGGGGGGCATGCGATGAGGTCTCAAGGCATCGTGTAACAGAACCTCCCCTTCTTTCCCCTGCAGTCCAAGATGGCGATGATTCGAAAGGAGCAGCGTCGAACCGGTGGCGGACCTGCACAAGTGGTCACTCTCACGGATCTGGAGGAGAGAGTGCACCAGATACTTGGAGGACATCTGTCTGGTCCTGTGACCACTGCATCTGCCGACCCCATTACTGACAGCGAGGGTAAGACTCTCAGCTTTTTCACCTGTTGCCTTCCACTTGGTCCCCCCGCCAGCATGCATCCTCAGTGTGCAGCCATGGCAGAGCCTTGCCGCAATCTGGCATGCCTTTCAGCAAAGCTGTCCTTTTGCTAAAGCCACTCTTCCACCTCCCACTTTCAGATGAAGCAGCACCAACTCGGGCTCAACGCGCTGAAGCTGCCAGTGCCAGTGCCACTGGAGGCGAGGATCAGGAGGAATCCGGACCAGCCGCTGCAGAATCCGGGGAGCTGAGACATCTGCAGACTGGGGATAGTAGTCCCCTGGAGGGGAGGGGGTGGCCCTGAGGATGAACCAGTTGCCGGACCAAGCGGCATGCAGCAACGCATGGGGGATAGGCAAGTTCGGCCACCGTCTCCCCGCAGGGCAAGGCAGGTCGTCATGACTGCTGCACAGAGTGCAGATGAGGTCCGTCGCCTGGCTGAGATGAGCAAACAGGCCCGGGTCAGACACACGGAGCTGATGGCTGCAGTGGAGAAGATGCCTGAGTCAATAGATTCATTGGCTAGGAGTATGTTGGACTTCGGGGCAACAATGGAGAGGACTCTGCAGGGCTTTGGGGCAACAATGGAGAGGACTCTCCAGGTGTTCAGGGAAACTATGGACAGGTCTATCCAGGACTTCGGGGCCACAATGGACAGGACTATCCAGGGCTTCGGCCCAACAATGGAGAGGACTGTCCACGGCTTTGAGTTGGCAATGGAAAGGACTGTTCAGAGCTTCGGACAATCCCTGGAAAGGTTTGTGCAGGGCTTGTCCGAGGCAGTGGAGCGGTCGGCACCTGCCTTGTCCGAAGCCATGGGAAGAACTGTCCAGGCCTTCTCCGAAGCACTGGCACCTGGCACACAGGTCCTCACTGTTGCCACGCAGTCACTTGCTGGGCTCCTCCACAGCCAGATTGACGCAACGCGATCTCTCACTGCAGCCACCCTCTCTGCATCAGATAGGATCACCCCGGGCTCTTCCACTCCCGTACAAGACCAGGAATCAGTGGAGCATGCGATTGTGGTGGATGAGCCGAGCCGCTCCCCTCAGATAGCCAGTGTGTCGTCCGACCATGGTGCAGGTGTCCTCTCTCGGCAGGAGAGCATTGCACATGCCAGCGCTGGGACGCCTGCATTGCAGCTGCCACCACCTGCAGGCCACACTGCTCCCAGCCATGGTCACAGCAAGCATCCTGCGTCCGCACCCTCCAAGCCCAGAGGTCAGCCAGGCCGTCCCTCAGGGGCTTCTGCGCTTCCAGACAGTCAGGAGGCGTCCCCCAGCCTTAAGCCCGCCACTGGGGTCCAATTACGTAGGAGCAGCAGGGAGGGAAGGGGCCGGGCGCAGAAGAGATGTCGTTCTCCCTGAAGGGGCCAGTTGTAGAGGGAGGTGCTGAGACGTTTGTTTGTCCAAATTCAAGGACACCCTCACCTGCTGTTATATTTGCTGAGGTTTGTTGAGTTTTGCGGCTTGGCCGAACAGTTAGTTATTTTGCAAGTTATGGTTTGTGCTCACATTACGTTGTTTAGCTGTAATGAAAGACTTTTGTGTCAATAAACAGAAGTTTCAATGTTGCATGGTGCATGTGACTACTTTCAGTGATGCTGGCATTCAGAGGCCCTCAAACATCCAAAGTGCGCATGAGTTAAGACTCTCATCATTCCGCCACAGGGGTGTCGACACGAGTCCAGAGGAGCCTCTGACGAATGGACCTTCCACTTTCAGCAGCCCTTCCATCTTCCTCCTCCTCCTCCGCCTGCTCTTCCTCCTCCTCCTCCTCCTCCTCCTCATACTCCTCCTCCTCCGCCTGCTTGTGCAGGGTCCGAGGGAAGGTAATGAATTGACGCGTTCGCCTATAAAGGGCATCTGTCACTTGCCGGATGCAACAGCGGACTGCAGCCTGAGCGACAGTCGCATTGTCCCCAATGGCTGACTGAAAGGATCCGTTGCCATAAAAATGGAGGCCATCAGTCAGTTTAGCCATAACGGACAGAGAGGTTCTGCAGCATTCACGTGGCTACAGATGCTGACCAAGCAGGTGGCACAGATCAGTAACAATGTCCCTCCAGATTCGGAGCCTTCGCAAACACTGCTCCTCCGACATGTCAAGGCTTGTCACCTGCTGCCTAAAGACCCTCGCAGCATCCCGTTGGATTGGGCGACCTCCATTGCCCCTCCTCATTCTGGCCAATCCCGGCCCTCTCTCCCGCCGTCTCTCTGCCCCTTCACAGTGTTGGGCGATGAGGCCATCGCCCTCCAAACAAGCTCCCATTCCGATGCCAGTTGGTCAAAAGGCTTTTAGGTGTAGTGGTGCAAGTGCTTCGGACAGGGTTGAAGGTCCCAAGTCCTGTAAAGCTAAATTCCCAGAACTCCGCTCCACATTAGCTCGCCAACTCTCTCTAGCAGCGATCGCAATGAGCAGGCCAAGTGGCAGAATATTCTGCACTAGAGCTGTCCCCTTTAAATAGTGCCGCCCTACTCCGAGAAGGGCCTGTTAGCCCTCCTTTGAACTGTCACTAAGGCTCCGGGCGCCACCCAATATGCGCTCAGGCGCTCCTAAAAGGCGTTGCACACTGAAATGACGTCATCAGCTGCTTGCGCTCACGGGCGCGCGCAAACACTTAGCGCAGGCGCTAAATGTATAGTCAATATCTGAGTTGGCGCTATCTTCATAGTGCTCGCCCCAACATAGGGCTTTGCCCCAATTCTAGGTCTCTTTAGGCACTCAGCGCCGGCGCTAGCAACCCAATTTCTAGGCCATGGAGTATTGTGTAAAGTTTTGATCTCCTTACCTAAGGAAGGATATATTTGCCATAGAGGGAGTGCAGCAAAAGTTCACCAGACTGGTTCCTGGCATGGGGGGATTGTCCTATGAGGAGAGATTGAGTAGACCAGGTCTATATTCTCTGGATTTCAGAAGAATGAGAGGTGATCTCATTGAAATGTATAAAATTCTTACAGGGCTTGACAGGGTAGATGTAGGGAGGATGTTTCCCCTGGCTGGGGAGTGTAGAACCAGTGGTCACAGTCTCAGAATAAGGGATCAGCCATTTAGGACTGAGATGAGGAGAAATTTCTTCACTCAGAGGGTGGTGAATCTTGGAATTCTCTACCCCAGAGGACTGTGGAGGCTCAGTCGTTGAGTATATTCAAGACAGAGATCGATAGTGTTTTGGATATTAAGGGAATCAAGGGATATGGGGATAGTGCAGGAAAGTGGAGATGAGGTAAAAGATCAGCCATGATCTTACTGAATGGCAGGGCAGGCTCGAGGGGCCAAATGGCCTACTCCTGCTTCTATTTCTTATGTTCTTATGAGCAGACATTGGCAGGGCCAACATGTAAGGCTGGGGTTTCTTTAAACTGGTTTAAAGTAATATCCTGGTCTTGCAGCCTTTGCCTGCACTCAGACCAATTCCAATAAAACCAATTTTAAAACAGCGGTTTCGAATCGCTACCCCACCTTCCAGTTCTGACTGCAGGGCTTATAATTATTGATATTAAAACAGACACGTGGTTTGGATGAGAGAAAAATCAAGTTTTATTAACGAAAAGAAACTATAATCAAAATATCAAACTATCCCACACGAACACAGTAATTACAGTAAAATTGCTTAAAATGGGGTAAGGCAGACGGCAAAAATGAGGGGTAAGTGACTACAATGTTGGTTAAACAATCTTAGCAATATCCCCTTAAATTACCATCCCCCAAACTCCTTAACTAGGTTGCTATGCTGAGGAGTCAGAAACTCTGCTCACATGTGGTCCAGCAAAGTGAGAGAGAGAGAGAGAGAGGGAGGCTCACCTATGGTCCCAGGAAGTAAAGAGAGAGATAGCTTCTCAGCAGCTATCTTATATATCTGGTGAGCCCCCCCTCACCCCTGCTGTTCTGCCCTGCAAGGGCAGTGTGCAAAATTCCCCGCCCAAAGGGTCCAATACACAAGAGAAAGCTGTGATTGGCTAACTCAAAGTGGTTAGACTGGGTTAATGTGTCTTCCGGAGCTCCCTGGGCTGAAACAAAAGGGAAATACAACTGCTCTATTGTCCAGAATGCTAGGTGATTTAGACCCATTCAATTCTTAAATGGATCCCATTCAAGATACAAAAGTCTCTTCTGCAGTTTAGATGTATCCACTCGATATACAAACAAATGCTAATAGCATTCAATTGCTTTGTAAACAAAGCATTGTCCTTTGTCTTTGGCCATGTGGTGACAGCCATTTTTTTTATCCCTGGAAATTTAAAAGCACAATGCCCAGGGATTCTTTAATCAAAAATAATTGATCTTCAGAACTGTAAATTATTGCGAATTCTTACAAACAGAGGCTCCAAAACCAAGAGGACGTCTGCCAAAAGTGTCTACACAGTTGCAGCAGGGAAGTGAGCAGTCTGCCTCTACCTCTGCTGAAGCCACAGGTGTTGCATCTCATAGAAGCACGCGGAAAAGAAAAATGACACCAAAGTAGATGCACCAGGGTAAGCACATGGGTGTTTAAAGAAGTGTTGTTGTTAAGTTTCCGTTACTGTTATGATACATAAAAGTATTTATTTTCACCACTTTCCGGTTATGCCCATTTTTGTCTGCTACTTTGGAAGTGGCTTTGTGAGTTGGAGTGAATGGTGAGACATAACATTACCTTCAGCAATGGGGGTCAGTGTGAAAGGAATGGCTTATTCATTGTAAGGATGCTTTATGGTGTTGGGGGTCAGGGTTGGGGGGGACTTGGCACAGCATGTGGCAGCCATATGGGTGCAATGCAGGAAGTTAAGTAAATCTGGCCATGATGAGGCCATCCCAAGCCTCCCGGGCAGCACTGTGCTCTGGTGCTGCTGGCATCTGAACCTCAGATTCCTCCTGCTCCTCCTCCTCATCTTCCAGCTGATGCTGCTCCTCCTCTGAAGAGGCTGTGCGCTCTGCACCTTGCTCCTCATGCTGCTCTAATCCTCATTGCTGTGCTATGTTGTGCAGCATGCAGAAAACAACGACGATTCTGGAGACCCTGGCTGGTACGTACTGAAGGGCTCCTCCAGATCTGTCAAGTTTTCTGAAGCGCATTTTCAGCATGCCTATTATTTGCTTTATGACACCTCTGCTGGACATGTGGCTTTCATTATAGCGCTGCTGAGCCTCATTGCTTGGCCTCCTCATGGGTGTCATGAGCCACGTCTTCAGTGTTTGGTGGTGCAAAGAGCTGAGGGAGGGTGGACTGTTGCAGGACGAAAGAGTCATGACAGCTGCCAGGTAATTTGGCGCACACATGCATGAAGATCTTCCTATGGTTGCGATGAGCTGAACATTGAGGGAGTGGAAGCCCTTGCAGTTCAGAAACACTTCTGGGTGATGTGGGGGTGCACTGATGGCCACATGTGTGCAGTCGATGATGCCCTGCACCCATGTGAAGCCAATCAGAGTGGCAAAACTGAGCGCACACTCAGTAACACTGGCTTCATCGGTGGCAAAGTTGATCTAATTGGCTGACTTGTTAAATATGGCATCGGTGACCTGTGTGATGCATCTGTGGGCGGCCGACTGCGAAATGCCGCAAGTGTCTGCTACAGATCCCTGGAAGGAGCCTGAGACAAAGAAGTTGAGGGTGCTGGTGATTCTGACAGCCACTGGTAAGGTGTGTCCACCCACTCCTCTGGGCTTCAGGTCTTGCTCCAGCAAGCTGCAAATGGTCTGCGACGACCTGGCATGATAGCCTGAGCCTTCTTTGGCACTGCTGCTCTGTCATGTTAGGGAAGCTCATCCTCTGCCTGTATACCCTGTGTTGGGGGTATCGCTTCCGGCATGGTGTAGCCCTGCACTGACATCCTCTGTCCTGTGGAGCAGCAGGTCTTTGAAGAGAAGGTTGTTGGTGTTGTTGCTGCTGGTGTTGGGGCTCATTGTGGTCCGATTCTGAGGACCAAGCTGAGACAGTATAAACGGCACCCATGCTAATGCAATAGATGGCAGGTCAAGTAGAGATCAGAGGAGCAAACTGTTAATGTTGTGATAGTTACTAGCAATGTGGTGAGAGTGGCTTCCAAGGTTGCAGAAAAGACTTGCAATCTCTAGACACCTAAATCTGTGCTCCAAATGGAGTCAGCAAGAGCCTTTCCCTTAGGCAAGTCAGTAGATGTCATGTGGGAGTATTTATTGCGCTTTCCATGCTCTGCATTAATGACCTCGATCAATGGCCACTGAGCTTCCGCCTCAGGTTGACAGACGTGGTTCCCGAGTTGCTTGATTGCTGTGGTCCTCCCATGAAATTCAAATGGTCTGGTTAAAATCCCTGTTACGGGTCTCAACAAGGGTTTAATGAGATTAATTAGGTCGCCCGCCTCTGCCGTTTGGGTCTGTGGAGCGCTGGCAAACGTGCCCGCGGTAATGGCGCGAGGAGGCGGGATGACGGCGCGTTCCCGACGCGCTCCCATTTTCTGCAACTTTTACTGCCAACCCGCCTCCAAACCCAACGCACAGCAGTGGGAAAGATCCGGCCTCTGTTTCCACCCTGGGGCTATTTTAAAGCTGGAGTGTCCCCGCATGAATTTATGCAAACTAGGGTCCTATTACTTAGATAGGACCTTGATGCAGTTTTAAAGCCCTACTGAGCAGAGCGTGTACTGTGGAAGCTCCACTCAGTACATTACCAGAGGTTTTGGCCACCGCCGCCTCAGTGTATTACGCCGCCGCCACCCCCATCCCCATCCCTTCTTCACTCACGGCACCCTCCCGATCAAGTTATCTTGCTGCAGGCTGGCCTCTATTGCACCAGCCCAAACCCAGTGAACTGCCTCTCGATGCTCGTTTGCAGTGAGCAGCTGGCTGGCTCCATTTTAAATGAGAGCCAAGTGTTAAAATGGACCGGGCCTCCCGCTGCGCCTTCCAGAGTGTGTGCATGTGTATTCTACTGGCCGACTGCCTGGGAGTTAAAATTCCACCTACAGTTTGTAACTTCATCAGAATCACATGATTGAATTATTGTTAACTTGCAGTTCCCTGTCAGCCACTTATTATAGTATGATGATTGTCCAAAATTGACTTTCTCCAGTAGAAAACCTATTAAGGCATGAAATTTATTATAGATACAGATATAATATGACATCTTCTGACATTGCACACGGTTAGTCAGGGGTTACACAGTTACAGGGGGTTGCTGGAGTGGAGACATTTTCTCTGAAAGAATTTCAGAGGAGTTTGTGTGAATTCTGGTCAGAAATAAAGCAGTAAGCATTGGTTCACAGCAAATAAGTAACATTTTCTATATTCATTGCAGGAGATATAAAATAGAATGCAGCATTGCCATGAGTGGCAAGGAACCATTTAAAATCTAAAGGGCCAAAATGCCTATGCAATCAATCATGAAGTGCCTATGCTTAGGCATTACTTAAAAAGAAAAAAAGTCAATACTTCAGCTGGCAGCGCAGAGGGCAGTGGGTTTGCTATTCTGTGGCACATTCAATCTCAGTTTACTCCCCCACCCCCGCTCCACCCCAGTCAAACTTCTCAACAAAGGCCAAGGATTCTGTCAAAATTGTTCAAATGATCCTGACCCCAGAAAATTGGCCACTCCACTTGCATTATGGCTGAGTGGAAGATCTAGGTTCTACTTTCTAGTGTTAGATTCCTCAGCTTCTCGGACAGAGGACATTGCAGCCAAAAGGATTTTCAAAAGAGAGGGACGATGCAGACATTGCAATCAGGGAGGAGGAGTGTGAAATATTAGATGAAATAAACATAGTGAGAGAGTTAGTATTAAGGGGTTTAGCATCTTTGAAAGTGGATAAATCCCCAGGCCCGGATGAAATGTATCCCAGACTATTAAGAGAAGTAAGAGAGGAAAGAGCAGAGGCTCTGAACATCATTTTCCAACCCCTCTGGCTACAGGTGTGGTGCCAGAGTACTGGAGGTCTGCTAAAGTGGTACCATTGTTTAAAAAGGGAGAAAGGGATAGACCGAGTAATTACAGGCCAGTCAGCCTAACCTCGGTGTAGTGTATGTACTTTGAAGAAGGAACTATATTCTGCAGCCCCTGTATACTGCAGTACCAGTAGTGACCACCACTGTATATATGCCTGTGTAGTAACTTTGCATAGTAGTTCCAGTTTTGTCTCCACTCAGTAAACACCTGTTATAACCAACTCCTGCAGTCCGTGTCTCAATTACACACGGACGTAACACTGGCGACGAACAGATCCGAACTTACCTACAGTTCTGCACCACCTCATGGGGATCCATCCCTGAAGCGAAGTTGTTAGAGGTCGAGGCCAGAAGGAAGAAAAGAACAAACAAACAGAAGAAACGGGCGTCGACCATGGGCAACCGCCTCTGATCCATCGGATTTGAAGATTTGCAGGAGAGGCTGTCAAGAGCGGGGCTTGGTTATCCTGTCTATGGTGTTCCAGCTAATCGGGCTGGTGGCAGGTAGTACACTGATTCTTCCTGGGCTGCGGCGGGCTAGAGCTCGATCGGGTGGCTTTTCAACGGGGCCGAGCAGCATTGTCGGGAAGAGGAGAGAGAGAGAGAGGGTGGAGCACACAGGGCGCGGCCGGTGCTACGAAGCCGGGCAGCGTACGGACCCGAGAAGAGGGAGGAAAGTGTCCCGTAGGGTTTGCTCTGACGACGGGAACAGTAATTAAAATAAAAGAAATTAGAAGCGCAGAAAGCCACGAGGAGCTGCAGTTTGCCACGGGGACCGCGGAGAGCGGCGTTAGCAGCAGCGAGGGGGGGAAGTGTGCGAAGACCATAGGGCGTCGCCATCAAGGCATAAAAATGCCAGCAACAGCGCTAGCAGCAGCGGAGAAGACAGAAAGCATGGGAGGCGCCATCTTAATCCAGCGGGGAAGAAGGCAAAGCGCGGGAGGCGCCATCTTAGATTTCCAAGATGCCGAAGACTGGCAATATCACTGCCTTCGATAATGCAATAGAAGACTGGACCACGTATGTGGAAAGAGTCGAAGTATATTGCAAGGCAAATGAAGTAGCCGATGAGAAAAAGGCATCGGTACTACTAAACTTAATGGGCGCAATAACGTACGGCCTATTGCGGAACCTGATCACTCCAGCCAAACCGATGGCGAAGAGTTTTAACAAAATTGTTGATATCCTACAGGAACACCTAAATCCTACACCACTGCTGATAGCAGAAAGATTTAAATTCCACAAGAGAAATCAGCATAAAGATGAAAGCAATGCTGATTACCTTACGGAACTACGCAAGCTATCAAAGCACTGCCAGTTCGGAGCAGGACTGGCAGATACCCTACGGGACAAATTTGTCTGTGGACTCCTGAGTGAAGGAACACAGAAGAGATTACCCTCAGAGAAAGAGCTGACGCTAGATAAGGCTTTCAGCGTGGCAGTATCGTACGAAGCAGCAGCAAGGGGAGCTGCAGAAATACAGCAAAAGCCACAGGAATACAGCACCCATGAAATGACACGGGGATTTGAAAAATGTTATCGCTGCAGCAGAACAACCCATGACCAGAAGGACTGCTGGTCCAAGGACAAAATATGCAGGCAATGCGGAAAGATGGGACACATTGCACGAGTTTGCAGGTCCGGGAAGAAGACTAACGACAACAAAAAGGCTACTAAGGAACAGTACAGGAAAGTACAAAAGATGACGGACAGTAGTTCCGAAGACCAGAAGAGCGATAGTGAATCCGGGAACAAGAGACTAAGCTGTCTCAAACTTCACAACGTAATCGCAAAAGAGGATCACTGAACCATTTGGGTCACCCTCACGATAGCAGGGTCCCAAGTCAAAATGGAATTGGATACAGGATCAGCCCTGACCGTCATGAATCGACGAGACTACGAGCGGCTATTCTCACACATACCCTTGAAAGACACAGCCATTGTCTTGAAGACATATACGGGGCAGAAAGTATACCCCAGAGGGAAAATAAGGGTGCCTGTCGAATACAACGGCAAGGAAATACAGAAATTGTATCTGTACATACTGCAAGATGGTGGACCACCGTTATTGGGACGTGAATGGATCAGAAAGATAAGTTTAGACTGGCACGCCATTCAGGCACTGACTGTGGCTGGTAAAAAGGATGACGACATCACACCTGGACGATTGTCAAAAATCTTAGCTAACGCTAAAGAGGTATTTCAACAAGAACTGGGAACTCTTAAAGGCGTAACCGCCTCGATAAAAACAGTAGAGAATGCAATTCCCAAGTTTTTCAAAGCAAGACCGGTACCGTATGCAATTCGCCCAGCCGTCGAGGCAGAGCTGGAGAATCTGGAGAATGCAGGCGTGTTATCTAAGGTAGACTGGAGCGAGTGGGCGACACCAATCGTTCCTGTCATGAAGAAAACATTAAACAATAAGTCTGAGGAGCCAAGGAAGGTTCGCATCTGTGGGGACTTCAAGGTGACTGTGAACCCAGTCCTTCACACAGTACAGTATCCTCTCCCGAGGATAGAAGATATTTTCGCCTCACTATCTGGAGGGAAGCGTTTTACAAAAATTGACCTTGCACAAGCATATTTGCAGATGGAGGTTGAAGAATCCTCTAGGAAGTATCTCACAATAAACACTCACAAAGGTCTTTACCAGTATAATCGACTGGTATTCGGAGTAGCATCAGCTCCAGCAATATGGCAAAGAGCGATGGAACAAGTCCTGCAAGGGATTCCGGGGACTCAGTGTTACTTGGACGACATCCTAGTGACAGGTGAAAATGACAGTGAACACCTTGCCAACCTAGAGCAGGTGCTCACTAGACTAAGAGAACATGGGCTACGAGCCAATCGCCCCAAGTGCGAGTTTTTTAAGAAACAGATATCGTATTGTGGCCACGTGATTGATGAAGAGGGGTTACATAAGTCCCCTGACAAAATTGAAGCGGTAGTTAAGGCTCCAGCGCCTGAAAATGTGTCGCAACTGAGGTCATTCCTCGGATTGCTAAATTACTACCATAAGTTTTTGCCGAATTTGTCCACAATTCTGCACCCACTGAACGCCCTACTACAAACTGGAGTAGCATGGAAATGGAGCGATGAATGTAAGCGGGCCTTTCAGAAGAGTAAAGACCTAATCACTTCAAGAGAAGTATTGGCTCACTACAACCCATCACTACCGATAAGACTGGCGTGTGATGCGTCTCCCTACGGCATTGGAGCGGTACTGTCACATAAATTCCTTGATGGTTCAGAGAGGCCGATAGCTTTTGCCTCACGCTCGTTAACTACAGCCGAGCGTAACTATGCCCAGATTGACAGAGGCCCTCAGCCTGGTGTGGGGGGTGAAGAAGTTCAATCACTACCTGCACGGTCAGAAATTTACTCTACTAACTGATCATCAACCTCTTGTCTCCATTTTCAACCCTCAGAAGGGCGTCCCGATAATGACAGCACAACGGCTACAGAGGTGGTCCCTTTTCCTAGGGGCACACCAATATGACATCGAGTACAAAGGAACTAAACAGCATGGGAATGCTGATGGATTGTCGCGCCTACCGTTGCCGACGGTGGAAGAAGCACCTGCAGTGGATCCTGTGGAGATATTCCACTCGACCATAGTCGAATGTCTACCTGTGACGAATGCAAACATAGAAAAGAAAACACGAAATGACCCGACACTCTCCAGGGTCTATGATTTAACGGTGAAGGGATGGCCAGCACATGGCAAACCACTGTTGCCAGCATTCTCGCCGAGAAGAGAACAGCTGTCAGTGTGCAGAGGAACCTTGATGTGTGGATCCAGAGTAGTAATTCCACCCAAATTGAAGGATAGAGTGCTCAATAAGCTTCATGAGGGTCATCTGGGAGGGGTAAAAATGAAGAACTTAGCCAGAGCGTTTGTGTGGTGGCCGGGAATCGATAGAGAAATCGAAGAGATGACCAAGAGCTGTACAGGATGCCAGAAGGTCCAAAACGCCCCACCACAAGCCCCTCTACATCCATGGGAGTGACCCTCATCTCCATGGCAAAGGGTGCACATTGATTTTGCTGGTCCATTTATGGACTCTATGGCCTAGAAATTGAGTGGGCTTAGCACCCATTTTGCGGCGCTAGAGGGCATTGCGCTGGACTTACAGCCGGTTTTGAAATTGACTAGGGCCCAACATCGGCGTTACACCGGTAGCGCTGCGCCGGCACCGATGACGTCATCGGTGTGCGCAGCGTCCCGGTTGCCGTGGTGACGGGCCCCAGCGCCGAAATTCAGTTGCGGCCGCCTCGCCCGTGGCAGCCGCAACTAAGACTCTGGCAACAGAGTCTTACACGACTTTGCGCCGGCGCATAAAGGTGGAGCGGCGGCCGGCCGCTTTCCCGCCGGCCGCCTGCCCGCACCTCCCTCCCCGGACTCCCCCACCCCCCCACCGCAGAACAGATGCTTCTCGGCTGCGAGCCCGGCACTTCCCCGAGGTGCCGGGCTAATTTTTGTGGCGATTTAACCAGCCAGCGGGCGGGTGCAGGCAGCTCCTCCTTAACTGAAGGAGGAGGCCTGCACTTCCCGAGCCTGCCGCACCGCATCGGGCGCCGCAGCGCCGGAATAGCGCCGCAATGCGGCGCGTAGCGCCAGTTTTCAGGCGCAAACAGCCTTCAGTAGCGCCGGCAGCCGTTTGGGCGTGGCGCTACTGAATTTTTGGCGCGCACAGCGCGACTTAGCACCGGCGCTAAATTTCCGGCGTTAAGCCCCGGCGCAGCGCAAACTCAATTTCTAGGCCTATGTTTTTAATTGCGGTGGATGCACATTCAAAGTGGCCAGAGGTAATAAAAATGTCCTCAACCACCACAGAAAAAACTATCACAGTCTTACGAACCATATTCACCAGAAATGGGCTGCCTGAACAGATTTGCTCCGACAATGGACCACAGTTTGTGTCTGAAGAGTTCCGGAGGTTCTTAAAGAACAATGGTGTTAAGCATTACACATCTGCCCCATATCATCCAGCCACCAATGGATTGACTGAGTGGTTCGTTCAAACATTCAAGAAGGCTATCAAGGCAATGTGTAATGAAGACATACCCCTACAACACAAGGTGGATAACTTCTTGTTTGCCTACCGGAATGCGACACATGCGGTTACCAACCAAACTCCAGCCATGATGTTCTTCAATCGAAGACTACAATGCCGCTTGGATTTGGTTAAGCCAAACATCAGAAGAGATGTGGAGAACAGGCAGTTTCAGAATATGAATGAAAGGCCGACCAGGAGTTTTAAGATAGGTCAACCAGTTTTGGCCCGGGACTACCGCACAGAGAAATGGCAGCCAGGAACGATCCGCACACGGCAAGGACCTCTAATGTATACCGTGGACGTTGGAGAGAGCATTGTAAGACGCCATGCTGACCAGATTCTAGAGTCACTGGAAAACGTCAAATCCACACCACGATCCGATACACCTGGTGATGAAACCGAAGTACCAATTGCATCTACCTCAGAATCGGTGATATTGGAAGCAGACGAACCAAACAACGACGTTGATCCCGAATCAACTTTGCCAGAAGAACCTGATACCCCAAAGAGGCGTTATCCAGACAGAATCAGGAAGCCTCCTCAAAGACTGAATTTATAATTGCTTAACTTCAGCTAATGTATATAGCAACTGTAATTGTAAATATGTTATTTAATTATTAATCAAATGTTATGTACTGTTTAGCTAAAAGGGGAGGAATTGTAGTGTATGTACTTTGAAGAAGGAACTATATTCTGCAGCCCCTGTATACTGCAGTACCAGTAGTGACCACCCCTGTATATAAGCCTGTGAAGTAACTTTGCATAGTAGTTCCAGTTTTGTCTCCATTCGGTAAACACCTGTTCTAACCAACTCCTGCAGTCCGTGTCTCAATTACACACGGACGTAACACTCGGTGGTGGGAAAATTATTGGAAAAAATTCTGAGGGACAGGATAAATCAGCATGGATTTGTTAAGGGAATGTCGTGTCCGACTAACTTGATTGACCCTCCTTGTTACCTCCTCAAAAAATTCAATGAGGGTAGTGCATTTGATGTAGTCTATATGGATTTTAGCAAGGCTTTTGATAAGGTTCCATATGGCAGATTGGTCACGAAAGTAAAAGCCCATGGGATCCAAGGTAAAGTGGCAAGTTAGATCCAAAATTGGCTCAGAGGCAGGAAACAAAGGGTAATGGTTGAAGGGCGTTTTTGTGACTGGAAGGCTGTTTCCAGTGGGGTTCCGCAGAGCTCAGTACTGGGTCCTTTGTTTTTTGTGATATATATCAATGATTTGCACATGAATGTAGGAAGTATGATTAAGAAGTTTGCAGATGATACAAAAATTGGCCGTGTGGTTGATAATGAAAAAGAAAGCTGTAGACTGCGGGAAGATATCAATGGACTGGTCAGGTGGGCAGAACAGTGGCAAATGGAATTCAATCTGGTGAAGTGTGAGGTAATGCATTTGGGGAGGGCTAACAAGGCAAGGGAATACACTATAAATGGTAGGATACTGAAAAGTGCAGAAGATCAGAGGGACCTTAGAGTGCATGTCCACAGATCCCTGAAGGTAACAGGACCGTTACATAAGGTGGTTAAGAAGGCATACCAGATACTTGCCTTTATTAGCCGAGGCATAGAATATAAGAGCAGGGAGGTTATGCTTGAACTGTATAAAACACTAGTTAGGCCACAGCTAGAATACTGCATGCAGTTCTGGTCACCACATTACAGTAAGGATGAGATTGCACTAGAGGGGGTGCAGAGGAGATTTATGAGGCTGTTGCCTGGGCTGGGGAATATTAGCTATAAGAAAAGATTGGATAGGCTGGGGTTGTTTTCTTTGGAACGGAGGAGGCTGAGGGGAGACCTAATTGAGGTGTATAAAATTATAGGGGCCTAGATAGAGTGGATAGGAAGGACCTATTTCCCTTAGCAGAAGGGTCAATCACCAGGGAGCATATATTTAAAGTAATTGGTCAGAGGTTTAGAGGGGATTTGAGGAGAAATTTTTTACCCAGAGCATGGTGGGGGTCTAGAACTCACTGCCTGAAAGGGTGGTAGAGGCAGAGACCCTCATCACATTTAAAAAGTACTTGGATATGCATTTGAAGTGCCATAACCTACAAGGCTACGGACCAAGTGCTGGAAAGTAGGATTAGGGTGGATAGCTCTTTGTCGGCCAGTACAGACAAGATGGGTTGAATGGCCTCCTTCTGTGCTGTAAATTTCTATGATGCTATGATGAAAAGGTATCTGGAACAATGTAATTGGTTGCCCTTCTGCTGCTTGCTATTAATAGCTGTTTGGTGATAGGCAATTTTTGATTGTAATCTTTGAGTTACTGATTGGTAGTTTTCATTCCTGCTTTCATTCCATGCTTGTTAAGTGTTGATTGGTAAGATCCATACCTGTTCAGTTCTGATTTGTTCCTGTTTTATGATAACATTTCTGCCAATCTACTGCAGAAATGTACGGGGTACACAGTGTGATGCTTAAGTGTGACACAAGAAGTGTACAGATACAATGCATGCTTGACGCAAGACTTCTATATGTGGCTGTGATCATATCTGTCCTGCTTGCTTTTATATAATGAAAACAATGCCAATTGTATTTGTTCCTGTAATGAGTGGAGAGGGAAGATTAGTTTTGGCGTCAGCCTTGAACTCATTTTCAATACTTGATAGACAGTGGCTGCCTCAGTCAGTGAGTCTCATGATAGGTTACTACACTGCTGAAATAGGAATTTTTAATAAAGTTACAAGTTAAAAAAAAAACACAATTAGAACTTATCATAGTTTATGGCTGTGCTTGAGTGGCAATGTCAAGGTGAGGGTGGGGGGAAATAAATGCTAAATCTACAGATTCTGTGTGAGAGTTGGATCAGAGTAATTTAATTCTGTTTTTAGTTCTACTACTTCTCTAAATGCTGCGAGGGTGAGGAGTGATTTATGTAGCACTTCCATCTGTTTGTGAACATTAACTTGTTACATCAGTAATTTGAGGATTTTTCATCAGATTTGTTTTTTGTCAGGTTCTTACTCTTCCTCCTTCTTCCCAGGCCCTGACTTCCTTTTCAAATGAGGACGCATTTGGTAATGACAAATAATAAACCAAATTTCGAACCTGAAGTGACTCATTCTAGTTAATTCACTGACCACCCAAACCTGGGTGCTACCAAAGAAAGTGAAGTAGAAGAAGAAAACTATATATTTCTTTGGAACAGATCACTACAGGCCCCAAGGAGAGCTGCTGAAGGACAGGACAGTAAATGCCATCTCAACCACCTCACATATGGCTAGGCAATGCAGGAGAAGTGTAATGACCTTATCAGGTCAGGCAAGGTAAAGAGAGTTCACACACACTCCAAGAATGCCCTGTATTAAGCATGTCTGCCATTTAAATATGACCTCCTCCTTACACTGTGTTAAAGTACTTTAATTGCTGACCATCAATGCTTGTGAGAAGATGTCCTTTACATCCCCTGCCTTCTTCTGGAATTATTCCTTCATTTATATCCTTGCATGCATTCACAAAATGCCTATCATGGAACGTAATTGCTTATTGCCCATACCTGTTATTTCCTCCCGCCTCCTCCCCCCCCCTCCAATTATGCACTGCATGCTGACTCTTTGGCTTTACTGCATGCAATGGTAGCAAAAGGTAATTCTCACTTTTTTCATTCTTTTTGAAAGAAGACAGCCCATAATATCAAAGAAAGATTTGGGGAAAAAAACAATGGTTCCAGACACCCCCAACCCCTCATCCCCTTTCAGAAATGCTGCAAATGCTGGGGAGGAAGGCCATAGAGGGCACCAGAGATGGGGAAGTAGGAGGGAATGTGCCAGCTGATGGTTTGTGATGAACTTCTGCTTTCTTCCTTCTCATCCTATTGTACTCTGCATTAACTGCCATCAAACCATATCATGAAGCCTTCATAAGTCATTCCTGCTTTTAGGTTATTTGCAAACTCTGCTCATCAGGAAGCCATTGGACATTCTCTTCCTCTTTTTCCCCCTCTACATGTGCTTGAGGAGATACACACATCACCCAGCACATCTAGCCTTGCTGGCACTGCATGCAGTCACTCAACCAAGGCTCTGTCACAAGTACCAGCTGAGACATGTGTGTGAGTTAGAGAGTGATCCAGAATGGATTTCAAGGAGCAATACACAAAATACGGAACAGCTGTTGTTGGCATTTGTGGAGGTGGATGTTGCAAACTGGAAGCTCAAGTTGTGTAGCTCCTTGACTGAAGAGCCTGGGGATGTGGATGTCACAGGTCCTGCTTGAAAGAAGGATGGTTGCAGAACATTAAGTATTGGTGCAGGCACTGGGGTCATGTCAATCATTGTGCTGTAGATGGTGGCCTGGATGGAAAGACTACTAGCAGCATGCGCAGTACATTGAAGGATAGATTAGTATACCATGGAATGTATGGCAACTCTAACAACATTTGCCACGGAGACCCCATGACATTGGACCTGCAAACAGTCTGTTCTTCTTCCATGAATACTTGGACTGTTGCCACAGAGGTTTGGGGTGTCATACTGGAGAAGGCTGCCTCTACTGTCTTTTAAAGAATTGTGGTGTAGGTCTGCAGCTGATGGCATATTTGTTGCAGGAAGGTGGGAAGATATAAACTGGACGACATGCAGTTGCCAAATAGTGAAATCCTCCTGCATGAATGTCTTCCTACATTATAACGGTGACTACACTTCAAATGTATTTCATTGGCTGTAAAGCTCTTTGGGACATTCTGAGGTTGTGAATGGTGCCATATAACTGCAAGTTCTTTCTTTATTTCTTTGCAATCAGCATTGGGTTATTCTCCACTACCACTTCAGGCTACTGTTACTTCTCTTACTGATTCTCTTGCTGCCCATGGAAGCCTTCTTCCTTTCATCTCTCCTGAATCAGGCTAGTTTGCAAAGCAAATTTGTGTAGCAGGTAATACATTACCATGATCCTAGCTAGACTATAATGCAGGGGTGCCCCAGACCGCTTAAGATGCCTGAAGTGTTGCTTCAACATGACAGTGTTATGTTGAGTAATTAGTCTGGTTGATCATTGCACTTCAATACACCAATACTGAGCTTGTACCCCGGAATATTGCACAAATACTACAAGCTGTGGCTGCAGAGGAAAGCCTTCATCTCACAAGATACTTTTTTTTTCAGGTCAAAGAGTGGAGGCATGGTGGACTGACTTTAAATGAAGGTATCATAACAGCTGCCAGGGAACAGAGCATTGACTTGCATGATGTGGTACTGCAAATAAGCTGTGCCCATGTGTTGATTGTCCATTCAGATTAGCCTTGACTCGCTTGATGCTTCTGTGCACAGCAGATTGTTTATGCTTAGTGATGTCCTCAAGGCAGCCTGCAATTACCCTGTTATGTCAAACTTAAGGATTATTGTGATCTTCACAACCACTGGCATTGTGATGCCTGTGGTGGAAGTGAGCTGTAGATCAGGTTGCAGCTTGCGGCATAACACAGCTGTGGCTTCCTATGTAAAGTGTATCTTCTGCAGGCACTGCTCCTCTGACAACTGCAGAAATTTGTGCCTCTTTCTGTATATTCTGGTGTGGGGTAGATGCCATTTTCCTTTGGTGTTGCCTGACTAGCTTGGCTCCTTTCCATTGAGCCTCCTCTTCCTCCAAAGAGCAAAGATATATGGGAATCCTCAATGGGCTGTGGGAACTGGGGGAGGGGGGGGGACTGACAGCCCTGGTAAATGGGACAAAGTGACATCTTAAGTGACATAGAATACGTGATGGCAGAAAAATAAATCTCAAAAAATGGATCAGAAATAACTTGTAAAGTTTTGCTTTACGGTAAATGTTCTTCCACCTTCTCCAGGATGCCTATCAACCCTGGATTTGGGTTTTATCTGGATGAGAAGAGGAAATGGCATAAACGTGGTGGAAATGATGTAAAATAGGGTCCATGATAACATTTTCATCTCATTTGCATGGAACCACCAAAAAATGGGCAGGCGCTTTGTTCAGTTGCTGGAAATGACGGTGGAAAATGGGGTGAGTGTAACAATTATAGGTGATCCAGGTTAGAAAATCTAGGCTCATAAATCAATAAGTAACGTGGTATTCCAAGTTCAAATCTTAGCTCTGACTGACATTCAAGTCTGAAGGTCCTCACTGGGGGTTATTATTCTTCCAATTCTCAGTTGGGATGCTGGATGGAGAACTGTGCAATTCTGTAGCGTGCCACCTCAATAGGAAGGAAAACTGGTCAAGATTAGTACACCCCCAATTGGCTGATCATGGATCAGCATTGATGATTATGATGAGTCTTTGGTCCATACCATCCCGCTGTCAAGTAACACAATCTATCAATAGCGATGCCTCTTTCGTTGTAGACTAAATAATACAGTTTTCTCTACCCTGCTCGCGGTTATTTCATTTGTCACTAGTGTGCCAATTACAGATAAAATTTTACCAAAAGTGACTAACAAAGCAATCTTTCTAAATTTACCAGTTCACTCAGAGTTGTAACTGTAGTGTCCGTGTGTAGATAAAGACACTGAAGACAGGAGTTGGTTCATAGGTATTTACTAAGCAAGTCTGGGGGGGGTTCTAAAGGATATACACAATACACAGGCTTATATAGCCCAAGTGGCAATTACCGGCATTAAGCACACCTGGGGCTCTTAAAGGCACATACACCACAGTAACATATTAAGGAACGTCAACTTTATTCCCACAGCTTATGATTATGTTTGTGGATGAAGTCTAAATCAACCAATTCATATTAGCACAATAGCCACAACTGAGAAGAGCGAGTTGACTTTCAGCAACAGAATATCTGAATGTACTCTGCTCAATGTATTTTTCCACTGAATCCTTGGCAATCACAATGATTTCTAATCCCACCCAAGTGAAATGAAGACTCACTTGACTGCTACTTGAGATAAGCCTCTTCAAACTCTTGTACAAAATGTATTTTGCCTTCCTCTTTAGCCTTCCTAGGTTTTATATATATATATATATCTTCCTAGACATGCCAGAGGGTTAGAATCCAGACTAGGTCTTTTAGTTAAAGTGAACTATGTTTGAACTATGTATTCATCATCAACTGTAGACTTCATTCCTGTCTCCTCTTACAGTTGGTTGATGTGAGCCCAACAAGGTTAAACTTGTGGTTAATGGGGGGCAAAGTCAACCCATTCTTGATTTCTATTGGATCCAAGATATCCTGTACAATTTGATTTTTCTTCATCAAGTGATCTTTAAATATTCAAAGAGTTTGAGTAGTAGAACTGGGACTCTAAAGCAAAGGTGGATCAATGCAGCTAAAATACATTTTATTCATTGGAGATTAAATTTAAAATGCTGTTTCTGTTTTACTGAATTTCCTCTATTAAAGGTATACAGCATTAATAGGAGTCTGGATATTTTTTCTGGATATGCCTATGACATATTGGAATATAAATACCATCAACATGAGTTGGCTGAGAAAGGCCAAGTTGTTACTTAGCTCCTAAGTGGTTTGTCCAAATGGCCTGGTCAAACTGACAAGTTCATTCACTGGTTGCATGTTAAATTGGTCCAAATGTGCATTCAATTGCCTTGGAATGTAGGCTTCTTTTTTTTTACTTAACTGGGCACTTTATCACAAGAAAGGTAGAGCTCCATCTCATTCTAATTGCCCGTATCAGATGATCTGGCAGTTTGCGTTCTCTTGGGAAGTGTTTGAGCTGCTCTGAGATTTTCATGGAGCAATTGAAATACCCACAGATGTTATGAATAATGGCAAGGATGTTGGCCACTGATTTTCTGGTTGCCCAGAGTATTGCACATAGTAAAATATAAAGCAAATTGTTTCACTTGTAACTACGTTCTTTCTTTCATTATTTTGAACACGCATGCATGTTGATGAAAATTATTCCTAACTATTCACATTTATGAGTCAATGGATTCTCCCAACAAAGGCTCAGTACTGGTGGTTTATACTGACTGGTGTTTTCAAAGCAAACTACATTAACATTCCTTATTATACGGGAACAATATTCAAACGGTATGCTTGAATGCTTGGTCCACAATCAACAATTATACAATTATTCAAGATAGATTTAAATGATGTGAATGGCATAGGAGAAAATGGCTCATAATTTGGCATAAATTGGCACTAATCTTATTTAGAGACTACATAAGGAGGGTTGCTATTGGAAATTTAAGTGACAAAATATGGGAACAATTTTTTTCCAGGTAAAGACTCATTTATTTTGTTCCAATTATTTTAATTTAGAATAAAGTTGTTTCCCAAAGTGTCAGATGAACTTTGCCAGAAATGCCCACAAAGGAAACACATTTCAGGAAACCAAGTTCAAGCCCAAGTTATTCCTTATCAATTGGAGGGATGCCCAACTCCTCATCACTCCACTGTGAGAGATCAGGATAAGGGAAGTGACCAAAGACTGCATAAGGGTTAGACCATAGGTGCCAGGGTATCCAGAACCACATGACAACACTGAGAAATGCAGCCTGCAGCACTTTAGTCTTGGTCCATCGTGGTTGCTGTTGATATCTGGGCTCGGTATGGACGCCACCAGTAGCTTTCCTGATTGAAGCCTGTCCCAGGATCCAGCCCCACAGCAGCCATTTTAAAAGGGTCAACATTTGCTTGCAATACATGTTATGCCTGCAGGTGCCAGTTTGGTTGACATTATTTGCTCCAAACCTAGCACTGGCAGAATAAATGTGAATATAGAAAGGAATCTCTCCTTTGTCTCAGGATTGCAGGCTCTCAAAACTAACACCCATCCTAAAATGCAGGAAGGAGTCAGCTTCCAGACCCTAAAGCATTCCACACTCTGCCAGTCTGACACATATCCTGAAGCTGTCTCTGTTTTCCTACCCCTGAAGATTTTATGATCGTCGGTCATTTGACATTAAGACTCTTTTCAGCATCATTTTCAGGTTGTAATCTTTATTAGATGCCTTTCCAGCTTTTGTACATCCTCCTCTCACCTATCATAGAAACATAGAAGATAGGAGCAGGAGTAGGCCATTCGGCCCCTCAAACCTGCTCCGCCATTCAATGCGATCATGGCTGATCATCCAAATTCAGTACCCTGTCCCTGCTTTCTCCCCATATCCCTTGATCCCCTTAGCCTTAAGAAATATATCTAACTCCTTCTTGAATATATTTAATGAATTGGCCTCAACTGTCTTCTGTGGTAGTGAATTCCACAGGTTCACCACTCTCTGGGTGAAGAAATTCCTCCTCATCTCAGTCCTAAATGGCTTACCCCTTATCCTTAGACTGTGACCCCTGGTTCTGGACTTCCCCGCCATTGGGAACAGCCTTCCTGCATCTAGTCTGTCTAGTCCTGTTAGAATTTTATAAGTTTCAATGAGATCCCCTCTCATTCTTCTAACCTCTAGCGAATATAAGCCTAATCGACCCAATCTCTCTTCATACGTCATTCCTGCCATCCTAGGTATCAGTCTGATGAATCTTCGCTGCACTCCCTCCATGGCAAGAGCATCCTTCCTCAGATAAGGTGACCGAAACTGCACACAATACTCAAGGTGTTATCTCACCAAGGCCCTGTACAACTGCAGCAAGACATCCTTGCTCCTGTACTCGAATCCTCTCGCTATGAAGGCCAGCAGACCATTTGCCTTCTTAACCGCCTGTTGCACCTGCATGCTTGACTTCAGCAACTGGTGCACAAGGACACCCAGGTCTCGTTGCACTTCCCCTTCTCCCAATCTATTGCCGTTCAGATAATACTCTGCCTTCCTGTTTTTGCCACCAAACGGGTAACCTCGCATTTATCCACATTATACTGCATCTGCCCAATCACCCAACCTGTCCAAATCATACTGGAGTTTCTCTGCATCCTCCTCACAGCACACACGCCCACCCAGCTTTGTGTTGTCTGCAAACTTGGAGCTATTACATCTATTCCCTCGTCTAGATCATTAATATATATTGTGAATAACTGGGGTCCTAGCACCGATCCCTGCGGTACCCCACTAGTCACTGCCTTCCACTCGGAAAAAGACCTGTTTATTCCAACTCTTTGCTTCCTGTCTGCCAACCAGTTTTCTATCCAAGTCTGTACCTTAGCCCCAATCCCATGAGCCTTAACTTTACACGCTAATCTCTTATGCGGGACCTTATCGAAAGCCTTCTGAAAGTCCAAATACACCACATCCACTGGTTCTCCCTTATCTATTCTACCAGTTACATCCTCAAAAAATTCCAGTAAATTAGTCAAGCATGATTTACCTTTTGTAAATCCATGTTGACTTTGTCTGATCCTGTCACTGTTTTCCAAGTGCTCTGCTATTACATCTTTTATAATGGACTCTAGCATTTTCCCCACTACCGATGTCAGGCTTACCGGTCTATAATTCCCCATTTTTTCTGTACCACCTTTTTTAAATAATGGGGTTACATTAGCTACCCTCCAATCCATGGGAACTGTTCCAGAGTCTATAGAATTTTGGAAGATGACCAGCAATGCATCTACTATGTCTAGGGCCACTTCCTTAAGTACCCTAGGATGTAGATTATCAGACCCTGGGGATTTATCGGCCTTCCATCCCATCAATTTCCCCAACACCATTTCCCTACAAATACTGATTTCATTCAGTTCCTCCCTCTCATTAGACCCTACGTTCCCCGACAGCTCTGGGAATTTATTTGTGTCCTCCTTTGTGAAGACAGAACCAAAGTATGTATATAATTGGTCTGCCATGTCTTTGTTCCCCATTATAACTTCCCCTGATTCTGACT